>NC_035107.1:190230549-190563049 GCF_002204515.2 Aedes aegypti | reverse complement strand
CACCTTCATGTGGCACCTTACGCAGGAACATCTAATTACTGCCTCAGCCAACCAATCGAAAGTCACGTTCCGAGGCCTATGTTCAGTTATCAGCCTATTCAACCCTTGTTCAACCTGAACTCATTTCCAACGGCGAACCCTTATCGCTTTAATCAAACAGCTCATTAATATTGGATTTGCTACCATCCGGATGGAGGGTGGAACCCGAAGACGTCCGATAGCAATAATAACCTGCGGCCTGAGAACCACAACAAATGTCGAAAAATTGCAAACTTCTCCAGGGCAGGAGTAACCTATACTTTCACTAACTGTACGTAGGAACAAGTATTCATGACATGGCGAAATTACGCGTCTCCGCTGCGTCAAGAACAAACAACCTGTAATTGTAGCGTCACCGTGTGCGTTACCTATTTCCTCAGGGCGGTATGGTCATCGAATCCGGATGGTAGCACGGTGTGTCCACAACTGTTGGTAAGGAGAAAAAGGTCATCAATGCTGTGCCCAATATTCGAAAGATATGGTATCTTAGCATTTCCTCCGTTTGAAAACATTTCATTGAGTGAAAAAAGTTATAGCCATTTGATTGCCATTTGAATTGGTTTGCAATGGTGGGCTTCGTGGCAGTGTGGTTAGTGTTACCAAGCATGTAGCCACATCGAGTCAAGGAGTGTAGGTTCGATTCCCGCTTCAGGCCGGAAAACTTTTCGTGAGAAATGTTTTCCGGTGGTAGGTCATTTGGCATAAAGTCGTTTGGCATAAAGCCGTTTGGCATAAAGTCGTTTGGCATAATGGTCATTTGGCATAAAGTCGTTTGACATAATGGCTGTTTGGCATAATGGTCGTTTGGCATAATGAGTCTGAAACCAAGAATTTCTCAATTTTCGTTTTTACGTTTCTATTGAATCTTTCTGATGACACAAGGCTTGTTTTGGAGTCAATTGATACAAAATGGCACTCTATTCAGCAATCATTCGCTCTTGAATAAATTTAAGCATATTAGGAAAGTTATTGCCAATAGTATTTTATTATTTATCCAGAAATTACCCTTCTTTCATATATTAATTCTTCTTTTGAGTTTCGCTATTGGAACAAATTTTTGCACTGAAAATTTTTATATATTTAGCACAAATCCTATAATTTGGGGTACTTCTATTAATTGTTCTATTTTTTTCCTAAATATGATGTAACCATTATTATAGGTGTGAAAACTGTTGATTTTAAATTTCAATAAATTTCTCCTTCTTTTATGCATAGGCAGTTCTTTGGAGTATTTTTGTATACAACTGACAAAAGGGCGGCAATCGATAACATTGATCTGCTCAAATTATCAGCGAAAAGAGAAATCGATTACTGCAGTTACTTTGATGGGTTGTGCTACTTTTCCCCGAATGTCGTTTCCCGGAATGCTATTTCCCGAATATCCCGTTTCCTCGACTAGCCCACTCCCCCGGAAAATTTTTAGCACCCATAATTGTCGTAACTATATACATTTCAGGGGGTGAACGAACTGACCATCTAATATGCACCCTTCTTTATTTAATTGGCGGTTCTTTCGAGTTTTACCGTCTTCAGCATTTTTGCCAACATGTGTATAGCCGAGAATGACAGAATACTTCCTTCTTTTGACTGTTTATCGTTCTTTCTCGTCACCACTTTTCGGAGGAACCAGTCATTGCCGCAATAATTTTTGGCGTCAATTCTTGTATTGGTTTAATTGTAAATTTTGCCTTCTTTTAAAAATAGGCTATTCTTTATGTTTATACTGTTATAAATTTTATTATTTAGTAAAGCTAATTGTGAACCATTTTTATTATCAATTCTTGCCAGATGTGTTGTTAGAATTATAATTATTTCAGAACCTGCCAATATTCAATATATACTTTTTTTGAGGCAAACGCGTGATCTCCTTACGAGATATACTGGAAAATATATTATTTCAATCACAAATTTTCCCTTTTCTCGATAATAGACGGTGTTTTTGATGTACACTTCCAAAATTAGAATTTATATTGAACCGTTGAAAAGTTTTGCCACAAATATTTTCTTTTAAAGATGTGTTGTTCATTTGAGCTGTGCTGTGAAAAGATTTTTTTTTTTTGCGTTAGAGTCTGAAACGAAAAATAATCTGCTCTCGTATAAAGGCTATTTTTGCATTAAGTCGCATTAATAGATCTTTTGATTAGAGCTTTTGATATTATGCAAAAAAAATCATTCTTTTATCAAGTAATTTTCAGCGAGTGTTACGTCCAAACTAAGACAGAGCTTGATATGCAGCGAAATATTCTATGAGCGTTCCCTTGATGAATAACTGCGAACTTTCCTTGCCAATTTACTGTTTTCAAATATGTATATCGCAACAAGCTCAAGGGTACTCTATGTTATGAGATGTAGAGACCCATCACGAGTTTTGCAACAATTTTTGAAATTCTTAGCTCGGATAATCTCTGAACGAACACCATGCTTGTTTAGAACCTACCAAAATATTTTGCTGTGGGCTCGGTGGTGTTGATCTCGATAAAAGCTTCAAAAATGCCGATATTTATTTCAAGTCAATCATTATGCCAAACGGCCATTATGCCAAACGGCGATTATGCCAGATGACCATTATGCCAAACGGCCATTATGCCAAACGACCATTACGCCAAACGACTTTATGCCAAACGACCTTATGCCAAACGACTTTATGCCAAACGGGGTACAATCATGTTTTCCGACTGTGCCACTGGGCGTTGCATGCCAGTCCGTAGTCTAGTGTGGTGCTTCCGCCAAAGGACAAATCGTCCACTGGATGCATTAACGTATAAGTGCCTTCAAAAATGAAGCAGCGCACGGAAATTTCATTCAAACTTAAAAATATTCCTTGAAAATGGCCTCAAACATTCAAATTACTATAACTTTCATTTCTTTCATTAAAACATTTTCAAATTTTTGTAGAGGATGATAGGATATCATACCTTTCGAACGGTGGGTGAAGAGTTAGTGATCATTTTTTCGTTAATAATGGTTTTAGACGCACTGTAATGGCAATGTTGCCATCTCACTTCCACAACAATGTTGCATACGTTCACTTTTTCTGTCCATTCTCAGTTGCTAATTATTATTGTTGTTTACCCTCAATTTCTCGGATCTCCCCGAAACCGAACGAAAAAAGCGAGAAAACGACGTCTACTTCAACGATGCTGCACGATAATTGATTATTTGGGGTTGAGAAAAACGTGCTTTTCTCACAAAATGTGATATCGCATTTTCTCCGTCCCATTCTGGAAGAGGCAACGGAAGGGTTCTGTCCGTCCGGTGCAAGAGGCCACACACATCTGTGTGTTGTTTGGAGTTTCTTTCGGTTGTACTCCTGAAATTGGAATCGTGTGCGCCGTGTCGTGGTTGCACTTAATTTTCTTCAAGGGCAGCCACCATAAAAAAAAATGGATGATCATCATTAACCAACCGTCCGGGATCCGACAAATGAAAAAGTTGGGACCGATAAGAGGAGAAGCATTCTTGAATGAGGGGAGGCACTGAAATTAAGCTGCACTGAAATCTGCCGTTTCGCTGTCGGATCGATGCATCTGTCTTGTTTATTAAAAATTAATAAAATACGAGACTAACAACACGGAACGCAAGCAATACGAAGTTTCTAAGTGGATCGTTTTCATTTCTTAGATGGTTGGTTCCGAGTATATGTTTTAAATGAAGAATTTCATTATATGTAATTTGACTGCCTATAAAAATCTACAAATTGAACTTTTTTTTCAAAGAATGTTTCAACTTCGCCATAATATCACCTTTGATATCTGCATGCCTATAAAATGTTTGTATAAAGTACTGACTAGTACGTCTTGAATTTGTTTTACCAAATTAGGATGATAGTGTTGTCTAATAACACAAAACACCTAGATATAAGACAAGAATGTAATGTTTGGAATGATACTAATAAAGAAATAAAAAAAAAGAAACTGACTAGTACTTCAATATCATGAACTCCCTCATGATGCATTCATATTAAATATGAGAATTTATCCTGAAAATCTCACATAAATTATAGTAAGAATTATTATGAAGGTTGCTTCGGAGAAAGCAATGCTGGATACATCCTTCCATTTATCCAAAAGTTAACTTCAGTTCACTTACACAAAATTATACAAGAATCTGATCCTACGAAATGCCTGGAATATACAATGAAAGAAATCCTGGATGAATCTTTTGAAAACCTTTTGAAAGTTTTCTCAGAGTTATTATTATGCATGATATTTCTACTACTCTTTCAACAACGGAATCAGCATATGAATCTTTTTTTCTCAAATTCAAGATAATTTCCTACAAAGCTAAGGGTTAGGATCCAATTTTCAGATGTTTCTTAATTTCTTTTGTAAATCTTATAATAAAATTTTATGGTAGGATCGCGATTGCCTAACATTGAAATTGCTTGGGGATTCGTTCCATGAAAGGTGTTTGACATTGAAGTCTCCAATGACAAAAAAATATTCCAGTAATAACAAAGCAATTCTCACTGAAACCAGGCCGTTATGGGAACACATTGTTAGAATTCCAATTTTATGTCACTGATCGCTAGCATATGCTAAAACTAAAGGGTGTACGTTTCGGGTTTCTCAAATTGGTGGACGGGATCCCTAAAGGAACTACTGACGAAATCCCTGGAGGAATTCCTGATTATATGCCTGGCGGAACTCCTTAAATGTTATCCTTGTTGAAATTCCTAATTGAACCCCTATAGGAACTCCTGATGGAAACCCTGGAGGAACTGCTGACGAAATCCCCAGAAGAACTGCTAGTGAAAGACTTAGTAGAACTCCTGATGGAATCCCTACAGAAACTTTCGATAGAATCCCTGGAGGAATTCCAGGTGGAATATCTAGGGAAACTGCTAATGAAATCCATAGAAGAACTTCCCCGAAGAACTCCTGCTGAAATCCTTAATAAATACTCCTGTAGGCGAATTCCGGCGCGTATTTTCTTCGAAGAAAAAAATTTTTCTTGCTGGTGGATTATGGAAGAAATTTTCTTCTCTTCGAAGAAAATGTGCGCCGGAATTCACCTACTGATATATTCCCCTGAAGAACTTCTGAAGTGATCCCTAGAAGAACTTCTGATGTAATCCCTGGAGGAGTTCCAGGTGAAATCTCTGAAGAAACTTCTGATGTAATCTGTTGAGGAACTCCTGATGGAATCTATATAGGAATTCCTGTTGACATTTGTGAAGAAATTACTGATAAGATTCCTGAAGGAATTCCTGGTGGAATCCCTGAAGGACCACCTTATGCAATCCCTAAAACATTTCATTTATTTAGTTAACATCTAAACAGATAACAATGAATCAACAATTTCACGCCACAATACTCGGTTCGTGGCCGCATCTCTCCATCCTCGGTTCTGCCCCAAAATGGCCAAATCGATACGCACTTGATCCGCCCACCTAACTCGCTGCGCTCCACGCCTTCTTGTACCAACCGGATCCGAAGCGAACACCATCTTTGCAGGGTTGCTGTCCGGCATTTTTGCAACATGCCCTGCCCATCGTATCCTTCCAGCTTTAGCCACCTACTGGATACTGGGTTCGCCGTAGAGTTGGGCGAGCTCGTGGTTCATCCTTCGCCGCCACACACCGTTTTCCTACACATTGCCAAAAACCGTCCTAAGCACCCGACGTTCGAAGACTCCCCCTCGAGCATCGTCCACGTTTCATGCCCGTAGAGAACTACCGGCCTTATGAGCGTTTTGTACATGATACATTTGGTGCGGGTGTGAATCTTCCATGACTTCCACTGATGAAGCGCCTCCGTATTTCACGGCTAACGTTATTGTCAGCCGTCAGCAAGGATCCAAGGTAGACGAACTCGTCAACCACTTAGAACGTATCCCCGTCTATCGTAACACTGCTACCTAGGCGAGCCCTGTCGCACTCGGCCCCACCAGCTAACATGTACTTTGTCTTGGCCGCATTCACCACCAGTCCAACTTTTGCTGCCTCGTGTTTTTGGCGGGTGTACAGGTCTGCCACCTTTTCAAATGTTCGGCCGACAATGTCCATATCATCCGCAAAGCAAACAAATTGACTGGATCTTGTAAAAATCGTACCCCGGCTCTCCGAATAACACCTTCTAGCGCAATATTGAAATACAAGCACAAAATTCCATCACCTTGTCGAAGCCCCGTGTGACGGTACCACGAATAATTGAATTTAAAATGAAAATTAGTTCAAGTTGTACAGAATAATTTCCTTATGTTGAATTATACTATTGAATTACCCCCTGTATATAGACCACTCACTTAGAGTGAAATACTGAATTCGAGTTCATTTGTTCATTTGCTCCACTCCGCATACCATTTGTAGAATGAGCTCCCTGTTCGATTCTGGCTCTGAGCGTAAATCGACAGCCAAGCGATCCTTTTGCAGAAGACCGTGATCTCGGTTCGAGGCTCGGGCATCGACCTGGGTTCAAGTATCGTTGACCCCCTAAGTCTTTTATAAAACTTCGGGTGTACAGCGAGTTGGATGATCGTGCCCACTTAGGGAAATTGAATGCTTTTTCCAGACGAATAGAGAAAGTAGTATGCGTGAAGGCGATTTTTGACCTTCGCGAAATTCTACTTCGTAGAAAATCTCGCGCCTAATCTGAGGATCCCTGAACTTGACTCTTTCACTTCGTTCTGGTCTGTGGAAGAGGCGAGAGCGGTCCTAGTATCCTAAACGCGCCGTGGTGTGAAGTTCTAGGTGAACTATAGTTAAACGTGAAGAGACCTTTAGGTTACTAATTTAGATTTTTCCCTTATTTCCCTCAATTAGCTAGTTAGGCAAAAGATAAGTGCCGTGGTAGTGCTTTGTGCAAGTTGGCGGTTATTGTGCGAGTGTAGAACCTTGAATGCGACAGGTAATTCCGTGGTGCTATAAGGTGTCCGTGGGCATATGATAAGTTAAGGCCGTGTGTCGGCATGTTTCCGTTGACAGGATTTGTGGCAACCGGTTTCGAACCGGTAACCCCCGCGTGAGAGTCACGCACGCTACCAACTGAGCCATCGTTGGTGACGACCACCGATGTGACGGCTGTACCCCGTCGAGCAAGACCACGAATCCCGTGTGAGGCGCCGTTGAGAACGGCAACCTGATGAGCGAGTAGAAGAAGCGAAGTCCGGAGGGGATCCGCGTGCCGACCACGTGAGGTGCCGCAGCAACAGTAGCAACCGCCGATGCCTCCACGCAAGTAACCGTTCAAACCGTGAGTACTCATTTTTTGTATCCCATGCGCATGGTGAATTTCGCCCCTAGCCAGAGTTAAACCGCTAGCGTGGCCACACCGTTCATTTTGGTCCTACCGTTCGTCCCGTTTATGCGTCGGTAGTCGGCAACATAAATTTAACCCCTGAATGAACACCACCCGTCGCACCGCACACAGATGAATTTACCGCACACGAGAGTAAGAGAGTAGCTAGAGTAAAGAGGGAATGCAGTAGTAGAATAGCCCTAGAGTTTAAGATTGAAAATATGGAATTGTCGGTAAAGCAGAAGTAAAGAAATGGATTATGAATTATAGCGTGAAATAGAGAGGAAGAAGTTTGAATTTGAAGTAGATGCGTTTTCAATAAATGGGTACACTACAGTCCAAAAGTGTTTTGGATAGCTTTTTCTTGGGAGAAGTCTAGAAAGGTAAATGTAGAGGAATTTTCACGTTTCGGGTAGTTTTGTTTTGGGTCATTTTTTTTGGATATTTTACTGGAGAGGTTGACTCCGAATTCAACCAAGGGACAGCTCTTTAATCGAACGAAGATTCGTTCGAGGTGTTTGAGTCTTGTTTTCCCGTGATGATAACCATCGCGAGCACTACTTTGTCGTCGGCGAAAATCACCTTTACGCACTCTAATTTCTTTATTTGCACGACTTCGGTCGTGAAGCATTTCGTTTCCCTGATCAGCCAGCTTGTTTCCCGCCCATTCATTTGGGAAAAAACAGAACCCTCCCCTGAAGGGTCTCAGTTCGGTCGGGCAACCTTTTAATCTTGATAACTTCCGGCTTGATAACTTCCCACGAACTCGCTTACTATAGGTGACAGACGACGGAAGATGATCAGGGATAATACTTTGTAGGCCGCATTTAGAATGGTGATCGCTCGAAAGTTCTCACAATCTAACTTGTCGCCCTTTTTGTAGATAGGGCATATAACGCCTTGCTTCCACTCCTCCGATAGCTGTTTCGTTTCCCAGATTCTGACTATCAAGCGATGCAGACAAGCGGCCAACCTGTCCGGGCCCATCTTGATGAGTTCGGCTCCGATACTAGTGGCCTTGTTGTTCTTGAGCTATTGAATGACATCCTTAACTTCCCCCATCGTTGGAGCTGGTTGGTTTCCACTGTCCGCTGTGCTGACATAGCCATCGCTGTCCTGACCTTCTGTGCCTGTGTTCTCAGCGCCATTCAGGTGTTCATCGTAGTGCTGCTTCCTCCTTTCGATAACCTCGCGTCCGTCCGTCAAGATGCACCCATCCTTATCTCGGCACATTTCAGCTCGTGGCACGAAGTCGTTCCACGTTTCTTGAGAGCGGTACAGCAACTCCAACATTTAGCATTCCACTTCTACCAGGCGGGGCTTTTTGTCGCGGAATTGGCGGGTTTGCTGTTTCCGCTTCAATCTGTATCGTTTCACGTTTTGTCGTGTACCATGCTGCGGCATTGCAGATCTTCCCCAAGTTTACTTGTATCCCGGCCAGTACCACGAGGAGGTAGGGATAAGAGTTGCTGGGCAAGAGGCTAAGGACCGCAAAAATGGGTATATTTTATTACTGCAGGTACGCGAGGTACCATGCTACGCTATGCCCAGCCATTTACCGTGCCTTGATGTTGATACTTAAGTAGTACTTATTGGGGATTTATTTGAAGTTGTTAAGGACTTTGTTAATCTTCGAACACTTGTGACATGATATGATCATGTTTCCCGTGTAGTTATAATACTACGGAAACTGCGCGCTTTGCTGCATCTTAAGATATTTCTACTACTCTTCCAACAACGGAGTCAGCTTTTTAAGCTTTTTTTTTTTATTCAAATTTAGGATTTCAGATGTTTTTTTAATTTCTTTTGCAAATCATATAATATAATTTTATGGCAGGATCGCGAATACGTTGATTGCTTTGGGAATCGTTTCATGAACATTGTTTGACACTGAAGATTCCAATGACAAAAATGATCAATTTCCACAAGAAGGTTTGAAGCAGACAAATTTGCTGTCCAAGGCATGGAAAAGCCAAATAGGCAGCTATGAATGTATGTATATTTACTAAGCTGAGTGTCAACAGAAACTATGGTTTCATATGATGAAAAAAAATATGTTTCATACGCCTATGAATAATGATACCAACTGCACCACCACTACCAGGACTAAAATAGATTCCAGTAATAACTGAGCAATTCCCGCTGAAACCAGGCTGCCATCGGCACACATCGTTAGAATTCAATCCTAAAAATATTCTTGAAGGAACTCCCGATGGAATCATGATTATCGATGACCACTTTTGTTATACTAATGTGAACAAGAATAATGTTGGTATAAGTTTATTATACTTCTTACATTATTTCTATTACTCCATAGAAATTTCTGATAAATATCTAGTTTGCATCCACTGAAACCCTCAAGTCACCCAAACCCATGGGAATCTATTCGCTAGCCTTTTCCCGTAGTTAAATCACATCGGTTCTCCGACGCATCAAAAGGGTCCGTCGTTTATGTGGAAGAGTCTTCATAAATCGTGAAACAAAAACCTATCAATTACCATCCACAGCGGGCAAATAGCTGGAAATCCGGGGCAGCTAAGCCTAGTGAAATAACAAGCTTGCAACAGATGTGGTATGCATTTCCACCAAGAGGTTCACATTATGTGAGGGCGCCTCAAAGCTCCAAGAGGGTAAGCAGCAGCGATAATCTCGTCTTCTTATGATTGCTGCCCGTTGCCAATTCAACCCTTCTACCTTCTTTTCGCCGTTGTTGGCGGTAGTTAAGGAATCCACCCGATCATAATCATCCCGGTTGGCCATCGCGCTCGGAAAGATAAATGTTTGCCCAGGTTGCGATTCACCTTTTCATGGCTCATTTTCATCAAGTTTAATGATCATTAGCGAAAAGAAATACCCACATATTCAATCGGGACAGAATCGTAAAAGAACACGGCATCCCCCACGGTTGCCGCTTGCTCACGCTCATTAATAAGCATAATTCCGTCCATTAATCAGCATTATTTGTATGCTTCGGCGAAATGGCCACTACAACTTGCTCGTCAGCCAGTCAGTCAGTCAGTCAGCCAGTCAGTTCATCGTCCGTCAATCGGTTTTGCGCGGAATTGCGAGTGGTGCTCTCGATTTGCCCCGGATGGCTTCTGCCCGCTATGGGCCAGAAATTAAAATTTCGCGACAAAATTCCCTAAAATTATAATCAAAATCAACCTAAAATTGAACAAATTTAGATACAAATGAAAAGTCGAATTTGAGGTAAATAAGATGCATTTCGGGTTTCAGGGACCTACCTAAGCCGAGTGGTTAGAGTCCGCGGCTACAAATCAAAGCCACGCCGAACTTGTCTGGGCTCGATTCCCGGTCGGTCCAGGATCTTTCCGTAATGGAAATTTACTTGACTTCCCATCGTACCTGCCATACTATATACAAATAAATGCAAAAATGGTGAGTTTGGCAAGAAAAAGCTTTCAGTTAATAACAGTGGAAGAGTTCATTGTACAGTAAGCTGAGAAGCAGGTTCTGTCACAGTGAGGACCTAATGCCAAGAATAATAAGAAGATGCATTTTGAATTGAAGTAAGATTATTTGTAATAATTTATAAGTAATCCTTGAAGATTGATTAATTTTCTTGGCATCAGCGACATTTAAAAAACAATGTAGAAAAATCGACTCAACAATCTTACACGGCAGAATACCTTCACATTTCTAACGAACAAAAAAGTTATTCTTGCCATTTTTACCACCAAACTGTGATTTCTGGCCCACAGTGCTATCGTTGGTCGCGCAAAGCGCCTTTCGATGCCGCCATCCGTCCATTCCTTGTCAGCTTCAACGGACTGTGCCTGGCTCAGTGGACTTTGGCAGATCATAAAGGAGAAACTTGGACCCGTCGAAGATGATGTGCAGGGGGAGAAAATATAGATTCATTCACCTAGTAGGGTGATTATACCAGAAGTTGCGTATGAATCTATAAATATGCCTTGCTGCGATATGGTTGAGGCAAAAATTTGAGTTGTTTTTTGTTGAATATATCTGTTGGAATTTAATCGATTACGCAGGTTTCAGATTTGAAAATTACCAAAATATCTAACAAATCATTAACTTCTCGAGGAAATAGAGCTTTGACTGATAATAATGGTGACAAGGTGACTCATAATTTAACAAGGCTTCGTGGCCGTGCGGTTAGTATTACCAAGCATTTAGCCGCATCGAGTCAAGGGGTATGGGTTCGATTCCCGCTTCAGTCCGAAAAACTTTTCGTTGCATGCTAGTCCGTTGTCTAGTATGGTGTCTTTAAAAAAAGGGCCCTAAGATAACAAGCTAAAATTTAAGGTAACGTGTTGGAATGCTGGACCAGTCGATGAAAATTCTGTAATAATTGTGTGAAGCCCAAAAGAGAGCGACGATAAAACTTTTTTTCTGGCTTATCTATTATTGGAGAAAGGTGTTTTACTGTACTGGTATGATAAACAATCCCCGAACATCCTATAGCAATAGTGTTTCCCAGATTTGAAGCTTGTTTAGATGGGTTTTGGTTTTGGCGTTAAGTGAGATATACTCTCATTTTTTTTTCAGAATTCAACCCCTGATTGTTACAACCCTGATTAGATGTCGTAAACTTCCCGGTTGAACGTAGATCATGATCTCTCAACCATAGGCGAGATCCCGATCCAGTACACAAGCAATGAAATGGCCAGCTTTGATATTTGGTTCATCGAATACTTCTGAAGGTAAGGTTTACCCTGCTGTGTACAACATAGGTATAGGGTAGATGTACCAATAGTGGAGGTACTAAGCACTATTGAACTTCATTTAACCGCCTAAATTTAAGAAGCGCAATTAATGTACATGTTAGTGTTGTAACGGGAAGTAACGACCATTGGCTTAATGAGAAAAAATATTTCATCGCAGTAATCCACGGCATGTCAGTGAAAAATAATACCTCCACTATTAGTTCACTGTTCCTTTAGTTGCGGTATATTTTTAATTTGTGTTCCTATAGTTGCGGTTTCCGTGGTTTTCTTATGGGATCCTCCACTATAGGAACACTTTACCGCAACTATTGGTACAAGCAATAACAGTTTTAGCAATTTTAGTGATATTTCATCAGTTTCAATCAACTTGAACGCTCTTTTCAACTATTCCGTGTATCAACAAGCCAATACGTCGATTGGCAGTGTCGGTTCTGTGGCTAATTTAATTAAATCAGTGAAAACGGCACTACCGCAACTATAGGAACACCCACAACTAAGGGAACACTTATCCTAGTCGCGCGCTGTTTAACAGACTAAGCCTACTAGAGGGATCCTTCGTCGACAAATACTAGCCTGGTTTTTTGTGAAGGCCGATCGTGAGCTCAGAGAATCTTGATTCAACCGTCCTTCAAGGATGCATTGTTTTATCGAACGGGTCGACAGGAGGAGCAATGATATTGAAGATTCTCCGAAACTATACTCAGTGTCTTATGTTATACTCAGCGTAGGATTAGATGGCAGATATGGCTAGTTAGATTGGATCGGTGTTGATACCCTTCTGATTCAAATTTTAGACACTCTACTTATAAAAGTGGTCCGCGTGGTCTGTAGGGATTTAAATTCTAAAACTTGTAACCAACTCAGTTACAGGTAAAGCGCTCGTCTAGCGTACAAGAGTCCTGGGTTCCCAGCCGAGCACGTGGATTTTTTTCATAATTTCACCCATAATTTGTCCATCTTTACCACGCGTAATGAGTTAATTAATTTAATAACCATGCGGATTGGATTACCGAACAGCTCAATATAAGTGTCAATTCACTCTACTTTGTATCTGAAACATTCCACATGAAATGTTTCAAAAACTGCTGTTAAAATTTCCCGTTTTGGAGACTCGTTTAAATAATTATTTTCCATATATCATTGAAAATTCAAAATGCCCAACTGCCTTAGACGTCTAAGGGTTCATTTCCATTAATGCTCTTCATGAGCTATCCGAAATTCGAATCAAACTGTCCATAAAATGAAGCAAAAGTGAGGCAACATCCAGAATAAGAACCATTGAAAGGGAGTATATTCCAACTTATTTAATAATTTTTTTAATTGTAACATAAAATTCTTTACCCACCAGTCGAAAGTTAAGGTTTCCAAAGATAAATAACATTAAGGAACCATGCAAAACGATTTGTCTTATATGCTTTTTGATAAATAATTTTGCATCCGCTAAGGAAGTAATTTTGAATTTTAGTCTCTATTTATTATTTGCACAGAATCAATGAAATAGAGATGAACTGGGTTGAAAATCTCCCTAATAAAAATAGTTATAATAATAAGTCAATTCGCATGGCAACATGTAGAGAAAAATTTACTAAATGAAATAAAAATGGTCATGTGTAGTCCAAAATATGTCACATAGAAGTTTTTTAAATCTGTATGAACACCCCAATGTATTTTGGACATTTCAAGTATTTATTTTGTACTCTCGTCTTAACCCGGCTCTAATTATTCGATTTGCAATCGAAAACCGAAAGAATTTTACGCTTTTAAACCATAAATTTAAAAAAAAAGTTCTTGTTTAAATTAGATCGATTTCTTACAGCTTCAATTACTGTGTGTTAAGTGTTCATAATATGAATCAAAACGGTAGTTGCAATAGATGCCGAATTAAAAACGTAAATCGATTTCTCGCGTTTAGTGTCATATAGGCGTATCTGCAGTGATCGATTTCTCTTCGTCGATTTTCTCTTTGGATTAGTACACAAAATTCAATCGATTTTCACATCATTTAACGATGCAGCATGGGAGAGGACGATGAGTAGTTTCTATTGAATGTAAAATAGCAGTTAAAAACTGTTGCCCAGCCAAGTTATTAGCTAAATAGAAAGTCGATGAAGAGCAATCGATCATTGCAGTTACGCCCTTATGATACTGAACGCGAGATTTTGATTTTAAGTTTACTTAACAGAGTTCATGTCCAATTTAGTAGCGATAAAAGCATCGTTGAGCATTCAGCAATCAACATAAAAGGGTAAAAATTGCTGCAGACAACACAACCAAAAATTTTAACAGTTTCAGTAGTGTCGAGACAAGAACGAGATTTTAGTCTAAAAATTAAAAAAAAAACACTCAAACAAATTTATATAATATGTTAAAGGTTTCCACTTTATGAAACAGCTATCAAGAAACTATAAACCGCATGTTTGAATTTCATTATTTTAATAATGATAGAACAATGGAACGAACGTAATTAGGCCGAATGAGTTCAAAAATAATAGTAGATACAGGCTTTATTTTGCTCATCTTGATCTGATAGATGGAGCAAACTCGTACGCTCACAACAATTATGAGTCAGCATTCGATTTTCATTGAATAATCCGTGACTGAGAGAGTGGAGATGAATGTTGCTTATTGCGAAGCTCTACAAACATCCATCATTGCTTTTAGGATGAACTGAGGTTGGTTGCTTCGTCCACGCAAGAGCATGATTTTGCTTTCCTCTTTGCTCTTTTGGGCAAATAGCTGCAAAGAAACAACGAAGAGTTGTATCTTCCCCGAACTGAGAAATGGGAAAAAATGGTCTTCCCGAGCTGAGAAAGGGGAAATACAATATCTTTCTCTTTTGAGTACTGAGGTTGTCAAAAGCAAACTCTTTACAACTGTGGGAACGAAAATAAGCAAACACAAACGTGTAAACTTTTCGTCCCCAAGAGTACGGATGTTCAGTTTGTGTGTAGGTAAAATCGCTTCTCTTTTGTAGTTCATCGTTGAAAGGGGGAGAAAGAGGCTAAATCAAGAACAAGGAAGCCTGAGAAGATATCTACTCTGTGAGCAGTGCTCTCATAATTGATCATTGTATGCCACATTTTTTACAATTATCTTGGGATGAGAGAAGGATGTTCGATTAAGCTTTGCTGAATCAAGAAACCCGAGGAGGAAAGAATAACTCGCAATAACTAATGCATACCATATTTTGGTATCATACCATAATTAGGTATTGTTCAGTTGTCAATACCTCCTTTTGGTATTATAATGGTATTAACACTTCAGTCGTCGCGCTGTTGTATTTTGTACAACACTATTGAAAAAACCTCGCTTTTCGTTCACAACAGCAGCGTGGTGGCTTTGACGGTGGCAATCCGCGCGACGACTGGAAGGTTAAAAAATAATGTTTAAAAAAATTAAAAATTCTTCATTTTGGTATTCGATAGCTATTGTAGACTGCTGGAGGTATTGAACTATTATTGAAAAATTTCGTTTTCATATGAAAATTCATCAAGTATTATTTAAGTGTTACAATACCTGATCTAGTTATCAGCTTGGTATTTGTAGAATATGCAGAAGGTATTATTTGAGGTATTTTACCATTTATGCAGAGCTCATTCATACCTCATTCAGATTGTAAGTATTGGAAATTATCTGGTATGGTATACCTCAATTTGGTATTCAGTCGTTATTTTCTTCTGATCGGGTGTCAATAATGAATGTAATGATATAATTTGAAAGAACATCATATAGTTTAAACAACATGATAAACAACAACAGGCACACGTTTGCTCTTTGGCGGATCAGTTTTTGAACTTAGCTTTGAAGAGAATACCACTGCTAAAAAAAATGGGAAACAGCTATATTAAAATAAAACCTTTTACAATAATAGAATAAAATTCTTCTAGATAAATAACTTAAGCGCTGCGAAAAAATGTAACAAATCATTCAAAATACTGCTCTAATTAAGTTTTAAATTTTCGGCCTAATGATCCATTCGGCCTAACGTATTTAGGCCTAGCATACTTCGGCCTAACATGTTTCAGTCTTACGTACAGTATGATCCATAAAAAATGCGAAAATTGTTTGAACGTGAATTTAACATCCACAAGCGCTATTTTCATTGTCTTTGTGAGTGAATGTAATTCCTGATTACTGTAATATATTCTGACATAGCTATGCTATCTGACAATTTATTTCATATTTAACTTACTGGCCTAAATAATGTAATAAAGCAAATAAGTTTAAAGGTTTTGTCCGCTCAACGTTAGAAACGATTGTACCCCGTTTGGCAAAAGCTCGTTTGGCATAAAGCCGTTTGGCATAAAGTCGTTTGGTATAATGATTGACTTAGAATGAATATCGGCATTTTCGAGCTTTTACCGAGATCAACATTACCAACCCTATAGCAAAATTTTTTCGTAGGCTCTCAATAGGCGTGGTGGTCGTTCAGGGATATTCCAAGCTATGAATGTCAAGAATTGTAGACAAAGGGGACGGACCTGGTGTAGTGGTTAGAACACACGCCTCTCACGCCGAGGACCTGGGATCGAATCCCATCCCCGACATAGTCACTAAAAATTACAGTGACGACTTCCTTCGGAAGGGAAGTAAAGCCGTTGGTCTCGAGATGAACTAGCCCAGGGCTAAAAATCTCGTTAATGAAGATAGAAAAAAAAAGAATTGTAGAGAGCATAACCAAATAAAACTCGTGATGGGTCTGGTGGAAGATCTTTTCAGAATAATAATTTTCTCAACATTCCAGAACATAGAGTATTGTTGAGCTTGTTGCGATATACATATTTGAAAATAGTAAATTGACAAAGAAAGTTCGCAGTTATTAATGAAGGGAACGCGCATAGAATATTTCTCTGCAGATAAAGCTTTGTCCCAGTTTGGACGTAACACTTGATGAAAATTACTTGGTAAAAGAAGGGAAAATTTATTTTCAAAATATTAATAGCTCTTATCCGTGGATTTATTATTGCAGCATACTGCAAAAATAGCCTAAGGTTATTTTTCGTTTAAAATATTTAAGGCTCTAACGGAAAATATCTTTTCACAACATAACTCTAACAAACAAAACTTTAAAAAAAAATCTGACAAATTATTGAACGATTCAATATAAATTTTAATTTTGAAAGTGTACATCAAAAACACTGTCTATTATCGAAAGGAGGAATTTTTTTTAAATTTTTCCTGCATCTCAAAAGGAATTGCAAAAAAAATTATGATGAGTATTGGCAGGTTCTCAAGGAACTATCATTCCAACATCACGTCTTGTAAGAATTGGTTAACATAAAGCTTAACTAATTAATAAAATTTAAAACAGTATATACATAGAGAACAGCCTATTATTAAAAGAAGACAAAATTTACTATTAATCCAATAGAAGATTGAACGCCAAAAATTATTGCGGCATAATAAAACGAATTATAATTGCATTCAGAATCATCGAAGTGATTTTAATACTTTTCCCTGAATGTCGTTTCTCCGAATGACCCCTTTCCCCAAAAAGTGGTGCAGTTTAAATAGGTGTTATAATAGCCTTCTGTGGCTGGAAGGTGAACGAGAAAGAACGATAAGCAATCAAAAAAGGAGGTATTCTGTCGTTTTCAACTATACACATGTTGGCATGTAGGGGCCCAGATAGCCGTAGCGGTAAACACGCAGCTATTCAGCATGACCAAGCTGAGGGTCGTGGGTTCGAATCCCGCTGGTCGAGGATCTTTTCGTAAAGGTAATTTTCTCGATTCCCAGGGCATAGAGTATCTTCGTACCTGCCACACGATGTACACATGCAAAAATGGTCTATCGGCAAAGAAAGCTCTCAGTTAATAACTGTGGAAGTGCTCATAAAAACACTTATCAAAGAAGCAGGCTTTGTCTCAGTTGGGACGTGCCAGAAAGAAGAAGACATGTTGGCAAAAATTCTGAGGACGGTAAAACTCGAAAGAACCGCCAATTAAATAAAGAAGGGTGCATATCAGATGGCCAGTTTCTTCACCACCCTGAAATGTATAAAGTTACGACAATTATGAGTGCCACAAACTTTTCGGGGAAGTAGGCTATTCGGGGAAGTGGGATATTTGGGGAACTGGCATTCGGGGAACTGGCGTTCGAGGTTACGACATTCGTGGAACTGACATTCTAGGAAAAGTAGCACAACCCATCGAAGTAACTGCAGTAATTGATTTCTCTTTTCGCTGATAACTTAAGCAGATCAATGTTATCGATTGCCGCCCTTTTGTCAGTTGGAAGCAAAAAAATATCTAAAAAATATAGCTCCAAAGAACCGCCTATATATAAAAGAAGGTGAAATTTATTTAAATTTCAAATCAGTTATTATACCTTTAGTTATTATTATATCATATTTAGAAAAATTGCCTGATATCATCAGAAAGATTCAATTGAAACGTAAAACCGAACTTCATCTCAAGAAACTCTTGGTTTCAGACTCATTATGCTGAACGACCATTATGCCAAACGACTTTATGCCAAGCGACCTTATGCCAAATGACCTACCACCGTTAGAAACAGTGCACTGCAGTGTCTGATTGTCGTATACAATGGGGATAAACTTTCCTCCTTCGTAAATCACACTTTATTCTTGAAAATATTAGTTCGTTTGGTATCAAAGGATGGAGAAGTTATTAGAGAACGTGTTTTCATAGTCATAATCAAGCATGGGAAAATTCACTCACTCAACCGAAAGCTACCGATAAAATATCTGTAAAGTATCTGCTGCCACCGAATGTTCAGTGACTGCCGAATGTTAGGGTGATCGCAATCCCGACGAATCCCAAACGATTGAGATAAACCGAAAATCAAAAGATTCGCGGAGCGGAGAGAGAACCAATCCGCTCTTAAATGGGAGACACGAAAGATCACGTACGCCATGCAATCACTGAATGCTTTCAGTGAAATGTACGCATTTCGCGCTCACTGAATCATTTCGCCGGGTGCATTCCCAGTCAGTGAGCGCTCATCAGTTCTCAAACACGAATGCCACTCATGCGGATTCGGTATTCAAAGAATCATTTGCTACAGCAATCGGATGCCCTCGGCACACGGAGTTGGTAGTGAATCATTCTGTTGCCGTTTTTGTGTAACTTGTCGCTCAACGAACACTCAGCTTGGTTGGAGAAACGGCAACCTCGCTTTTGACTGCGTGTGGAAGCGAGCCAGAGGAACGCAATAATCGAGTGACTGTTTCCCATGCTTGGTCACAATAAAACATTTTGCAAGGGTCATAGTTTTGAGGGCGTTTGCAACTAATGGGTTTGATATGCCTTTATTTTCTTAATTTAATAAAAAATAAATACAGAGTTCTATAACAGTTTTTTTTTTCTATTTGTTCCTTCGGTTAAAGACAACTAATCAACACAAGCTCAAAGATTTTGAGCAATACAGAGCTACTTTTCGCACTCATATGAAAGTGCAACCACAACTCTCAAAAATGAGCCATTTTTTCGAAAATATGTGTAAGTCTTCAATGACCCAGGAATGAACCCATTCTATCATTTGATATGGGCGAAAGCTGTAGATAATTCTTTCGAAGAATCTCACCCCACCGTTGATGTTTTAGAAGCTTTCATCACAAAGCTATTGAACTCAATGACCGCACGATAAAATTTTAAGGTATGCTTCTAATTCCTCTCTAGAAAGGTGAAAGTAACCGATAACAATCATATCCAAAGCGAAAAACTGAGTCTAAACAGATTAAACAATACAAAGAATGAACAACATTTATGTTTCGTTCACATTTTCCTTATAAAAACTACAATAAAACATGGTATGACGATTTTCGCATTTCTTTATGGGCCATACTGTACTTCGGCCAAACGTCATTCATTAGGCCGACCGGACACCATGTTTAGCATGGTGTTAGTCACGTACTTAGCGACCTTAACGGTCTTGGTTCTTCGATTCCAGTTTGTAAAATTTTTCAATTTTTTGTACTTTTCATCAATATAACTTATGATATTTGTTAGGGGAAATCGGAATAAAACCGAATAAAATAATGAAACATTTTGTACTTTCTCTTGTTAAATAAACTTCAAATCATTGTAGAATCACTTATTGGTTATTGTTTTATTAATCCTTGAGATCGCTGGATGATATACTTAGGTTATAAAGTGATTTAAAACAAATAAATATAAGCGAAATAATTAAGATTTCGGTTAAGATCAACATCCTGTTAAGTTAACACCAATACATGCACTTTGGATAGAATTTACGCGTTGTAAACATCATCATCACATGGAATATTAAAAGGAATGTTTAAACATAACTTTAGAATTTTATGACCTCTTCCTCTACGGGGTTATACACATATTTTGTAAATTATTGAGGAGAGGTTAACTGAATGTATGTGAAAATTTCAAATCTTCTTTGCTAAGATTATAAAGTTAGCTTGAATACTTACTGAATGTTTACGAAAATTGTGGCGAACGATTACACAGCGTAACAAAAATGGCATTTTTACGTGTCTCAAGGATCAAACTATGCATTTCTGGTAGATTTGGGGTCGCTGAATCTGATGCCGTTCTCAAAAATGTCCCAGCATGTCACAATTTTTATCTACAGGTCGCCAAAGTTCTATTAAACACTGGTTTTATTGATGCTCACATGAAATTTAAGGTATGATTTATCAAACTTTTGTGTGATCTAATCCACCAAGCATGCAAAATAGGACCTAAACTTTCACTTCAGATACATATAATTTGGTTGAAACCGCACGAACAAATTTGGATTGAATCGATTTTTTCAGCATCCTTGCAGTTTTCATTCAAAATTCTTCGTTTCTTTTTTTAAATTTCTTTATTAGTATCATTCCAAACATTACATTCATTTCTTATATCTAGGTGTTCTGTGTTATTAGAAAACACTATCATCCTAATTTGGTAAAACAAATTTAAGATTTTATTAACATTTTGTTAACAACATATTACATTTCATTTGCCGTAGCAGTTCAGATTTTTTACAGGTGAGTTGATTTCACCTGCTTATAAGAGGAAAAAAATAACGTTTCACTTAACCTAACTTAACCTAAACATATAACGTATTAATCGTGGCAACAGAAGATTGTAACGATTTTTGCCTGAAATTATTAATGATTTTATTTGACATTTGTTCCGATGATTCAACATTGGATATTCTATGTAAATCATTGGTACTTTACCAGGGAGGAAGCCTCAGAATCAGTTTCAAAATTTTATTTTGAATTCTCTGCAGAGCTTTTTTTTTCGTTTCTATTATATGGCAACATGGAGGCCATCGAATCAAGACGCTCGACAAACGACGTAGTTTATAATCGATGAGTGTGACTTTTCATTGTACGTTTATCAGTTTTGTAGCTTAATGTCATCGTTGTGTAAGATTTGTGAGAATTTGTTCAATGTTACCATTGTATCATACATATTTTTAAGTATCAGTCTGTGCGGCAAACGCTGAAGATGAAATAAATAAATTAAATTAAATTCAGGCTGCAGTGTCTACTATGTTATCCAATATGATTTTGTTATTAATTTTGGCAGTTTATTGGTTGCGTTAGTTGTAATGCCATCCAAAACACAAAATTTTACAAGTAAAGATAGTGTGTGGTGAAAACTGCAAAAAATCTGCTCAAGTAATGAAAAATCAAAGGGTGTCGGTTTTATCCTGATTTTCCTACCATTATTTTTTTCGTAAGGTTTTCATTATTCATCATTATTTGTTATAGCAAAAAATCATAAGGTTTTTTTGATAAACTTCGAATGTCACTTTGGTTAAGTGGAATTAATTAGAAACATAAATCAACTGTAATATAAGCTTTTAATCTGTAGTTTCTCTAGAAAAGCGTTGAATGTAATGTTCTGCAGGTACCGTTTTCATCATGTGAATTTCATAACTTAATCAAAATTAGTGTGGTACCTATTTAATTCATATTCGAAAAACATTTTTCATGATATACATAATTTGGTTTCTAAAAATTGTACATTGCCAATTCTGCCAGATTGGAAGGTTATTTACCGAATGATACTAAAACTTTTCGGTGCTCGAGGAAACCTAAAAGAACACCAGCGACCAATCTGACTGATGGCCCACTGGGCAGCGGGAATCAACATTGTTGCAGCCGTTTGGCGCTTCGATATACGTACTACTGGGCACAGAGGGCTTTCGAGAAGGGAGAAGAAGGAGGCAAAAGGCAAAGCTTACGACTTACGTCAAGATTCTGGTTCCGAGCTGCTATGGGTGCCTCTGATTGAAGCTTTTTTTGTGCACCATGGCATACACTGAAAGCGTGGAAAGTCAAAAATCGTTGAATGGAGGCATGTCGTGATATGATACCGCGAAACATATATTTTGGTTGGGTGACAAAACGTTTAAAGCAGAAACGTCGAAAGGACAAAACGTCGAATAGATAGAACGAAAATTTCTTTGAAGAATGATTTTCTTCCGGGAGAATGAATAATTGACTATGAACCAAACGACATTCGTAGCATATTTTATCGAACATGATGTGGAAAAAGAAATTTGAAAAGCAATTTCAAACCGCTGTTGAAAATTGATAAGTCTCTTTCGACGTTTTGGTATCTTCTTCTGCTTCTTTCAAATGTTACGTCCCAACTTAGACAGAATCTGCCTCTCAGATAAGTGTTCCATGAGCACTTCTGCAATTATGAACTGAAATATTTCTAGGCATTTCTATATCGTACGGCAAGCAGAAGTCGACAAAACATCCAGCCTAAACTTCCAGTATCTTTGACCAGCGGTATTTAAACCTACGATTCTTAGCATGGTTTTCCTGAAGAGCAACTCGTAATCAACTACGGGCGCATATAAAATAAAATCGATAATTTCCAATGAACAACAATATATCAAAGGAGTGCAGAATCGTGGGTCCTGTTCACTTTTTTTTTACTATAACAGACATAGTTGAGGAAAAAATGCCATATTTCGTCAAATCAAACCATACTCATTACGTCACTAATGAGCAGCAAATTTGATGTGATATATATATTACCATATATTTCATGCTGTGTACACGTAATCGAGAGTAAGTGGGCCTAACTCGCACGTCACGACGACAAATATTCGATCAAGAGAAATAATCAACTGAAACACAATTACTATCCAATTTCAAATTTAATGAGTCAATAATTGCTTTACGGGATGATTACCTCACACATCTCATTAGATTCATTCTCCGTAGTTTTCTTTGCAAATAACTAGTTGAACAGGTTGTCTTAATTTCAGACAACCGAAAAAAAACCTATCCTTACCCACTTCTTCTCAAGCAGCACTTCATCTACATCCCTGGTTTCGCAACTGACTTCTCTAGAGGAAAATACTCCATCTTGGCATAAATCGGAGTAAGCCCTGTTGGAAGACTCTTTTCTCGCTGTTTCGTTTTACGGCCCGCACTTCACACTATTATGGATGAAGCAAATACCTAGTGGGTCCAATCTAGCGCAGAAGGAAAAAGCAGACGCCGCACTATTTTCTTACTGCAGTCGTGTGATGTGTGGCCTGTGCAAAAACGATGGGCTTTTATAGTTATTCATCGGCAAACTACCCTATGACGAAGTGAAGACGAACAACAACGGACGAAGTAGGACCGCTATAATAATAGTCAACGAGCCGATGGAGGTGGTATGTCAGAAGTAGGCACTATACTTTGCACAGGTTTGCCGAAAAAAAAATGCCGATGAAAAGATCGTCACGACCGGTGATGGTGCAGTGAATGTTCGAAGGTAGTTTTCCCCATAGAAAGTTTGTAGATGGATGTTTAATTTGTAAGATGAATAAAGGTCACAAAGAAACCGATGGATGTACAACAATTTTATGTTGGAAAGGGTGAAATAAGGTTCCTTACTAGAGTGGACTTGCGTCCTATTGGTACTTCGTTTTCCTGAATGAATAAAATAGACCCACAGAGTAGTCATTAGCTTCTTGCCCATAACCCTGACTCTTTGCAGTTCCGCCTGGGGTACTTGGAACCCTGTAAGTTTTACAACAAACTCAATGCATCGCGTAAAAATGCGTGACGCTATTCAAAATGTATCGGATTACGGATGGAGATCTCGTATGAACATAAGGTGTTTGAAAGGTAGATGAAAAACTATGCTGGACACCTGAATGGCGCAGAACATCTAGATGAATTGAGGCATAGCTATATTGGTACAGACTAGGGCAGTATGCCTTCTTCGCTTTGAGTGAAGTCAAGGATACTACGTGTAATCTTCTTCTTCTTCTTGGCATTACGTTCTCACTGAGACAGAACTTGCTTCTCAGCTTACTGTTCAATGAGCACTTCCACAGTAATTAAATGAGAGCTTTCTTTGCCAAAGTTACCATTTGTCGCATTCGTATATCGTGTGGCAGGTAGGATAAGACATTATGCCCAGGAAAGTCAAGGAAATTTCTATTACAGAAAGATCCTAGACCGACCGGGAATCGAGCCCATACACCTTCAGCATGGCTTTGCTTTTTAGCCGCAGACTTCAACCCACCAGAATGAGCTTCTATGGAGAGAAGCAATGAAGCACTACCTGAGGATAAGCTTTTAGGTTAAGTAAATCGACAGCGTTTTATTTTCTCTTATAAACAGGTGAAATCAACTCACCTGTAAAAAATCTGAACTGCTATGGCAAATGATATATTAAATGTTGTTAACAAAATGTTAATACATGCTTAATTTAGTTTCACCAAATTAGGATGGCAGTATTGCCTAACACAGAAAAGCTAGATATAAAAAAATAGTGTAATGTGTGGAATGATACTGAAATAAAGGTAAACAAGAACAATGTTTCTGATTAATTATAAGATTTTTTTACTGCTGAACATGGATTGAAAGCTTTTATATTACGTAATGATTTAAAAAAAATCTTATTTGGGTGGCGAATACTAATAAACCAACCCTAAAGTTTTTGAAATATTAGCACCGAACGGTGTAAATAAATTTTGTTTCCTATATTCATCCACTGGCCGGTTCCTATAAATTTGATAGAATCGTTACTCCGTAAATCAGCTCAATGAACACTACAAATCATTGGAATTTTCGTCCGCAGTTGGGCACTGCCATAACTATACTGATGGCCCGCCCCAGCTGTGCGACATTTTCGCTACGGGGCATCTCACGCCCATCCATCGCCGTGTGCTGCTGTTCACGTGGGTACATGAGCTCAAATAATCGTTCAATCCCGGCAGGTGACCGTACCCAATTCCGGATCTAACAGGGCTGGTGATGGGATTCTTTCTAGTGATTTGGTCATTATTTTAATGCAAGTTTCTAAGTAGTTCTATAATTATCTTTTTTCAACGAAATTGGTCTAAAAAAACACTTTTTTTTTCTTCTATCTGCTTTGGCTTTCCAATCCCCTTACGAATATTCCTCAGGTTCTTCTGAAATTTCTTTACATAATACTAAACTATCCCAAAGTGTCCTTCGTAGATTTTACACCGATTTCACCAAAAAATCTTTTAAAGATTCCAACAGGAGCACTTTTTCTTCATTACGCCGTCGTCACTGGGACAGAACCTGTTTCTCTGCTTAGTGTTCAATGAGCACTTCCACAGTTATTAACTAAGAGCTTTCTACTGCAAAGTTACCAAGTTTGCATTCGTTCATCGTGTGGCAGGTACGATGATACTCTATGCTCAGGGAAATCAAGAAAATATCCATTAAGAAAAGACCCTGAACCTACCGGAAATTTAACCCAGACACCTTCAGCATTAATTTGCTTTAAGGCCGCGGACTCAAACCACTCGGATAAGGGAGGCCCTCTGGAGTTCCAACAGGAGTTCTTTAAAGTAAATCCACAAGTTTTTAGAAAGATAAAAAAGTCAGGAGTTTTCTCAGGGAATCAAACAATTTAACCAGAAGTTGCTGCGTCATTTTTTTTCTGAAAGTTTTCAAATGAATTCGTTCAAGAATTTAATCACAGTTTCTTTCAATAATTGCTCCAAAACATCCTCCAGGAGTTATCCCGTCAAACCTATTACGAACTCTTCCAAGAAGTTCTCAATAAATTTTACCAGGAATTCTTTATGAAATGCCTGTACTAATTCTCTTGATATTTCTTAAGTATTTTATCCAGGAATTCATCACTTCTGCAGTTGTTTCAAGCATTTTTTTTAGTAATTTCTCTAGTAAAATCTCCATGATTTGTTCAAAATTTAATTGAAGGCTTCAAACTAGCAAATACTGTAGCAATTGTTATTCATCCAACTCCTTCACAAATTTCCTATATTTTTAACGAATTTCTTTAAATATTCTTGCAGGATGTTATGAATGGATTCACTGTATTATTTTTTGAATACTTATCTTAGAAAATTATCTAGAATTGAATTGTTTTCCACAAGAGTTCCAGTTTTCTTTTACTTTTAGGAGAATATTATAAACTTCCTCATTAAATTTTTTGGATTTCTCAAAATTATCCAGATTTCTTCAATAATAAGTGAAAAAACTCTTCTTAATTCTCTACGATTTTCCTGAACCGATTCCTGAATATCCAGACAACCAAAATGTAATTTTATTTTGTTCCTGTTTTTTAAATTTTCACGTGTTCCATGGTTACATGGACTTTTAAGAGGGCGATGGACATGGGCATAGCCAGGTTTTTTTTATCAGGGTCTCCTCCTCTCCCCTTTTATTGGCAATATCGATTCTCAACACTTTATTCATAATTTTCACGCCAAAACGATCATTACACACTACCTCTGCACCCTTTTTGGACGAAATATAAAACTATGCAAGATACCCACCTATTTTTTCATTGTAAGCAAAGTTAAGTCCTAAACGCGTCTTGTTTCAATGTTGAGTGACTGGTCTATTATAAGACTTGGAAATTTACCTATTGGAACAATTCTGAAGTTTCGTTTCATTGTGGTCCTTTTGATTGACAATTCGCTCTGTTCAGTAAAACAAAACGCAATCAACTAAAGTTCCTAGTTATACCTTATCGTAACATTATCTATAAATTTCTCCTATAACACCAAAATTCCTAAAGAGCTTAATATTAAAATTCCTTTTATTGTTTTAGAAACTCTTTCGAAATAGCATAAATAATTGCCTCGAAGCTCTTTTTGGAGTTCTTTTAAGTATAATTTAAAGAATGTTCCATTTGGAGATTTACACATGAATTTTCCTCAACATTATTTTGAAACTCATCCAGAAGAGTTTGGAACATTTTTTCAAGCATTTGACATGGAATGTTTGTAAAAATATTTCTAACAGTATGAAAACCAACAAATTTTCTTTAGTTTCCATAGATTTATTTTTTCGTGTGTTCTTAGCGTAGTATCCATAAATTACATTTCATGAAGTCGTGAATAAATCTCAGAAACTATTCCTATTCTTATGGGATGATTAAAGGATTGAAAATGTTCTTGGTGAAATTTCTGGTCAAGTTCCTGAAAATCTCGTAAGATGATTCCTGTAGGAAACCGTCGATAGAGCATAGACAAAAAAACTCAGATGAAAAATTGTATGAATTTCTGCATGAACCCTTAAAACAGATTTTGAAGGAATATCGGAATTATAGAATGATAGATTTTTATGAATCCTAGGTCAAACTTTATCAAGAATATCCTTAGAAAGCTTCAACAAAACGTATTTTTGCAGAGAATTTTTAAAAAAGCTATTGTAGCCACAATCTCAATAAAACTTCAAGAAGCAAATTTTGGACATACTGAGGAAAAAAATGTTAGAATTTCACAAGGAGTAAAAGAAAATAATTATTGAAGTCAATAGGGTCCTAAAGCCCTGTCCCAATTTTGGTACCAAACGCTTAAGTTTAGACCAAAAACATATGTTTACTAAATTTTTAAATGATTTTCGTTGGTTAAAGTCAATAAAACAATTTTTTTATGGTTTTTAAGATTTTGTCACACCCCTTGGTTTAAAATCAAATTTTGGGTATATTTTGTTCTCCGTGTCCGTGATAGGAACAACCCCAGTGTTAAAACTAAAAGCACTGTGGCATTTTTGTAGCCATAGTGAATGCCAAACATGATCAAAAGTGTCAAGGTTCATATTTGAAACCATTTTTTAAAATTAAATTTTAAATAGGCGGCATCCACAAATTACGTAACGCTCTAGGGGGAGGGGGGGAGTAAGCTCAAGCGTTACGGCTCATACAAAAATTTTAAATTTTTCATACAAAAAAGCGTTACGGAGGGGGGGAGGGGGTCAAAAATTTCCAATTTTAGCGTAACGTAATAAATGGACGCTGCCATATGTTATAGCCGTTATATGAGTTGGAAAAAATGCTAAAGTAGTTGCAAGAACATGCTTTTTCGTATTACAGTCATCTCTCTCTTACTCGATATTGAAGAGACCATCGAGTTAGGGAGGTATCGAGTTACAGAACACCATGAATACCAACTTTTACTATGGTTCTCTAACTCGATATCGAGATATGGAATATCGAGTGAGGGAGAGTTGAATAAAAACAAGAATTCATTAAACATTTTAGGACACAATTACCTCAATGTTGATATTCTGCTGGTAATATATTTGCAGAAACTTTTTGGGTTTGTCCCCTCTGGCTACGCCCATGCGTGCACGGCATCAAACATCATCATCAGTTTGAAAGTAAACGTGTTAAAACATGACGAAAACTATTTTTTGATAAATTTAAAATAGGCTGACAAAATCGGGTCAAAAAGCTGACAAAATCGGGGATAGAGAAAATCTGGGGCAGACAAAATCAGGGGCTGACAAAATCGGGTCAGTACTGTATAACGAAATCACCTGGAGGCTTAGCATGTGCAAAATTTCACTTATAAGATATCACGAAAAGGCCCTCTACGTACAAAAGTGGAGGCGATATACGTGCATATAGTATTGGACAAAACAATTGCAACTTTTTTGATTTTCCATACAAAATTATCAACTTCGGAGGGTCAGATCTCAGTTATTTGTGGACCGATTTGAATGGAATTTCAACAGCACGTCAAACATTACTTGAATTTCAACATATATTTTCAAGATTTTTTTCCAATCATGAGTTCAACAGCAATAACAGTTTGACTAAAGTGAATTTCTTGACATTTTTTTATAATTTACGTAACATAAAAAGTAGAAGGAATATCATCAGGATGTCTTCAGCAAAGTTGTACATTTAGACAATACGAACAAGTTTGCTAAAGACAGTTTATGGGTAGGACTTTCCTATTCTCAGATAAATTGTTTATAATTTTTCGTCAAAAATTTCACTTTAGTCAAACCGTTATTACTTTTGAACGCGTGGTCGGAAAAATCGTTAAAAAATATATGTTAAAATTCAAGTTACATTGGCCCAATTTCATATTCGTACAGGACACTGGCGTCACATCAAGTAAGTAAAAAAATATTTAAGGATATATTGAGTTTGAAAGTCATTATCTATATTGATGGCCATAGGTGTCATCTATTACACAGCGTAACAAAAATGACATTTTTGCGTGTCTCAAGGATCAAATTATGTGTCTCTAGTAGATTTTGGGTCGCTGAATTTGATGCCGTTTTCAGAAATGTTCTAGCACGTCACAATTTTTAGCTACAGGTCGCCAAAGTTGTACAAAACACAGGTTTTATCAATGTTTACATAAAATTTAAGGTATAATTTATCAAACTTTTTTGTGATTTAATCCATCAATCATGCAAAATAGAACTTGAACTTTCAGTTTAGATATAATTTGATTGTAAATTTTGCCATTAAATTCAGTTTAAATCGTTTTTTTAACATGCTTGCAGTCTCCATATAAAATTCTTCGTTTCTCTTATATGGCATAAGACAATACTTTTCAGAACCACCAAAAAATAACATTTTACCAGCGGAAGAATTATGAACTTCGTTGAAAAGTATTGTTTAACACATGAAGTTTGAATTTTGTGACAAATTAAGCAAATAAATTGCTATACAAGTTGGAAAACTTGTATGCAAGTCGGCTGAAATCGTAAAATTTAGCATTTTCAACAGTCAATATCTCAAAAACTAGACGTGCTATGATATTTTTGAAAATGGCAATGGATTCAGCAGCCCCTAATTGAGTAAATAGTGGTATTTTGGTGCTTGAGACAAAAACGTGTTCCGCAGTGTTATTTAACAGTCATAAAATGTTTCCATTTACATTCATCTTTGGATTAAATAAAAAGTATTGAACTTGTGTCTAAAATTCACACAATCCCATATTCGTACACCTATAAAAATAGACACATACAACATTCCAAACTGAATTTCAAAGCTCTATTTGATTGCTCGATTGCTATTATGTTGTTCAGACGAAGTAGAGTACATTTGGACAATTTATAAGCGGACATATATGAAACAGGTAAAATTATTAGAAACATCAGTTTTCAATGATTTTTGCTATGAAATCCAATAATTCTAATAATAGCGTTCATTTTTGTCGTAGGGTTTAGTCTAAAAATATATTTGTGAGCACGGAACGAGTTTTGGTTAAAAAATATTCAGTTTACAGAAATCATAAAAAGTTTTTATCTCCCTTGAGTTTAGAAAATTGTTATGTCATAACTTCAAAACTCTTCTGAAATGTTGACACTACACGTTAATGCTTCCAGTGGGCTATTTGCCCTTTGAAGGAAGCACCACACTAGACAACGGACTAGCATGCAACGCCCAGTGGCACAGTCGGAAAACATTCCTCTCGAAAAGTTTTTCGGCCTGAGGCGGGAATCGAACCCACACTCCATAGCACGATGCGGCTAAATGCCTCGGTGACTCTAACCGCACGGCTACGAAGCCCATATTACTTTCAAACAATGTAAACCAAATTTTCGTTCTAGAAACAGTAAAAAGTTAATTTCAAACTTGACTGTAGAAAGAATTTTAAGAACTTCGTTTTACAACAAAGTACCACACACTATGCTGCTCATACCTTCACCTAATTGATGTTATCTCAATGTTCAATTATTTTCGAATTAATATCCGAATTATACTCAAAATAGGACCCTATTTTGCGGTTTATTTCATCAATACTGTGCGGAAAAATCAATATGTTTTGTATTTATTGGGAGTCAAACCTTGTTTTCCAGTCTTACATTTTTATAATATTTCGCATTTTTCGCGTTGGTGAGTTAACGACATTTTTCTATTTTTTTTGTACTAAACATTTTTAACTGTAATATTTACACAACCCTCAATTTGTACTAAATTTATTCTTATCCTGCGTTAAACATCAAAAAATTGATTTGAACTACGTGAAATGGAGGTGGCACTTTTGCCCCGGGTGTCACTCTTGCCCCATGTCCCCCTACATCCATTTAAGAGCCAAACTGAAAGAAATTGACTATAATTTTTGGTTTTAGATTTTTTATAAATGTTATATTAACCAAGATTGTGAAGTATGAGATACCGATATCCACTCGTAAGTACTATAAAATTGATTATAAGTTTTTGAAACTCGTTCAGTATTCGTAGAATGTTGTATGTTTGATTTTTGTTAGGTGTACGAATATGGGACTGGCTCAATTTTAGACACAAAATTAATACTTTTCCATTATTCCAAAGATTTTAGAGAATAAATAAATTGGATTGCTGAGCAATAGATGACACCTACGACCTTCGTAATTGATAAGGTATATCGAAGTCCGTAAATCATTTAATAGTTTTAAACCTACTTGATGTGAAAACAGTGCCCCGTACGAAAGTGAGGTTGAGTCATTGTATGTCTGACGTACTGTGAAAATTTCGTTGAAATCGGTCCTCAAATAACTGAGACCCAAGTCTTCAAATTTGATCATTATTTATAGAAAATCAAAAAAGTTGCAAATGTTTTGTCCAATACTGTATATTATGTGATAAATAATTGCTTACAATGCGAGTGTATAAATTTTCTACCGAACTAACGAGTGATTTTATGCGACTTAACTTATGATAAAAAATGTTGATTTGAAAGCTGCTACGGATTAATTCGACTTACTGTGTACGAGTGTACGGGACGAAACAAACTGTACGAATGAAATCAGAAAAAAAAACAAGTTTTTTGCGAGGAAACTCATCAATCTGAAGATTTTATCCACCGTGTTTTGCAGGTGTGATGTAATTTGTATGAATAAACGAATTATTACGTGAACTTTTATGCTTCTTCTGGTTGTCTGCACGGGTAGAAATCAGAATTCACAAACAAGATTATGACTCATGATATCATGATTCCAGCGTGTTTTTATCTTCTGAAAATACATCATGATTTGGACTCATGATATCATGAGTAAGTTCGCCGCAACGCAACACACGCGTTAGGTTTTTGTTGCTGATTGCTCATTATCATGATTCAAATGCCAAAAAAGCTGAGTCGCGCATCCGTTTATGATCGACAAAATAAAAATAAATAAATAAAACATACACTGAGAATCGAACCACGAACCTTCCGATTGAGAGCCGCGTACTGCACAACTCAACCATTTCGTTATCTTGAATTTTGGGAGCTCGATACGAATGAGTTGAATCAAAGTGCACCGCTTAGTGTTTCACCCTGGATGTCACGTTTATGAAGAATCATGATTATGACTCCAGGAACCATGATTTGTGATCCTGATATTATGACCTAACCAATTTATAAATTTAATGATTTGTAAATCATGATTTACATCATGATCAGATTTTTATCCGTGTGTGTAAATTCTTTGAGAATTACTCTGGGAAATTGTCCTGATAATTGATTGAGGAGTTCCTGAAGGCATTTTAGAAAGAAAGTCCGGAGTAATTATCCTTCGAGAAACTCCTGGTTGATATTTTAAAGAAATTTTAATGCTTATTAGAAGAAAACCTCAAAAATCTCTCTCTGGAAATTTTACTGATTGAATTTTTGAAGATGTCCTTCACAAAAATTATGGAGGAAAATTTTGAAAAATCAATTAGTGATTTAAATGATTTTAAAATCAAATTCTCGAGGACTCAGGACTTTATTGAGAGAGTTCTGAAAATAATCTCAGTCATTCTTGGTGGATTCTTTGGTGTAATTTTTGGGGTTACCCTCATAAAAAAATCAGGCTCAATTCTTACATGAACCTTGGAGCAACAATAATTATTTGTTTCTTAAAAAATACTGTAAAAACGCTATATTACTTCTTGAAGAAATCTCAATAATAATACCAGAAGGAAACTTTAGACAAACAATTGATTTAGTTTCTGATGAAATCCCAGGAGATGATCATGAAAAAATACATGCAGTATTGTTAGCAGTAATACTTATCGTAATTTTACAAGGATTTTAATCAAAACTCTCAGAAATATCCATATTGACTGTAAGTCGCTACCATCCCTGATTCAACAACCATTCGACAATTCGCAACTTACAGGACCAACGATAACGACAACGGCGCTGAACGGCACCACCAACCAGCGCCAAAACTAGGTCTCGATCCCGAATCGATAGTTTCAGTGCCCATATCCAGTGCCCAAAACGGCGAAAGCCGGAAGGTCGTCGTCACAATCGCACGAAAACGTCGGGCGACATCAACAGCAACTCGTACAGTATTGGTCAATAAATTTGCAACTTTTTCGATTTTTTCATATAAAATTAATGGGCGAGTGGTTAGAGTCCGCGGCTACAAAGCAAAGCCATGCTGAAAATCTAAGTTCTATTCTCGGTCGGTCCAAATTCTTTTTGTATTGGAAATTTTCTTGACTTCCCTGGGCATAGAGTATCATCCTACCTGTCACACAATATACGAATGCGAAAATGGCAACTTTGCCGAAGAAAGCTCTCAGCTAATAACTGTGGAAGTGCTCATAAGAACACTAAGCTGAGAAGCAGGCTCTGTCCCAGTGAGGACGTAATGGCTAAAAGAAGAAGATATAAAATAAATAACTTTGGAGGATTAGATCCAAGTTACTGATTTAATTGAAATTTTCACAGCAATTCAGGTATAACTTGACTTACAACACATATTTTACAAAAAAAATTCTTTAGCTAGTGCAACAGCACCAACAAGTGAAATGTTTGACAAATGCAGATTTTCTATACAAATCAACCATTTCGTATGGAAAAAGTTTCAAATGTATTGTCCAATACTGTAGGCGTTTGAAAAATTCCGCGGCACTCGTTCCTCCGATGATGGAATGCTCGTTCGCTGTTTTCCGGTGCCGGTCTCATGTTTATGTCATTAGGATGTCAACCTGCGCCACCAGCAGAAGGGGGTAGGGGGGACGAGCTATAACCTCATTTTTTGAACTTGTCACGAAATATTTTGGGCTCCGTCGTCCCGCACGCGCCTCGTTCCTTCCACCGGACCAATTCAACTGCTTTATTTTTGTTGATTTTGGGGGTCCCTCATGCTCCCTCGAAGGTACAGCTAGCTAGTAGTTGACGGCGAGCAAGATCCGAAAAGATTTCGAGAGCGGACCATTCCATGCCGCAGCGCGCACCAAATCCGGCTAAACTGGTTTTTGATTAATGACGCGCTCAAGAACACATGCAAACATGCATCGTTCGTTGGTGGGTATCGTTTGGGGCGCAATTCACAGTTTTGGATCCCGTAAAGATCTGGTGGAATGGATTTTATGAGTGAATATCGATTTTCAATTTTAAGAGTTTGATTCATGTAGAGGGTGATTAGGCAGCCCAGGTAGCTTTTCAGCAAAACTAAGCTGAGAGCCGTGGGTTCGAATCCTGCCGGTCAAGGATCTTTTCGAAAAGGAAATTTCATCGACTTCTCAGGGCATAGGGTGTCTGCGTACTTCTTACACGATACACATGCAAAAATGGTCAAATGGCAAAGAATGCTCTCAGTTAATAACTGTGAAAGGACTCATGAGAACACTAATCTGAGAAGCACGCTCTGTTCTAACGTAACACAAGAAAGAAGAAAAATGTGATTAGGGCCATCCTCAAACTTTCGGAGTCTGTCCATTTTAACGATGACATTTCCTTCTGTTTCTTGATTGTAGTTCTATGATTCCACTGGAACTGATCCTAATGTTTTTCAGATATTTTACAGCTCTCTTAGGATTTCGTTGCCTGATAATATATTAAATATAGCAAAAAAAATCATATTGCAAAACAAGCACAAGAAGGTCAAGTAAAATTTCTACCTAAAATGTAACATCGTTAGGTAACCAAAGTGTGTCTTATTAGAAAATTGTGTATGGTGATTTAGAGGATTCGGACAATCTATTTCTCATATCATATGCATGTTTTGTATTTGGTACTTTATGTGTCTGGAACTTAAAACTTTCAATCTGAACTATGCTCATCAATTTAAAAGATGTAGGAGTCGAAAATCGTGAAAATGTTATAATGAGTGCGGTATGATGACACGAGAAAACGTGTTTATTCTCCACGATTAGTCTCGTTTTCGTCGGTCTTCAAGCGTGAGGATGTGAACTTCCATATAGGTCGGTTCTGCAGAGCTGGAACTCCAGCAAATTACTTGACACAACCGATGATAATTGCATCGTGTAAGTCAAAAAGGGCTAAATCGTGCCTACTAAATTAGATAGAAAGTGTTCGGAAATTGACTAGAGTCATTTTTCTATTATTGTGATAACAAGCCTGAAAGAATGTACTAACATGTTGCATTGTATATTTGAAAAATGCAAAAAGAGGTGGCAAAAGTTCCAATGCAACTTTAGTGGAATAATCAATGTTTCCATGAAAACTGTAGCAGTTTAAAATAAATAAAAACAACACACCATTACCCAGAGCCCTTGGCACAAAATGAACGAGAAACGCTAAGCATAGGAAAGTGTAGTTTTATGGAAAAAAAAGTAAAATTACTCAAATTTGTCTATACCTACAACAGTGCGTAAAATAAATCTTCTGTTGAAACTACTTGAAAATTCGTGCATAATAGATGATGAATACGAAACTGAAATCAGTTGCGTAATGACAATTTTCAGAAATTGCAAGATAATGGTGAATGCATCCCGATACGATTTCTTATACCCTCAAGTGGTCTTTTACTAAATTGCAAAAAAATGTTGTACGCAACTCGTTGCAGAACTAGATTTTTACAGCACTCGTCGTAATCATGCAACTCGGCAAGCTGGCTGTAAAAATCATCATTCTGCAACTTGTTGCGTAAACTACTATAAAAAATACTAAATGTAAATACGATTATTATTTAAAACGATTATATAGCGTTGCTTTAGTTAGACATTCAACTAATCTTTGCGGACAAGGAGCAATTGCTTTCAGAATAGCTCATGAGCTTCACTCTCGGTCAACTAACAACTTCCCGAATTTGCTATAAAAACCTTTCCCAAGGCTCATATGTCTCAGTCCCTTACTTTATATTTTTTCTGTCTCTATTAATAAGATCTTTAGCCCTGGGCTAGTTCATCTCGTGACCAACGGCTTTACTTACCTTCCGCAGGAAGTCGTCACTTTAACTTTTACATCATATGTGACTATGTCGGGGATGGGATTTGATCCTAGCTCCTCGGCGTTAGAGGCATGTGTTCTAACCACTACACCAGGTCCATCCCCAATTTTATAATTTTAATGTTCCATATATTGACCAAGAAGCTATTAATGTTCCTTTAATGTTCCAGATATTGAAGAAGAACGGAAATCTTGTAAAGACCTTTGGAAATTATCTTGATAATCTATCCACTTGAGCTAGTATAGATCGAGGTAATAATAATTTAAATTCTACAGATTTGTTGGGTCTATTATGATAAGTTCTTCTCAAAGTAAAATTTTAGCAACATTTTAACAAAACAATGAAAATATGAAAACAAAATAATAAAAATCTAGTACAAATAGAATAGAGTACAGTAGAACATGGAAATATGAATTACCGAATATTTTCGTCTGTTTAAGATCATTCCAGGACATAGATAACTGTCATTTTGATAGTATCTTTCCAGAAAGCTGTAATAGTTTGATGTATAGAGGAAGAGCACCAACTTTCGACCCAGTACTAATTTTTGACCCATTCAAACAATTTTGGCATAATTTGTATGGAAATCCGAAAATAAGCACAACATTCTTGTATGTCGAAAATTAGTGCTGTTCCACTATTAACCGGGGATTTTTTATTTTTTTTTTTGTAATTTTGATGGTTTTCTTTTGCGAATAGATTTTAATTGAAACTGAAAAAATAGATGAAAATCGTTTGGAATTTGCTACTAATTTTATAATAGGGGTTTTCACCTAACAGCGTAAACTGGTGTGTAAGTCCTGCTAAGCCGGTTATCTTAAACATTTCATGATATTGTGTAAAATGCAAATGAAACATCTCAGAATGTTGATTATCAACGATTTATCAATCCAAGAACGCGTTGGTAATCTGACAAATGTCAGCATAAAAACTACAAACAAGAATATTCCGTTTTACTATGAAGGAACGGAACAAATGTCGAGTCGAAGGAAGGGCAAAAATCGAATTGGAACAGATAAGGATACCATTACAGAAGCAAAATATGTGCAGTAACGATTCATTTAAGCCATTCTTCCTCTAGTGAAGTCCATGATATGCGGGTCCCCATTACCACGACTTGCACCCACTAAGTGGCAAAAAATGGCAATCTCTCTGGATTACTATTTCTTTGGTTATAATATTTGAGTGTAATATGCGGAATGAAAGCATTAAACTTCGCTTCTATTCGGGAAGATAATAATGATATTTTTTTTAAATTTTTGGTTTATTGAGTGACAACAGTAGACCGGTTTGATTTGAGTCACATTTTATTCGATGTTAGTCACTCTACAAATAATATACACTAGGCTATCTCTTTGCTACAAATTACGCAAGTTATGGTTTTGAATAATCTGGACTGTGGACGCCCTGTAGAACCATTACTTTACTTGACAGTTTTCCAATAAGTTTGAATAGTTGACCTGAAAATGTACTATAGATTATACGTGAAGATGAGTGTTTGTAATTAAATTCCGAAAATAAACCTGAAATTTGGTTTGAGCTCGAGAAACATTTTTAAAATGCATGGCTGACGTTTACATTGGATAACTAAATTAAAAATCTTCTTTTTGACATCTTATAGAAGCAGAAGAGGAATTTTTCATTTCTTTACGCAGCTTTAAGTGAATAACTTTAATAAAATGATCTCATGTAAAAATAACTCTGTTAGCAATGTTATTGGATTTGTATTTTAAGATTGAAATCATCAATGTTAAAAATAATTCATTGAATTGTGTTTTACTTTTGTCACTTCTCAGGGCCTTGATCTGGAGGCCCGGGATTTTTTCCCATACTACACCATTTAGTAATATGAGCCTAAAAATACACACTAAACTTTGGTCAGTAATAAATCTTAATAAAACAGGGTTAGTTTTATTATGTTTACAAAAAGCTTTTGGCAACAGTAAGGTAAAACCTGCAATTTTGGAGATTATTTTTCTCTGAATTTAGAGATAATGTGTAGATAAGAAAACATATATGATTTAAACTTTAGCCCCACTATGGGCTAAATATGGTTTCCAAACAGCTTATGAAAACCCTAATATACCTGAAATCATCCGAGCTATAGCCTTAACCTAATTTTATTTTCGTTCTGTTCCATGCAGTGAAAGTTCAACCGAAAGTTACAATTTCCACGTTGCAAAACAACCAATAGCCCAAACTTTTCCAACTCTCAATCGCTTTCTATAATTTTTATAGTAAACATTTTTCACTTGAATAGGATTTTAATCACCTCGTCATTTATAGTATTAGATTTTAGTTGAGCTATAAATTTTAAAAACAAACAAACCACTCGAACTTTTGCCTTACGCAATAATAAAATGTGCATTCCATTATTGCGATACAGCCCGCCTGTTCCCGCGGATACGATACGTTGAGATACGTTCGAATTCACGATTTATTTCCAACTGATCTGTAACAGATTTGGCCTACTATTTATATTTCACTCTTCCCTATTTTATTGCATGGAACATTCTAATCGCTTATTGTTGTATACAATAATGTATTGTAGCCTAACTGTTATACAATAATTAAACAGCAGAATCTTCTGGAGCTGTCAAGAATAAATGCTATGCAATGTAAAAGGTAAACAATAACATTGTATCTCGATCTAGAACGATCGAATGGTAAGTAGTTTTACTTTGCCTATTATTATATACTTATCTAATGTTTTGTGTATTTCAGGTATGATGTGTATGTAGGTAACTTGATGAACAGATGAGTAACAGTGCTGGTTAAGTGGTGAATTTGTGTAGTGTTTGTGGCCTCAACATGAGGCATGTTTGTCCACCGGTGTGGTGCGGAATGATGCACCCCGGTGGCTTGTTGGCCATAAGACCGCCTCTCATATTATTGTGGTATTACGGTCATTTCTTATGGAGGAACATGCCGCAATAATAGAATCTGCATTATCGTACTAAAAGGGCAAAAAATGAAGATTTCAGGATTTTTTTTATTTAACAAGGAATTTCATTAAACAAATAACATGCGATACTTAGGTATATTTCTTGAAACTTTTTCCAATTATTCATACAAAATAGATTTCTTGGAAATTCGTGTGCTCTTCTGAATTCAAATCTCATAAAAAGAGAAATCTCAAAGTTTAAGGTCAAAAATATTAAGATTTAGAGGTGACACAAACGGATTGAAGATGAATTTTCAAGTTATAATGTATGTCCCTTCATAACGTTGTTATTTTTCAAACAATTTTTTAGCATCATCCTCTTCAGTATTTAAATGATGAACATCAAAATTGCCTAAAACCAAAACGAGTCTTAGTCAAAAGTAATTTCTCCAAATTTCTCCTCACTCTACTGAAAACATGTTTGTTTGTCCATGCCTTCATTAATCTGTTATTTGCTTTTGAAGCTTTTTACACCCTTTTAAAGCATATTTAGTTGTTTTCAAACTGTGTATACAACACATTCAATAAATAAAAGAGATTGGACAATCTACTCTTTTTTTTTCTTTATTTTATTGAGATTCTGCTCAGAGGATTCTAATACATTGAAAAGAGAAACCCCTGTTTGATTAGGGGAACCTGGTCCAATTCGGACCCTGTTCTGTGATTATCATGGAGATGCAGAGGTATAATCGGTCTCTGATAACAATGGATATCACAAACATTCTTTTCTTCATCTAACGACCAAAGCATGAAAACTCAATACCCATGTCTTATTTTGAATTTACAAAATCTTTGAATGGCTCATCACCATATGTGTCGAATTGTTTTATATTTAGTCTTCATCTATGTCAATATATTACTTTTTCAATTGAAGTTACATTAATCACATCATTTGCGCCAAGGTGAATCCAGATTGTGTAGCTTCTGAATCCTTCCTTTCAAGAGCACAAGATTGGAAAATCTGACAACAGTTCGCGTTGAAAATCAATCAAATTGCTTGCTTACTTGTGGTGATCAATGGGATAAATTTTCAACGCGGAGCACTGTTTGGTTCTCAAGTCTTGTGCTCTAGAAAATTTGAGGTGTGGCTTCGTTCTATAATCACCTTAACTCCCATTCACCTTATACGGCCAGGGTACCTCTAATTTGGCCATTCTCATTTAACCCGTGTAGCCCTGAGTGAAAGAAAATAAACTAAAACCCTTACCGCTCAGCAAATACAGTCGGCTATAATGTGGCTACTATATCAAAGAATTATAAGAAAAACGCATCAGTGTAAACCTTTCGGGAACGATTGAATTTGATAACCTTGTTTCCTGCATTTGATTGATCCTACAAGTGACCTTTTTCAAGTCCCCGGGATCCTCCAATTTACTGTAAAGTTGGCAATTTGTATCTTAACATCTGTGCCAACGTAATGAAAACGCATTTTTGTGAACTATTATGATTGATATCTACTTTTCGAGAATTGCAACGGATTAGTATCCAGCCGGTTCTTCCGGGCAGCAAATCCGAATGGCCACATTCGGTACATTCTAAACGGTCCAAAACTTTTCATTTATAATGGTGGATATCAAATCTTGATGATTTATGCAAATTAAAATTATTGTCATCGCAAGCAAATAAAGATAAGTTGTCATGTCCCAAAAAATAACACACCCACCGGAATAATTCCGGCCATAGGAATATTCCTGAGTTCCTCTGGCCATTTCTAGAAAGTAGATATGTGTGCAGTACACTGACAAAAACCGGTGCTTCTACTCTGAGCATTAGTTGGAAACTCGCTGGAGGACCTTGAGGACAAATACGTGTGAGAATTGAAGGATTTCTTGGCATGACGTCCACACTGGGACAAAGCCTGCTTCTCAGCTCAATGTTCAATGAGCACTTCCACAGTTATAACTGTTAATGTTGCCATTTTCGCATTCGTATACCATGTGGCAGGTATGATTATACTCCATGCCCAAGGAAGTCAAGGAAATTTCCATTACGAAAAGATCCTGGACCGACCGGGAATCGAACCCAGACACCTTCAGCATTGCTTTGCTATGTAGCCGCGGACTCTAACCACTCGGCTAAGGAAGGCCCCCAGAATTAAAGATGCATATCTTGAATATTTTTTGGAGGAGTTCTTGAAAATATTCCGGAACAAACCTCTGGAGAAATCATTAGATGAATTCGTGAAGCTATTCCTCGAGGTATGCGAGAAGAAATTCCTGAAGAACCTACCAAACAGACATTTAAGTGGAATAAGAATTTAACAACAGACTTTCAAGCGCATTTCAGCTTAATCAATTGTTGTTCAGCTTAAGATGTAACTTGGGTATGGAACAATCTCTGAATATTTCTCTGTAGCCCATTAAATTTTGCACTAGGATATACCGTTTTTACTCATATTCCGGACACTTAAGGCCAAAAGTGACTTCAAATGCATCTGATGGGCATAAATTAGCTGATATTTGTGAAAATTTTAATTTCTTCGCAAAGTCTTACTGTTAGGTCTCACTTGTTGGGTGTACCCATAATAATGTTGATTCAATTAGTTTAAGTATTGCTTCTATGTAAAAGCATGGAACAACATTTTGATTCAAATGCCGAACACTGTGCTCATTCTGTCTCATATTCCGAACACCTTGATTCAAATTCCGAACAGCCCGAATAAATCGTATTCAAATTAATAATTCCGCAAATAAATTCATCTGAGCTAGTTCTACTGGCCTTAAGCAAGAGTATCATCACTACTCCCGAAGTATAAAATATATTGGAAGACGTTCAAATTGAATTGCAATGGATCATTAAAATAACCAAAACGGCCGCTATGGAAAGCATAGATAGCGCCACCGTAGCCTTGTGTGTTTGACAGAACAGCAATGCTGTCACAATGTTAAATTCCATATACAGTGGCGCCTTTGTTTTGATGCGGTGAGCACTTGCAAAAACTACATTCAATGATCCATTGACTGCCATTTCCTGGTAATTTGATGACATATTTCAGCAAAACATTTCAACCAAATCGCCATACAAAAACCGAGTGTTCGGAATTTGAGACAAAACGTGGCTTTAGAGACTACTTTGGTAACGAAAATGACTCTTCACAGACTTGCATTAAACAAGATCTGCGCAACCCTGATATTATCATAACTATTGAAAATGATTCAATTCACCCACTCATATGTATTGATTGGAAGACGTTTAAAGAGCTTATTTTGCCGTAACCTCGAATAACATCTTACTCAACTCAAATTGTTTTCTATGTTTGTAGTATATCAACAAATACAGTTGGCTCTCCGTAAACACATCGTGCGACCCAGACATTGTCTAGTTTACATATTTCAGCCGAAAATAAACACTTTTTAAGATTTTTCCATGTGTAAAGCAACGCATCCATTCCCGACTGGACGAATCGATTCTCCCATGGGAAAAGCAACTTGAATCCTTTCCGGTTCCATGTCTTCCCACCGCACAACCGCTGTCACTGTAGTCGCGACAGCTGAGCCATTAATCATTCAACTAACCACGAGACATCACCCTATCGCCTGATTATTATCATCGCTTAATAACTTCCTCCGCACTGTCGCAGCCTCATGTGAACGACACATACGTTTGCCCGAGAGCACGCTATCAATAATTGATCCCATCTAAACAAGCGATAATCCCACGGACTTAATCCCATTAAAATCACATTCGGTACAAACAAACATAGCAATAATCCTTACTTTAATGGTTTAAATCCTGAGCGGCGTGTTGTTGCTGCTGGAGGCTTCGTCTGTCCTTCTGACCTGTCTTGCGTGTGTCACCGTCGTCGTCTTCTTCGAATGAAGAATGCAGTTTCTTCTTTGCGTCGGGAAATTTCAAGTAAATGCACAGACAAAAAATCGATTTATACTTTCACACGTACATGCACCTCTTGTTTCACCTTTTTCGTGTGCTGCTCGGAGCGAGGGAGGGTCTTCTTTCTTCTTCGGCACTACCTTCCTCGTGTATACGTATAATTCTTATAATCACTTTGAAAATTACATTCAATTTCGCTTCTTCTTATTCGCTTTGTCGCAAACGACAAACTTTGGCAATTGAAATGAAAAACTCGATACGAAAGGAAGAAAAACACAGGACAAACAGAACTCTTTTTAAACGATATCACTTCGATTTACTCTCCTTTCTCTAAGGATAATACATTTTTCCTTTACTTTTTGTATATGGCCGGGCACATCTTCCGATTCCTCACTGATGGTGTGGTTCAACCGAAATGCGAAACGAAACAAAATTGGGGGACTTATAAATCAAACGGGAAGAAAATACACGAACGGCAGAACATAACAGATCGCGCTCCTTTCCTTGCTCACGGCAGTTGCTTTCAAATGGAATCCGTGATAAGAATGGGATGGGGAGCATGCAAAAACAAAAACGAACGAAATAACCTTGCTCTTACGACCGACTGCTTCTCTTCACTTTAGCCTTGGCACACTTGACATTTCGCCCTTTCACATTGATTCACCTCTTTTCGGGCGATACCACTCACTCTACTGATACACTGCTTTCGCCTTGATACGCCGCTGCAGCGACGGCTAAGATCTGTCCGCATACGCAATGGGATGGACGTTTGTTTTGTATTTTGTGCGCAACCTTTTGAACCTGATGCGGCACGTATCGTCAAAACAAAAACAAAGAACTTTCTTCCTGGCACTGCTCGTTTGCTACACCGAGATAGAGATGACGACGCGACTACAGCCGTCCCGAACTTGTTTTCCAGGTTTCAGCCTGATGCGAAACACGACAAAAACTTGGAATCGATCTTTTTCCGTTCCCTTCTTCGGCTCATTCTCGTACACTCATTGTGCACAGAGCCCACCGAGCCCGACCTCGTGTTTGTGTGGATGTGCGCGCCACCAAGCGAAGGTTAATCCAATTTCTTCAACGAGGTTGTTCCCTGCTCTAACTGTAAATTATTAGTCAAATCTTGGAACAGCAATTGCCGGCCTTTTTCTTACTGATGTTCACATAGAAATAACTATCTTCTAGACACACATTATCATAACATCATGAATCCATGCACTTTTCTTCTGCTCAGAGCCCACTAGAACGCACTAATGCCCAGAGAATGCAGAAGTGCTGTGATCTCTCGGTTAGCTTGGATTGGTACAATAACAATAACATCATGCCATGACCGGACGAATAAAAACTGGATATCTTCAAGCTCTGGAACTTTGGCTTGGATGCTGCGAGCCTCCACTTCTTGCTGATGATTGTTGCGTGCACCACTACAGTCACCTGGCCTGATATTCAGAAAACACCCAACACAAGAAATTCACAAAAACCAGAACCCAACACCTTCTTGGGGAACGCTCCGGAGTGTGTCTCCTCCGTCCGAGTGCGTCTGTAGTTCTGTTCTAGTAAGAGCAGAATCCTCCTAAAGAAGTCGGTTCGTTACCGCGCGCGAGGACTAACCAACCAAGTTCACCTTCCACGAACGAAGAGCTGACGTAAACTGGTGGCTCCGAAGCACGAGCACGGCAGACAGAGCCTCTTCGAGTCGAGTTCCATCCACAGTTCGCTCCTTTTCCTTTTCATAAAATCACCGACCGACCGACTGAAAGGCCGACCTGCTGCAATAACACGCATCCCTATATCACCCACGAGATAGACCACTGTACACACTCAGCGCGCACGAACGCCGACTCCTGCAAAACCGAAACTCTCGCATTCTCTCGGGGAACGGGCCGTCTGCTCTGACGCGCTCACCTCTGCATGCAGGGTCCTCTTGTCAAGCACAGACATTCTACACACGCAAACAAATGTTGTTGTATAATCTACCAAATCCATGGTAGAATTAAGAACCGCACCAACGATTTTCAACCGACTACAAAAATCTGTTAAGTTTACTATAATCTGGTAAAAATCACTGAGTCGTGTAGTAAATGTGACTATGTCCATAGTAGCCGCGACTACAAAGCATTGTATTTCAATCCGTGACACCCACCGTACAACACAGTATGGTGAAAAGTACAATGCCAAACTTGTCAAATCTAGAATGTTTCTAGTCATAAATACTACAACTCTGGTTAAATAAACAGAATATATTTTCTTGTTGACTATGTTATGGTAGAGTTAACAGATTAATGTAGTCGGTTGAAAATCGTTGGTGCAGTTCTTAATTTTACCATGGATTCAGTTGTTTCTACAATAAAATTCATTTCAGTGCAGTGTTCCACTAAAACCGGTTTTCCGATTCTTTTACTTCCATCCAGGACACGGCGTGTCTGTATACTGCAAATTTTGGTTACAAAGAAGTGTAGCATAATCTTTCACTATTCGAATATATAGAATTATGGTTAGGCTTACCAGATGAATATTTCAGAATGGTGCAAATTTTGATTAACTGGTTTTCGAAAAAGAGGACATTTCAAATATTTGCCATACCTGAACAAAATAAAATTAAAAACATAAGAGCGAATCTTTTCGAGAAAAAAAAGATAATTGAATAATTTGTTTGGAAACAACATAAATTGATAGAAAAAGCCACATCAATAAATATAGCAATGATAGAAACCAAAAACTTGTATTTTTTAATTTATTTTTATATAAAACTTAAGCTAAGGGAAACCTACACACTCAATCACGATTTGCTTGTTCGGTATTTTTTTTTTGGTAATTTAGTGACAAACTCAACTATTTTAAGCTGCCAAAAAGGCACAGCACGATTTTAACTGCTAACGTTGGTAAATTCGGTTGGTTTCCATAAAAAAGGTTGCATCATTAAGTTTGCCTCTTGTATGCAAACCAAAAAAATAATGATTTTGTCACACATTTTTCGATTACTTCCATTGAAATATGAGCAAACTGTAGATAAATGCTTAATGGGTTTTTATTTGTATTGATTTTTGAATAAAAAATAAACAGAATCCGGAGGTGCAAAGCGTGAAGCATGGGAAACTGGAAAGCCAGTAAAAACGCTCTACAATTTTACTGACTAAGTCAGTAATATCCACCAATCAAAACTTATTTTAATTTACTGAGTTTTTTCGGTAATCGTAGAAATTACCGAAAAATCCGTAGTTCCAAAACCCAGTACAAATTGACTGGCGTCGGTAATCTGGATTGACTGTGAAAGAAAACATATTTTGGATTGATGTTATAAATGCAACGAGTTTTGATCTACGTTGTTTAAACAAACGGGTAATTCATTTAATTAAATATTTGGTTGAAAAATAATATTTTTGGATAATGATCTCTTATTTCATTGAATAAATGGGCTTTTGTTTCCCATTTATGCCTAAAGATACACTCAAAATGATCCAAACGTCATTGTTACTTGAAAACATAAGTGGTTTTTCCATCGCGCTTTTCACGTAGCTCTTACCTGAATCATAGGTAGCCCAGAATGAACGCATGAGCTTTTGAACTTCGTCCATTCCACCGGCGCTACGTAAAAGCTACGTGGATTTTCCGGTAGCCTTTACGAAGTGTTTCAATAGGACCTAGATGATTTTGAATTAAATTCAACTGGAATAAAGACCAATCTTGTTTCTTATAGGCATGGAAGAAAACTAATTCCCAATTGGTAAATGTAAACAAGCCTAAAAGATTGTGATAGTTTCATATTCAATCTGGGCATTTTGAATCCTGTTTCCCAAATTTTGTGAGTTTGTTTTGTTTCGTTATAGCCTTTGCGTGCTATAATTGATAGAGGTTATACATCAGGTATAAAATATGAAGTGATACAGGGATTCTTCGGTATTCAAAGCATATTTACCTTGAAATCAATCTTACACAGGGTTTGAAGTTCAGCAGCTTCTGAAGTTTTTCAAAAATTAAGCAAGCGCCATCTTAGGATTTAAGCTCAACACCGAATGTACGTACAATATGCAGATGTCAAAATGAACTTAGGCACCTACGTGAATTTCACGAAAGTACGATAGGTAACCTCAGTAACATTTACCGAGTCACTATTTTGTGGTTATGATGGCTTAGTGGTCTTTATCTTAGTCAAGTGAAATGGAGGTAAAATTAATTTGAAACGATCTACGTGATTTTTCACGTAGCAATGACGTTTGGATTATTTTGGGTGTATATTTGTTTCAGTACCGTAAACCGGGGGCAAATTGATCAGTGGGGCGATTTTGATCAGGTCGGTACCAAAAAACATTTCCTCAGAAGGATGTTGAAAGCTTCGTTGGCACCACAGATATTCAATGTTTTCTAGTTTATACATGTCTAATGATGATGTTGCACTATTTCATTTTTATTAGGCTCAGTTTTGAATAGAAATATTCACACTTTTTGAAGATGTAAGCAATACCGTTGGAAATGTCGGTGCTAAACAATCTACTGGTGCTATGCGTACAAGTCAACTTTGAATATTTAAAATGTTGCGTAAGCTTAAGTATGAACTACTGAACTCATTTTTGATATCATACAGCATAGCAAGTATAGTTTTTTGCTCATTAAACCGTTAATTCTAAAAAAATGAGCTCATTTCAAGGAAAATTGCCTACATTTAGGCGTATTCGGCAGATTTTCAAAGTTTAATTTTGCAATAAAATGATCAAAAACTTGAGTTGTAAGAATTTTGACATCATTTTCAGATTCAGGAGACCTAAATTTAGTAGATACGGACATTTTTCATTCTTAAACCTGCTTTGTTAAATAATGATCAATTTCGCCCCAGTGTGTCGTTTTAATTTTATGATATTAAAACTATTTTTATGATATTTTAAATATTATTTCATGATAAGTCGATTACATTAACTGATAAAGATTAATGGAGTACTGATTTTGTCGAAATTTATTTGACAATATTTGAATTCCCATGGGTAACACAACAAAAAGTTGTAAAAAAGTGATGGTTTGGTTGGTTTGACTTTATTAACGAGATTTTTAGCCCTAGGCTAGTTCATCTCGGGACCAACGGCTTTACTTCCCTTCCGAAGGAAGTCGTCACTATAACTTTTTACGTCATAAGTGACTATGTCGGGGATGGGATTCGATCCCAGGTCCTCGGCGTGAGAGGCGAGTGTTCTAACCACTACACCAGGTCCGTCCCGCTTGTAAAAAAGTGATCAATTTGCCCCCGGATTACGGTATTACGTTTTTGCAGGGCCACATTTATCGGGAGCCGAGGGGGCCAGTAGACATATAGTTAATTTTTTACGAATAATTAGAATCAATTCAATAGTACATACTTTTACTATTGCATCATATGACTTGAAAGATTCATGGTGGTTCTATGAATCCTACGAAATTAATGTAAACAAACTCAAATTAAATGAAAAATATTAGAATATTAAAATGGGATTTTTCTGACTTTACGAGAAACAAGAGAGTTGAAAAAGATTAATAAATGATTTGTATAAACTAGCAAGGTGCCATTAATTTCCATAAATGCTTAACGTGACTTTTCCAGCTGTAACGAAAGCTTTCTCAACGATGTTTAGGACTAGGTTCGAATGTTTTTATATATCTTCAGATCAAGTAATAGGATGATTTCTCTAGGAGTCCATTAAATGATTATTTCTCGTAGAATTCCTCAAAGAATTTTGTTTCAAATATCTCAAGAATAAAATCTGGATTTTTTCCAAAAAAAATATCTGAACTTCTAGAATAGTCTTTGGAAAAAAAAAACGGAGTAATCCCTGTAGAAATTACAGTAGGTAATATCGTAAGAGTATGCAAGGATTTCCTGGAATATATCCTCTGAACATCCTTAGAAAACCCACAGGAAGAGTTTCTGGGAGAACTGAAAGAGAATATCTCTGTATTCCAGATGAAATCTCAGAACAAATCACTAGAAAATTTATTTAAGTTATTCCTCGAGTCATGTAATACGAAATTCTTCAAGAACATAGCCGAGTTACAGTCTTTGAACTTTTCTCTGGAGGCTGTAGAATTGTGCATCAGGATTTATTGCATTCAAAATCAGTAGAAAAGAAACTTTCGAGACCGTTTTGATTAAAGTAAAGGTCTCAATTAAAGAAAAGGCCTTCAATTAAAAATATAAATTTTTCAGAGACTTGCATTGAAATTAAGATAAAATCTCTAAAAAAAAGACCTGCTACCAGGCCTTCACCATATCTTTAACTCCAAACTGTTAAGTAAATCTTTATGTTCAAAAACTTGAATATTAAAACATGAATAGAACAAGCATAATTCGAGTTAAGTACCAACAAGAACTTGGGTGGTAAATGACTGGACAATGCGTACCATTGGTACTTCGCGTACCTGCAGGTATAAAATAGACCCCATTTGAGGTCCTTAGCCTCTTGTCCAGTAACTCCTATCCCTACCTCACCGTGGTGCCGCCTGGGGTACGAGTAACCGTAGGGAAGATCGGGTAACCAACCCTGGTGGAACCTTGGTCGTATGCTGACAGGGAAGGGAGGCTCCTCTTTTCTGAGGGTGTTGCTTATCAGAGCGTCTGTGTTAGGGGCGGCTGATCATCGTCCTAGTGCCAGCGTGGGACTCTAAACATTGCTGTGCACGATGGTCTTCCGGCGAGACAGGGGGTTGGTGCAGGCCTTACAAGCCAGCCGTAAAAATCATCAGTACAGGAAGCATACAATGTAAATTCGCACCGGAACAATTGGCTTAGACCCACGCATCGAAAACGGACTAACGATTGGAAACTCGGATCATGGAACTGTAAGTCTCTCAATTTCTTGGGAAGTACCTGCATTCTCTCCGAATTATTGAGGGTCCGTAAGTTCGACATCGTAGCGCTGCAGCAAGGCACCCGTCAACACGTGGAACGATACAAACAGAAGCGAAGACATAAAACCAATTTATTCCGGGATAAAAAGCGCCGCCTGGAAGAGTTGGAGTGCGAAGAGATGGAGCAGCTGTATCGTTCTCAAGAAACACGTAAGTTCTACAAAAAACTCAATGCATCCCGCAAAGGCTTTGTGCCGCGAATCGAAATGTGCCTGGATATGGATGGAGGTATCTTGACGGACGAACGTAAATTGATCGAAAGGTGGAAGCAGCACTACGATGAACACCTAAACGGCGCAGAGGAGGAAGATCAGGACAGCAGGAGGAATGGCTTCATCAGTACGGCGTATGAGGGAGACGTGCAAACTCCAACAATAGGTGAAGTTAGCATCCTCAAACAGCTCAAGAACAACAAAGCGGCTGGAAAGGATGGTATTGGAGCGGAACTTATTAAAATGTGCCCGGACAGGTTGGCCACTTGTCTGCACCGATTGATAGCCAGGATCTGGGATACAGAGAAGCTACCGGAGGAGTGGAAGGAGGGAATAATATACCCAATATACAAAAAGGGTGACAAGTTAGAATGTGTGAACTATCGAGCGATCACCATTCTTAAGGTGATTATAAAACGAAGCCAAACTCTTAATTTTCAAATGCACAAAACGAGAGAATCTGACAACAGTTCGCGATGAAAATCAATAAAATTGCTTGCTTGCTAGTTGTGACCATTCGGATAAATTTTTAACGCGGAGCGCTGTTTGGTTCTCAAGTCTTGTGCTCTTGAAAATTTGAGGTGTGGCTTCGTTCTATAACCACCTTAACGCAGCCTATAATGTGCTTTCTCAGATCATCTTCCGCCGTCTATCACAAGCAGATTTGTGGGAAGTTATCAAGCCAGTTTTGTGGACGGACGATCGACGACAGACCAAATCTTTATGTTGCGGCAGATCCTCCAAAAGTGTCGCGAATATCAAGTCCCTACGCACCACCTATTCCTCGATTTCAAAGCGGCCTATGATACCATCGACCGCGAAGAGCTATGGAAGATTATGGACGAGAATGGTTTTCCCGGGAAACTGACTAGACTTATCAAGGCAACGATGGATAGTGTACAGTGCTGTGTGAAGATATCGGGTGCATTATCGGACCCGTTTGAAACACACAAAGGACTTCGACAAGCGATGGTCTTTCCTGCCTCCTGTTCAATATTACGCTAGAAGGTGTTATGAAACGGGCGGGCTTAACATGCGACCTACGACCCTCAGCTTGGTCTTGCTGAATAGCTGCGCGTTTACCGCTACGGCTATCTGGGCCCCATCATAATATTATGCAACCTTCCAATAAATTTTTCATAAATATTCAACGCACGAATTTGGGATTGAAAAATGTCTTTCTACAAACATTTCCAGTTGTGCTGTTACCAACTCCTCCTGGTCGTGGTTGATCCACTCTCATACTAAAACTATCGTAAAGCCGGGTTTATATATATTGTTTTCTTTAAATAATTTAGTAACTTTCAATTTTTAAATACAATTTCATATGAAATGTGTAGTTAGAAGTCGAAAAATGCTAACCATGCATGTAAAGGATAAATTTCGTAGTGAAAGGCTACTTCTAAAGAAATTAAACACTAATATTTTTGTTTGTGCTCAACAACCAAAAGAAACAAAATTCTGACCATCTGTAAACTTTGTTAATGTGGAAGGAAACTTATTTTAAGCATGCACAGTGGAAAAAATATAATGACAAAAGAAATGATATAACCTTCAAAGTTGCAAATTGTTCCAGTATTTACCTGCGGGACGTGTTTGTTGAAGTTTTAAACTTGATTTCTAGCTTTGTACTAAAAGATTTGGAATTTTGCGTCAATTCTAGGTTTTTTTCCAATTAAATTATTATTCTTCTTCTTCTTTCTAGTGTTACGTCCCCACTGGGACAGAGCCTGCTTTTCAGCTTAGTGTTCTTATGAGCACTTCCACAGTTATTAACTGAGAGCTTACTATGCCATTGACCATTTTTGCATGTGTATATCGTGTGGCAAGTACGAAGATACTCTATGCCCTGGGAAGTCGAGAAAATTTCCAACCCGAAAAGATCCTCGACCGGTGGGATTCGAACTCACGACCCTCAGCTTGGTCATGCTGAATAGCTGCGCGTTTACCGCTACGGCTATCTGGGCCCCGTAAAGCGTAATGAACCATTTTCATTATGAATCAATCATAAATAAGAGATACTAGCCTTCTTTCCACATACACCTCCTTGTAATCATTGTGAACGAGCGGTGTACGATTGATGATAGGTTTGCTGTGAGGTTATATCGATTCCTTCATTGATCCACTCTCGATTACAATGGGTCCGCTAACAATTGACAATTAAAGTTAATAAAACTGCAATTTATTACATATTACATACCATAAGTGGACAAAAGTGATTCCACCAATAGAATGAATAATAATAACATGAAAACATGAAAGGTTTCTCAACTGTCACCAATTGATCACTATAAGTTTTTTTTATATAGCAAATAATAAAATACGTATGATCGTCAAATATATAGTTCTTTCAACCAATTTAGGTCCGCTCACGATCATTCACCTTAAAAGTGCTCAAAGCATAGAGTCCGCTAAGAGGCAGACTTTGATTGACTTTGATTTAGATGTACATCTAACCATGAAAAGTAAAAGTGAAATCCTCGGTTCGATAAACTTCCACTGCACTGTATGGAACAGTTTTCTAGAGCAAGTTTTATTTTAAAAATCACATAGGACAGTAATGTCTTTACACCATGCAGCTAATATATCTCTATTGTATAAATTTTTATTTAAAACTAGTGGTCCCGGCAAACTTTGTCTTGCCATCTTCTTCTTCTTTCTGGCGTTACGTCCCCACTGGGACAGAGCCTGCTTCTCAGCTTAGTGTTCTTATGAGCACTTCCACAGTTATTAACTGAGAGCTTACTATGCCAATGACCATTTTTGCATGCGTATATCGTGTGGCAGGTACGATGATACTTTATGCCCTGGGAAGTCGAGAAAATTTCCAACCCGAAAAGATCCTCGACCGGTGGGATTCGAACCCACGACCCTCAGCTTGGTCTTGCTGAATAGCTGCGCGTTTACCGCTACGGCTATCTGGGCCCCTGTCTTGCCATCAAGTAGGCTGTTGAAAACCGCTACGAATCGTCCCATACAAAATGACAGTTCCGTTCACTCTCGTTTTTCCGACATTCCCAATGAATATCATGGAACTTTTATACACACAAACACGTAGGAACCCTTGACGAACAAAATGGAGAAAGAATCATCCAAATCCGCTGACCCGTTCGTAAGCCATTTCGTGACATACAAACACCATTTCATGTTTATTTATATAGATATAGATTTCAGTTTACATCGTGCTTGAGCGGAATAAAACTGTATTTTGGCCATGACTACATTCCATAATAATGTATTTAAAGTAAATAGTTTAAAATAATTTTCAGGATTTCGTGGTGGATTTTTTAAGGAAAATCTAAATTTTTTAATCTATTTTTTAAAGAAAATCTATATGTATTTTCAAACAGCAAAAGATTTGACGATGGCCATACATATATATATTTTTTTCTGATAACATTGTTCGCTACCGGGCACGCCGTGACTATTGTTTGATGTTGACGACGACACACAGTGGGACGAAACTGAAAATTGACGGTCAAAACCTCTTAAGGGCGTTTTAGCCCATAGGTGTCTTCGGGACATTGTTTTGAATTAGCATCCCGAGTAATAATAAAAAATAATTTTAATATTAGGCTTAATAGGGCACCCGATCAAAAAATATTTTTTGAAAAAAATTTTTTTAGGCGATTATTACTTCAGCAAAGTTTTAGATCTTTTCATTTTCAACAACTTTGCTGAACATACTTGATATTTTTGACTTCGTTTTCACGGTTAAAATTTTAAATTTAACCTATTTTATCATATATATCAGTTTTTTGACCATTTGTATGCTCAATGTGCAATTTATGAACATGACATGTTCTACAACGTTTTATATATTACAAAAATACACAAATTTGCCGAATATACCAAAGCTGTGAAATCATCACATCGAAAGATATAATTAAATTATGTTAAAATTTATATAATTTTCGACCATTTTTCAAAGCAAGTTTCTCCTGAATCGGCACTTTTCGGCAGCCATATTTAGTATAATTTGATGCCTTAATATATCAGCGAAAGCCTCATGGCAATAGAATGATCGGGTCTCACAGGGCTTATTGATTTCAACCATTTTTTGACAAGTATGGAATTCTATTTTGACATCAGATAGTTTTTGACCTATTGTGTGCTCACAGTGAAATCAATAAACTCGGGATATTCTGTTATTTTTTATACCACAAATCTGTACAACTATGTCGAAGCCATTTGTATAAACTGACAAGCTGTAAATGTATTGCATAAAAAAACAATGTTTTATTAAAATAAATACTATTTTTGAGAATTTACTAGGTAGGTTTTTTATGTATCAGCAATTTCGGACATAAGTTTACTTCTGCCGACACAACAAACTAATGGTTGAAAAATGAGAGGAATTGTGTTTAACTGGTAAAATAATGTTTCACGCACTATTGTTATTTGCTTTTTATCATAAAATACATATGATCGGTGTTCAGAGAGACTGGACCAGATGGTATTTTGGTGTCATAGAGATATGATAGGACCTCCAATAATTTTTATTTTTCTTATGGTATTTTGATACAGACGTTTCATCAAATAGATGAGTTGCATCATCACAAAAAACTAATGCAAATATTTTGATATTTCAAATGCCTGGGGTGCGTTTTCCTGAAATCATTGAAAACCACTTGGTTCAGTCTATTTGAACACCGACCATATTATAATTTGTTTTTAAAATTTTCACGCATTGTGACAGAAGCCAAATTATTGACAACTACGATTTGACGCTAAAATTTAGCTTTAGTGTGACAAAAGTGTTGTTTTAATACGTTATTTCGTGATATAATAAATACAGAGTATTGCACAGTGAGTATAAAAAAGGGTAAAAAAAAACTATTTAAGATCGAAATTCCAAGCTTGTCAAAAAATAGTTGAAATCAATGTGCCCTGTTAGACCCGATCATTTTATTACCATGAGGCTTTAGCTGATATATTAAGGCATCAAATTATACTAAATATGGCTGCCGAAAAGTGCCGATTCAGGAGAAACTTGCTTTGAAAAATGGTCGAAAATTATATAAATTTTAACATAATTTCATTATATCTTTCGATGTGATGATTTCACAGCTTTGGTATATTCGGCAAATTTGTGTATTTTTGTAATATATAAAATGTTGTAGAACATGTCATGTTCATAAATTGCACATTGAGCATACAAATGGTCAAAAAACTGATATATATGATAAAATAGGTTAAATTTAAAATTTTAACCGTGAAAACGAAGTCAAAAATATCAAGTATGTTCAGCAAAGTTGTTGAAAATGAAAAGATCTAAAACTTTGCTGAAGTAATAATCGCCGCATTGAGCATAGAAATGGTCAAAAAACTGATATTTATAATAAAATAGGTTAAATTTAAAAATTTAACCGTGAAAACGAAGTCAAAAATATCAAGTATCTTTAGCAAAGTTGTTGAAAATGAAAGGATCTAAAACTTTGCTGAAGTAATTACCGGCCAAAATTTTTTTTTCATAAAAATATTTTTTGATCGGGTGCCCTATTAAGTCTAATGTAAAAAATATTTTTTATTATTACTCGGGATGCTAATTCAAGACAATGTCCCGAAGACACATATGGGCTAAAACGCCTCTAAGAGGTTTTGACCGTCAATTTTCAGTTTCGTCCCACTGTGCGGCAGCGGCGGCGATGACCCTCGCGTCGCGTTTTGCGCTCTCTGCGTTCGGCAGAATAAACGACAAACAAACGGCGTGGAAAGATCGAAAATTTTGTGCACCGCTATGCTGTCTCATGGTCCATGCCCACAGCTCTGAAACTATGCTATGCGAGATTCTCGCATATTATGTTTGAATCTATGCTGGGAGAGAGCGAGCGGTACTCGAGAGATGTTTTGAATCTTATTGGGGCTTCACGTGAAGCAGCACCGATGAGTGACGCTGAGCGATATGTATTGTACTCTTCAGCATGCCGTTGCAGACCGAAACCAAAGGAGGTACACAGCATTTAGTGATTGTGGTTTTTGGTAAATTTAGAACAATGCAGTTCGAAGCAAATTTTTGTATCATATTTTACTCAAGAGTGCTTCAATTCTCGACTATACTTTTATGAATGAGTTTGTCAAAATGATTCGATGGATATCAATCTTGTAAGCCCACCTACAATTTGATTAGGTGTGTTGAGTGGTGCATAAGGAAAGTATCATCTGAATGTCGGTAGGAACGCGAGGAAAATGAAATTCTGAATAACTCACTCTCACAAAATTGAGTGCACTTCACGCTATTGATAAACAAATGATGTCTCTTGCATGTGTATTATTTGTTTAAGCATTATTTACACCACAGCTGAACATCTCACATAATGTGGATAGAACGAAAATGTAATATACATGTGGTAAAAATAAACCATATCCAAACAAAAGTGAGTTTTATCTTTTTTGCAATCGGCTCAGAAAATATCTGCTACACAATTTGTGTTGTACCTGTAGCATATACTTCGCTGTGAGCTAAGTTTTTATTAGCGTGTGTTGAGTAAAACAGGTATTAGGAGTACAATAACAAACTGGGAGAGTGAGTGGAGAAAAGACACCCAAATTGTGATTGTAACATAGGGAACACATTTTGCGATGTATTTATTAAGATTAAATCTGAATTAAAAAAAATCATTCTTCGCTACTATAAATCAGTTGTAATAAATCCGGATGGTATACAAAAACAGTATTTTTCAGTACTATTTTTTTCTACCATTGAACCCTTTACTATTATTGTTTTTACTCGTGTCTTCGATTTCCCGTTGAACCCGTTAGTGAAAGCTAGCGGTGGTAATCCTTCTTGGATACTATCTTGAAGGAAAACCTCTTAGAAAGTATCTTTTCTTTGTTTATTGACTGAACATGGCTGCAACCACGAACAAAAGGAAGGGTGAATCTCTGAATTCACAACTTCCTTCCAGAAGAACGGGATTTAAAAATGTCACTAAACGTGGCAAGAATGGTAGAAAGGACGTTTCTCCGGAAGAGTGAAATGGTTAATGTTGATAATTGCATCGAAATAAGCAATCAGTTCGATACTTTAGACAAATTTCCTGAACACCAAATCGAAGCAGTCTCTAGCCCAGGCTCTTTGATTCAAGTGAAAAAATGAAGAGTGCCGCCAATCGTGATCAATAGTTCCGAATTTGGAGGATTTAGGCAGAAGATCATAGGGAAATCCAGATGTCCTTCCATATGGCAAAGAAAACAGACTGTCGCGTTTTGCTGGAAATCTTAAAGATCTAGAATTTTTTCTCAAACATTTTGAAGAGAAGTCGAACAATTTCTTCACTTATGACGACAAAACTGAACGTTTGTTCAAAGTCGTCTTGAAAGCTCCCAATTGACTATGAGACACCGGAAGAGATCAAATATGGAATAAATTATTTACACCCAATTCTGTTTTTGCACGGATTTTTTTTACACGGCCGTGCAAAAAAAAAATCAAAGTTTTTCCGCCAAAACTTTAAAACGGAATCGGGTGTACTTGGATTTTTCCCAGTCAAGTAATCATTATGAAAAAGTGAACCCAATCTTGCATTCTTCGGAAATGGCTTTTTCAAGAATATTTTTAAGTTCAATTTAACAAAAGTGATTCAAATAATATTAAATGCTTTTTTTTTGTCTAGTGCAAGACCTTCAGATTTGTTGGAACGGATCAAATTTGTAGCACATATAAGGTGATGAGTAGTCGAATATCCATGTCGGAATCCCAACAGTTCATTGGAAAAACTTGAATTTTCGTTGATGTGGACCATCATTGTGTTCAAAATGACCTTTTCAAAAACTTTACTTATGGAGGAAAACAAACTGACTGGACGATAGCTAGAAGCATCGGCAGAATTTTTGGTACAATTTTGGTATTTCTCCATTAGCCCGAATAATATGGTAATTCAATGTTTAAGTATCGTAAAACGGGGTAACTTTGATAGTGCGAGACCCACAACATACTAAATGAAACAATCAAATTTCTGTTAATCAGTTAAGAAAAAACGAATGCATAAATAAAGAGTATTAGTATGGCACTTCATGTCAAAGCAATTTTCGTTGCAATCAAGTACGTTTGAGGATTTATATGGACATATTAAAAAATTGTAAGATTTTAGCATTTTTGAAACGCTTCCAAACAATCTGTTCTACGATCACTATTTGATGAAGTCACAGTAGTAGATCATCAATTCGGTCTCTTTTAGCGAAAACCATTTTTACAAACTGGGTCCATTTTTGTAATTTAAGGTGCAAGAAAAAATGTTTCAAAAGGCAGAACTGAAAAAGCAGTTTTCTCCTTTTGAAACAACAAATTGATGAAAATAAGAACACACAGCCTTTTTATTTGGGAAATAAAAGAGCTGTGTGTTTTTATTCTCTTTAATTTGTCTATTTAAAAAGAGAAAACTGCTTTTTCAGTTTTGACTTTTGAACCATTTTTACTTGGGCCTTAAGTCAGAAATTTCCATATAGCGTTAAACGCCTAGAGGTATGCAACGCCCTACATATGTTACGTAATTCATTCAATTTTGTTCGGTTTGTACTCCACTATCAAAGTTACCCCTAAACAGAAAACCGGCTTACGATTATATGAAAAATTTAAATACATTCAGAATAAATCTTTTGGCAATCTATCAACTGCAATCGATAGTTAGGATACCAGTACTTGTTTTTAAAATAAAAATTACAGTTCTTCGAATCAGCATGCAAAAATATTCAAGTTTTCTTCGAAAAAACTATCAAAGTTACCCCGTTTTACGGTACTATTATTTTTATTACCATGTCAGTATTGGAAATTGTGAAACCTTCACAAACCCGATTCTGTTAAAAAAAAAAAACCTTTGAAGCCTTATTGTTGTAACATTGCATCGCTGGGAGTTATGCACCAAGATTTGTTCTCCTCTTATCGAATTACCGGAAAACTTTTGGTTAGCTGCAGGCCATTAAAAATCTTCCATGAAAGGGAACAAGTTACGCAAGCTACCAACCTAAAAGTCGGAAAACAAGCGCTAGCAAATCAGAATAAGAAAGAAAAAAAAAATCTGGGCTTTAACCTAGAGGGCGAACGGAGAAAAAGCAAGAATTTCGAGTAATCCACCTAGACAAAGTTGTCGTTCGAAATCTTTGTTGAAGAAACAAGGACTCCTGTCCAATTGGTGTGACAGACTCTTAAAAAAGTAAGGTTTGGTCGAATTGGAGGTGGAAATCAGGAGTCGTGTATAGATGCTTATATCGGGTTAACTGGTCATTTCTGTTAAGCATCTATCTAGCAAAAAAAAGAAAAATGCGAATCAGCCATATCAGCTTATTCAACTTAAACACAAGAGTCAAAGTATGAAATCTGCTGCAGCTATTTTTTTTTTTTTTCATCACATTGCTTCGTTCTAGATGGCCTGATGCCCACACTCTTTTAGAGACGATTTTCCACGCAAACAAAAAAAATCGGTTACAAACCTTCTTGTTCGGTCTCAAGATTGCTTAAAGGAAAACATCACTAAGTATAAGAATGTTGAAGGCAGTGAAAAAAAAAACTCAAAGTATAACGGAGGACGAGATCACTTTCGGTTTGCTTTCTTCCGAGATTTATACCAAAAGAACCCCTCGAGGACGAATTGTTTGTTTGCATTTGAGTGTGAGCCTTTCTCTGTTCCATATTTCCGATCCACATCCCAGCACCCTACACCGTACTACTGCCAGATATCGGAAGTCACTTGCCAAACTAAAGGGTTATGGTTTGGCACTTTTCACATTCGGTTTGCCGGGAAGAAAATTTCCCAATCTCTTGCAACACTTTATTATGGAGGGAAAACCGTTTCTCCGGATATCCGTCGATCGACAGATTCCTTTAGGCGCTTTTCCCCAAGAAAGTCAATAACTCAAATTGACTAAAATTATGTGAACAAGATAAATACTCCATTCGGGTTGGGACCGGCTTCTTATGCGTTTGGGTATGAATTATAGACCATATCGCGTGCTGGCACAGGACAAAGAAATGGTTTTCAGGATTATTTTTGAATATGTGTTATGAGTTTTATTTGGAATTAAATCGTGATTGGATATTGTTTTCTGCAGTGCGATCTTGTAACCAGTTTTATGAGACTTGGGACATAGATTCTCAACGATCAGCCCTAGAACTGCAGCAAATAACTTCGTACTTTTTTTTTCTCTTATAAGCAGGTGAAATCAACTAACCTGTAAAAAATCTGAACTGATATGGCAAATGAAATGTATTATGTTGTTAACAAAATGTTAATAAAATCTTAAATTTGTTTTACCAAATTAGTATGAATGTTTGGAATGACACTAGAAATAAAAAAAAAAACAATAAAAAAAAACTTCGTACTTTCTCCGGAATGCGCATATTCTTCCAAGAGTGAAATGGTTAATGTTGAAAATATCATCGAAATAATCAATTAGTGTGATGCTTTTGACAATTTTTACGAACATCAAATCGAAGCAGCCTCTTGCCTAGGTCCTTTGATTCGAGTGAGGAAGCAAAGAGTGTCGTGGTCAGTTGTTCCGAATTTGGAGTATTTAGGCTGGAGATCTTGAACTTCATTAGTAGACTGTCGAGTTTTGCCAGAAATTCTTAAAGATCGCGAAAAGAAGAATTACGTCTTGAAAGGTCTCTCAAGTCACCTGAAGAAATCAAAAATTAACTGATATTTACTAAATTAACTGAAATTTCCCCAGTCCAAGCAATTATTATGAAAAAGAATACCCAATCTGGCATTTTTCAGAAAGGTCTATGTCAAGAATATTATTTAGTTCACTTTAACAAAAGTGATCTAAATAATATTAAAGCTTAAGAAAAAGCAAGACGTATGCTCGATGTACGTCTGACATGGGAACATTTCCAGAAACCTGGACGATATTTCTAGAACCCCATTCAGTGCCTTCAGTGCCAAAAGTGGGGTCATGGTACTAAACATGACCGTATGAATGCTTAATGCATGGCTTGCGGAGGCTCGTCTAACGTCTTTAGTCGTCTGTCCTGTGAAGGATGATACCGATAAGTTTATATGCGCGAATTGCGAAGGCAACCAAGTCTAGCTTTTGGGATTTCCTTTCGCACAAACGAATTGTTGAGACTCGTACCAGGCAGATGAACGGCAATGTTTTTTGTAGTTGGAGTTCCCCACACATAATCTCAAACAATTTTTATTATAACCGTATAATACTAAGTCGTAACCGAACACTAAGTCTTGTCCATTAGTTTTCCGGATTAATTTTGATGAGTTCAGCTCCGATATCATTCTTACCAGTAGTTTTATTGTTTTTTAGCTGATGAAATGGTTTCCAGGGTTTGCAGCATTAATGTAGGCATTTCCTTCGCTCGCAGCACCATTCAGATAACAGCGAAGTACTAATACCACCTTTCGAACTCCTCACGTTCGACTGTCGAGTTACTCTTAGTCTTATTCCTAAACATCTCAGGTCACGTCATAAAACCCTTTCGGGATACCGTAATCCGGAGAGACATTGATCATTTTTCTGAATGTTTCTCCAATATTTCGTTTGAAAATGTAAATATTGCAAATTTTATATTTTGAAAACAAGTACTGCCACCCATACCTCGAGACTATATACTGTATTTGGTTTATTGAAAGATTTAAGCATGTTAAAAAAATGTTTTACGTGATTTTTTGATTTTGTTGATATGGGGTAACATTGATCACATATGTAAAATAAGTTCGGTAATACTGAAAATGTCGTTACTTACTTAAATCATGGCCCCTGAAGCCGAGTATGAAGACCAAACGCTTGCAAGTAATTTACTTTTTGAGTAATTTTAAAATGAAAAAAACCTCAAACCAAGGAATACGCCTAAAGGTAGGAAATTTCCAAAGGGAATTTGACATTCTTAACAGTTAATCGGTAATGTTGCCTAATTGAGCATACTTATGAAAGTTTTGACAATGAAATCGTTTTCGGCGATGGCATTTTTAGTAAGAATCGCATTTTCCGTGCTTATATCGTTTGCAAAATTTATGTGAGACATGAATCTTTGAAAGTGTCATCCTTAACAACTAAAATCATTATTTCGAAAAGTTTACGCATAAGGTAAACGCAATTTTCGCAAAAATATTAACTCTTATTAGCTCATGAATATAAGAAAAAGAAGCACCATTCATGATTTGGAAATGTTTCATCAATAAATGATAACACGAACTTTTGATGAGATGAGTCATTCCGATCAATGTTACCCCGCTGATCAATGATACCCCGGATTACGGTACGTTGAACTTCTGGTCGAACTACCGCGTTTCTTAACCCGTTAACGCCCAAGGTATCTCACAATTGGAATTCAGCTCCGTTTTTGTTACTCATAGTCGTATTCCCATAAATTAAACCTTATTTCACCAAAAATATTCAAGTCTATGGTGGGGATCCAAAAAAATTCTTGAAAGTGTGTCGTCCATATCTAGCTGTTCTATAAGTTTATTTTCGAGATTAATCAAACATATTTTCATGTAGTTTGACCCATTATAATGTAAACAAGTTGGAAAAAATTGCTGGTGAGGGGTAATTCATAAATTACGTCACGTACAGAAGAGGAAGGAGGGGGTTACAATGAAACGTGACTACTGATATAAAAATTGGAATCCATACAAAAAGTGTGATACAGACGAAAATTGAGGAGGATGAATATGGCAAAACTTTGCGTGACGTTATTTATGGACGTACCCTAATAAAGAAATTGCAGCATAAAGAATTCAAATTTCAGAAGCGAAAGGTGCATGCCAGAACTAAATCATTTAGTGACTTCAATTCAATTTTCTGCTCTACCACGTAAGTAAGATATGTATAATGTACATGTACAATAATGCACACTTAAGCCATTTATACCAAAAACAAAATAAAATCTTACATCAAATATTTTGATTTAGAAAAAAAAACCTACAGATGTTTCAGAATAGTCTTTAAAAGATTATATAAAACTTGCCAGCTGATAATGGAAACATAACTATCAAAATATTTTTTCTGGTTCAAGTTATTAGTATACAATGTGACTCTGATCTGACAGTGATCGAAATTTATATTTGGCAATATCAGAATTTCATAAGTGCTGATCAAAAGTTAGTCCTTCAGTCCAATGACAGTCAAATATTGGACGCCAACTATTACATGCTTTACAGATGTGAATATTTGAAGCCAACATTACAGCGTTACAACGTTTAAGTTATTGCATCACTGATGCATATAGTCTTATTCACCGATAGAATCGAATCCACGCGGTCCAAGCTTTTGACACTAGAGCTGGCCAGAATACCTGGGGAGCATACGGAAGCGTGCCCGCTCAAATGTCGCACTTCTTGACCCGAGTGAGTTCAGCAAGGAAGGCTCTTTACTGCTACCTCAACGCGTCGCTGGTTCTAATGCAGCCCACAGACGCTCAGACGGTTTGACCAACATTGACTCCGCCCCCAAGTTAGTCAAACCAGTTTATGTTGATACAGCCGTTTGACCAACTGTCAAGGTTGGTTGCAGCAACACGATATTTCTTCGCATGTTTTTAGACTTGCCGAGAGTGTAGTGAATGTGTGATTGTTATTTTTTTTGAATGCTGTGGCTGTGAGGAAAAATCTTTAAGCGATTTTCTGGCAATAATCGCAGAAAAGAAGAGAAGAACTTCTAACATTGCAGTACCGGAAGAAATGAATATTTATGAGGAATTCCAATTAAAATTCTTACGAAATATTCCGGCAAAACTCTGAAATTATCTCTTTCGGAAAATATTCTGAGGAGTCATTGATATGGGAATGGCTATTGGATTTTTTTTTCAACATTCTATCCAGAATCTTTTAGTGGTTTCCTCTTGTTATTCAGCTTTAAAGTTTTTCCAGGAATCCATAAGTTATACTAAGGATTCCACCAAAAGTGGTTCTTGGGATTCTACCACGAATTTTGTCAATAATTTCTCCAGAAATTTATCCACGGATTCAACCAGAAATTGCTTCGTGGAATATTCTTTAGGCAATCATTCAGGTGGATTTTTTTCCAAGGATCCCTTTAGATGTTCCTCTACATATAATTGTGGATTTCCTCCACTGATTCCTTCAAAGATCTGTCCAAAAAATCCTCAAGGAATTTCTTCAGTATTTCTTCAGGGCTAACTCCAAGGCTGCCTCCTAGAATTCCTCCAGAAATTGTTATAACAATTTTTTCAAAGATTTCTTCAAAAATTTCTCTAGTAGTTAGTTTTAGGGATTCCATTACGTGTTACCCAGGAATCACATCACGAATTCTTTCAGATACTTCTCAAGGGATTTCTCAAGAAATTCATCAGATATTCCCCCAAGGATTGCACCGGGACTTTTTAAGGCCTTGCTTCTAGGACTCTTCCTTAAATACCACAAGGAGTAACTTCAGAAAATCCACCAGGAATTTGTTCAGCGATCCTTTCTAGTATTTTTTCAACAGATTTCTCCAGTCGTTCATGCAATGCATCCTTCAAGAATGCCACCAAAAAATCCTCCAAAGATTTATTTAAGAATTCCTACAGTGAAACTTCAGGCATTTCTATACAGATGCTACCCATAATTTATCCAAGGATTCATCAAGTTCCTCCAGGGGTTCCACCAAGAATTCCTCCAAGGATTCCAAGAGAATTCTTTTAGAGATTTCACTTGCAATTTTTTGAGGAGATCCCCCAGGATCGTTCGGCATTTCTCTAGGGAATAAATTCTTTTATAAATTCCACCAGTGTTTTCTCCAAAGATTCTTCTTTGTATCTCTGAAGGGAACATTCGAGGCATTCGTCCAGGAATTACTTCAATAATCTAATATAAATTTCTCCGAGGATCCCTAAAGGAATTTATCCATCAATTCCGTACAGTATTTCTTAAAGGTTTTTTTTCCTAGGAATCTACCAGAATATTTAAGAAACTCCTTCAGGGATTGCTTTAAAAGTTCTTCCAGAAATATAATAAAGAATCTCTCTAGGAAATTCTCTGGAAATTTCTACAATGATTTTTTTGGTGATACCTCCTAGGAATTCTAAAAAAATACTCCATGGATTTTTTTTTCAGAAATTAAAAAAAGTATTTTAGGTCTACTTTAGGGATTCATTCTGAAGGCATTCAGAGAAATGTGTTGTTTGATCCTCTGAGTAAATATCACTTGGAGGAATTTCTGATAATCCTGAAGTATCCTAGTAACATCTTTGAAGTATTTTATGGTTGAACTTCTGGCGAAACTCTGGTAGATTTTGGTGGTAATTCTAGCGAAACTCTGGTGAAATTCCCAGTGTTAACTATAGAACAGTGATTCCCAAAGTGGGCGTAATCGCCCCCCGGAGGGCGGTTTTCAGGTCCAGGGGGGCGATAATTTGTAATTCTGAATTTGGGGGGCGAACACAGTACAAAGGGGGGCGAAATTTTTAATGTAAGAGAAACTGAATACTCATCATAGACAAAATGTGGGTTTCGTGGCCGAGCGGTTAGTGCCGTCAGGCATTTGGCCGCATTGTGCCTAGTAGTGTGGGTTCGATTCCCACTTCAGTCCGGAAAACTTTTCACTTTGTCACTAGGCGTTGCATGCTAGTCCGTTGTCAAGTGTGTTGCTTCCTTCAAAGGACTTTACCGTCCACTGCAAGCATTTACGTGTTAATGTCTTTAAAAAACCCACACACAAAACGTTAGTATTATCCATTCATTTTTGCCACTTCTAAAACAAAAATTTGCATCTAAGAGTTTTTCCGATCGATAACATTAATCTCAATAATTAATGGTTACAGATACCATTATAAGCATTTTTGGGGTAAAATATGTGAGAGTTCATCATAATCGTCACACTTTATTTTTTTCACAAGCTTGGCTATGCAAATCTCGGTTTTTTAGTTTCATCCGAGATTTAGCTAGCAAAATGCCTTACGAAGTTTACGAAGTGTGATCCACTGATACTCGGCTTGTATTTCCTGAGATTGAAAAGTAGGAAGTGAAGCAACATTGTATCGACAGTTTAGTGAAAAGCCTTTTAACTACGTAGGACTTTTGCTAACGTATTTCAAACAGATTTAATTGATATTAATAAGTAAATTAACATAATAGATTTGTTGATTTTTTGAAGTCTATAAATGTGATAGTTTATAACATGACTCTTTTATAGATATGCGAGTCGAGAACATTTTATTGAAGAACTCCTTCGGATGGAATCCTTGGAAAAACTTGAGTTATCATTGATGGAATCATTAGAGAAACTCTTGATAGAATCCCATAAGGAATTCCATGTGGAATATCTAAAGAAAATGCTAATGACACCTCTGAAGGAACCCTTCTTAATATCCCTGATGTAATTCCCAGAAGAGATTCTGATGTTATCCCTCGAAGAAACTTCTCATGTGATTCCTGGAGGATGAAGGTAAAATCTCTGCAGAAACTTCTGATACAATCTCTAAAGGAACTCCTGATGGAATCTCTAAGGAAACTCCTGTTAAAATTTCTGAAGAATTTAATTATAATTCCTTTTTATACCATCAGGAATTCCCTGATGGAACCCTTGTAGGAATTTCAAAAGATATTCTTGCAGGAACTCCAGATAAAATCATTTGAGGAAATCCTGTTGAAATCCCTTGAAGAACTCCCTATGGAACTCCTGATGGAATACCTAGAGAAATTGCTTATTATATCCCTAGAAGAAATCCTGATGGAATTCGTAGAGGGGAACTCCTGATATAAACTCTGGAGGCACTTCTAACAGAATCTCAGAAGAACTCTAATGGTAGCCCTAAAGGTACTCCTGATACAATCCCTATTGGAATTTCTGATAGAATCCCTGGAGGAACTCCTGATGGAATCCTTGGAGCAATTTAAGGAAATTATTGAAGAAACTCCTGATAGAATCATTGAAGGGACTCCTGATGAAATCTCTAGATGAACTCCTCGTGAAATTTCTGAAGGAACTCTTGATAAGTTTCCTGAAGGAACTCCTGATAGAATCTATGGAGGAACTCTCTATGATATTCCTAGAAGAAGTTTTGATGGAATTCCTCGAAGAAGTCCTGATATGATCTCTAGAGGAATTCCGGGTGAAATCTCAGAAGAAACTCTTAATGGAATCCCTGGAGGGACTCCTGATGAAATCCTTGGAGGAAATCCTAAATATATTATTGAAGGAGCTCCTGATGGAAGCAATGGAGGAATTTCTGATCAAATTCATAGAATAAATAGTGATGAAATCCCTAGAGGAACCCCTGATAGAATCTATGGGAGAATTTCAGGTGGAATCTCTGAAGGAACTACTGATGTAATCGCTGGAGAAACTTCTAATGGAATTGCTAGAGGTATTCCTGATGGAATCCCTGGAGGGTTCCAGTTGCAATTACTAAAGGAACTCCTGATGGAATCCTTGGAGGAGATCCTGATGGAATTCCTGTAAGAATACCTAGAAGAATTCCTTATGATATCCCTAGAAGGAGTCCTGTTGGAATTCTTCAAGGAATTCCTGTTATAATCCTGATTGAATCTTTGGAGGAAATTCATGTGGAATCTCTGAAAGAACTCTGGAGGAACTCCTGATGCAATCCCCAGAAGAATTCTGATGGAAGCCCTAACGGTATTCCTGATAGTATCCCTGTAGGAACTCCTGATGGATTCCTTGGAAGAATATCTATAGATATTCTTGCAGGAGCTCCTAATCATTGGAGGGACTCCTGATAAAATCCAAAGATGAACTTCTCATGGAATGTTCTTAGGAATTTGTGATGAAATCCCTGAAAGAATTCCTGTTTTTGGATAGATTTCCTAGAGGAATTCTTCATAATATTTCTAGAAAAAAAATGATGGAATTCCGCGAGAAACATCTGATTTAATCTCTTGAAGAATTCCGGGTAAAATCTCAGAAGGAACTCTTAATGGAATCCCTACAGGAGCTCCTGATGAATTCTCTGGGGGAACTCCTGAAGGAATCCTTGGAAGAATTTGTGAAGATATTCTTGAAGGGTCTTTTGATGGAATCATTGGAGGAATTCGTGATGAGCATCATCCCGAGAGCAACTACTGACAGAGTGGAGGAATTCCAGTTGGAATCGCTGAAATATCTCCTGATAGAATCCCTTGAGAAACTTCTGATGAAATCCCTAGTTGAGTTCCAGGTGCAATCCCTGAAAGAACTTCTGATTGAATCTCTGGAGGAATTCTAGATGGAATCCATGAAAGAATTCCTGAATTCCTGAATCCCTAGACGAACATCTGATGAAATCCCCAGAAGAACTCTTGATGGAATTCCTAGGGGAACGTCCAATGGAATCCCTAGAGGGAGTCCTGATAAAAAAAACCCCTAAGGGAACTCCTGAATTAGGGCCCTATTTTATAACTCGAGTCGACCAAAACCGACTCGACTGGAGTCACTGTCGACCAAAATTTTTGCTCGACTCGGCTCTGTCACTCGAGTTTATCGACAGTTGTCACTCTATGTGACTATATTACTATGGGAGTCGACGGATGACATCTGAAATATGCATGCTTACTTTGATCGACAATAACAACAGACGAGTCACATGAATTCGCTCGATTTACAAAATAGACCCCTTAATCCTTCGTTAAATTTATGATTGAATCTTTAGAAGTTCTCCTGATGGAATGCCAGGATGAAATCGTGTTTGATTGCCTACAATAACTCTTGATTCTATAGGCCTTCCTTAGCCGTGTGGTTAGAGTCCGCGGCTACAAAGCAAAGCCATGCTGAAGGTTTCTGTGTTCAATTTCCGGTCGGTCCAGGATCTTTATGTAAAGGACCTTGACTTCCCTGGGCAGAGAGTATCATCGTACATGCCACACGATATACGAATGCGAAAATGGCAACTTTTGCAAAGAAAGCTCTCAGTTGAAAACTGTGAAAGTTCTCATTGAACACATTATAACTGTTAGCATTATAGCAAACTGAGAAGCAGGCTCTGTTCCAGTGAGGTCGTAACGCCAAGAAGAAGAAGAACTCCTGATTCTCAGAGGAATCCCTGATGGAATCCCTGTAGAAACTCCTGATGGAATTCCAGGTGAACTTTCGGAACGATTTATGAAGGAAGGAATTATTAAAGAAATTTCTTGTTAAATTACTGGACAAAATCTTGATTAAATATTAGGAAGAACACCTGGTGGAATCATGAAGGAATTTTGGTAGAATTCCTAAAGATATTCCAAGAGGATTACCTGGAAAAATTGCTGGTAAAATTCCTGTTGGAATCTCTGTTGTACAGATCCTGGTACAATCTCTGGATGGATTTTTTTAGTTTAACTTTTGATGGAATCACAGGTAAAATTGCTGATTGATTCTCTGAAGATATTTCTGGAAAAATTGGTTGAGGAATAAATAAAGAATCCCTGGTGAATTTGATAAAAAAAACGGTAAGAGATTGTTGGAAACGATAGTGAAATATATAGAAAAAAATAAATTAAATTCACGCATTTTGACTTTGCACCCATCTGCATCGGCAGTTCATGGGACGTCGAAGCTTCAATTTGACATGATGACGTTGATGTTCGTGCAACATCCCTACAGACGGTACGATCGGTTCGTCAAACATTTGGCTCCGCCCACCGGTGGTTTGAGCAAAATCAAACTCGTTTGATTTTAGCGAACCGATTCGTCAACCGTCAAATTGTTTCGTCAAGCAGCATCACACACGGTCAAACATAGCACCAACATGAGCATCAACCGGGGTGGCGGAGTCTATGTTGGTCAAACCGTCTGAGCGTCTGTGGGCTGCATAAAAGGTAAACAGCCATACAAAACAACGACCAAACAATGGCGAAGGCGTAATCAATTTTCTCGAAAACATTCATTTTGGGAGTTAGGTAGAATTTTCTGATTAAATTGGCAACAACGCACTGCAGTAGCGCATAGTAAATAACTGCTTGCAAACAATATCTTTCAAGCGCATTTATTACCTGTAATTTTGCGAATTATAATTTTTACTTTTCCACGTTTAAGTCATAAAACTGGTTCTGGACTTAGGTTGGCGGCTATTCAATTTTACTCTTATTTGACAGCCGCCCTTCACCATTGGAGTTCAGTTCATGGATGGATAAGTCAATTTGCCGGTTTTTTTCGTTCTTCACTCCCTTCAAACGATCAAAGAATCTAAATGGTGTCAAGGTTCATCTTAAAATGTAAGGAGCATTGCATCCAAAATAAGCGATTGTTGCTCGAATCGATAGTAAGTATCCATTGTTTTGATCTAGGCAGACCAATTTCTTATAGGTTGTTTCCTTGATGTTTCGCATATAAAAGCAATTCCCAGCTAATATGTTTTTTGTTTGCGAAAATATCTCCTTTAGTTGATCATCGTCTCGAAGATACCAAATTTTTCATCACTGGACTTCAATCATGAGAATGACTTCCGAACTAAGAAGGTTTTAGGCGAATAGCTTACTTTGGATTTAATCAGTGGACTGATATATAAGCGAAAAAAATGTGTGCCCAGTAGTGACATTTAGGTGATTTCCAAAGTAATAAGTTTCCAGGCAAATAGGTCTCATTCAGTTCTCCAACTGTGCCAAAAACACTAACTTTGTATCCAATCTCTAGAATCAAATAATGTGTTTGTCTACTAGCGCCACCTTGGGAGAATTTTCCCAACTACTAGTTTCTGGGCGAATAGATCCCATTCAGCTGAACACTTTTGACGAAGATACCAAACTCGAGAGTTCGATTTTTTTCAGTTCCATCGCTGGACTGATATAAAAAAAAATAAAATTTTTGGCCACTAGCGCCACCTTGTGAGTGTTTTCCGAACTAATATGGTTTTAGGCGAATAGGATTCATTTAGTTGTTCAACATTGTCCATGACACAAACTTTGTATCTAATCACTTGACTGAGATATTAGCTAATAAAATCTTTGCCCACTAGCGCCATTTTGTCAGTGTTATAAGGTTTTATGTGACTAAGTATCATTTAGTTGTTCAACATTGTCGAAGACAACAATTTTGTATCTCATAACAGAACTGAGATGCAAGCAAATACAATATTTGCTCACTAGCGCAATCTAGTGAATGTTTTCCAAACTAATAAGTTTTCGGGCGAATAGATCTCATTCAGTTGAACACATTTGTCGAAGACACCAATGTTGTATCTCATCATTGAACTAAGATATAAACAATCAAAATGTTCGATCGCTAGCGCCATCTTTTGAGTGTATTCCGAACTAAAAACGTTTTAGGCGAATATGTCTCATTTTGTTAATCAACTTTGTCGAAGACATCAATTTTGTATCTAATAACTGGACTGAGATACAAGCAAATAAAATCTCTGCTCACTAGCGCCATATAGGGAGTGTTTTCCCAACTAATAAGTTTTCGGGTGACTAGATCTCATTCAGTTAAACACATTTGTCGAAGACACCAACGTTGTATATCATCACTGAACTGAGATAATAATAATAGATCTAACTTAGTTGATCAACTTTATCCAAGACACCAATTTTGTATCTCATAACTGGACTAAGATATAAGCAAATAAAGTTTTGGCTCACTAGCGCCATCTTGCGAGTGTTTTCTGAATTTATAAGGTTCTATGCGACTAGGTGATATTTAGTTGTTCAACTTTGTCGAAGACACCATTTTTGTATCTCATATCTAGGCTAAGATATAAGCAAATAAAGTTTTGGCTCACTAGCGCCATCTTGGGAGTGTTTTCCGAATTTGTAAGGTTCTATGCGAATAGGTATTATTTAGTTGTTCAACTTTGTCGAAGACACCATTTTTGTATCTCATAACCGGGCTAAGATATAAGCAAATAAAGTTTTGGCTCACTAGCGCCATCTTGGGAGTGTTTTCCGAATTTATAAGGTTCTATGCGAATAGGTATTATTTAGTTGTTCAACTTTGTCGAAGACACCATTTTTATATCTCATAACTGGACTAAGATATAAGCAAATAAAGTTTTGGCTCACTAGCGCCATCTTGGGAGCGTTTTCCGAATTTGTAAGGTTCTATGCGAATAGGTATTATTTAGTTGTTCAACTTTGTCGAAGACACCATTTTTGTATCTTATATCTAGGCTAAGATATAAGCAAATAAAGTTTTGGCTCACTAGCGCCATCTTGGGAGCGTTTTCCGAATCTGTAAGGTTCTATGCGAATAGGTATTATTTAGTTGTTCAACTTTGTCGAAGACACCATTTTTGTATCTCATAACCGGGCTAAGATATAAGCAAATAAAGTTTTGGCTCACTAGCGCCATCTTGGGAGTGTTTTCCGAATTTATAAGGTTCTATGCGAATAGGTATTATTTAGTTGTTCAACTTTGTCGAAGACACCATTTTTATATCTCATAACTGGACTAAGATATAAGCAAATAAAGTTTTGGCTCACTAGCGCCATCTTGGGAGTGTTTTCTGAATTTATAAGGTTCTATGCGACTAGGTGATATTTAGTTGTTCAACTTTGTCGAAGACATCAATTTTGTATCTCATCGCTGGACTGAGATAGAAACGAAGCAAATATTTGTACGCTGGAAAGTTGTTTCATATGTTGCTTATATATGCGACATTTGTTGGCGTCTGTGCGCCACCTGGTGAGTTAATTCTGAATTAAAATAGTTACCAAGTGGAAATCAGCAGTCCTATGATCAACTTTGCAGAAGACAGTTTTCTCCTAAACCTTTTTATTTTCAAGATATTTGCTCTACACAGCAAAAAATAATGTAATTTCACTCGATGTAATAATGCTGACGTAATGAAAAATCTATGTAAACGCGAATTTTAGATGGATAATAACATCAACTTAGATGTGATATCACATCGCTCTAAAATTACACTGAAACGACATCATGATTTTGGAATACGTTGCACTCGTGTAATATTTACAGGTGAAACACACACAATATTACACATAAACAGCTGCAACCAATCCATTCCAACATGGCCTAGCGATATTACACAAAATCGATGCCATTTTACATTCAACCTCTTTGCAATAATAAGTCTCGCAACACTGTCCGCATGATGTTTGACGGAGTGGACGGAGTAGAGGGAGCCATTTTTGTTTTGTTGCGGAGCAGTCGATTCTTCAATTTTATGTTAAAAATTCGTGAAAAATCTTAAAGATGTCCCAACAAACAGTGCTTACATTGTTTATGAGTGAATTAACTGTGGTTTGTATCGGTAACGGCGCTAATATGGTAAATAAGTAGGTATAAAACAGCTTTTATTTTTCCTACTTTCAAAAGGTCCCGGAAGGAACAATCCACCGGAATCCACCCGGTGTGAGGTTCGTACCCCGTAAAGTACACGGCGGACGGCAGGTTACCATCATGTGGCCAAAAGAGTAAGAACACACCAGTGTGGCTCGAATGAATTCCAGAACGGACCTAGCTAGCGCCTACAGTGAAACGGGTATGTAGTTATATCAACCTTTCCGCAACTTTTACTTTTATTCTGGAATTACGTTCCGATGGACAGAGAGCCAGCTCTTTAGCTAGGTGTTCAATGAGTACTTCCACAGTTATTAACTGTGAGAGATCGCATACTCGCTATGTGCGGAGGGGAAACTTCCCCGGAAATAATCCAGATAATGTGTGTGAATGCCGAATGATGCAGTAACTTCGGCTCACATACTACAAATGCATTGGTGCGCCCACCAAGAGTGGTCTGCAGAGGATTAACCTTACCGAGGCTTGTTCCTTGTAACTTTGTTTAAGTCGGCTAGGAGAAGCAGTTTGCCTAGGCTACTTCTGCTACATGTTTTAAGTGCTATATACACTGGCCTTTCCCGAAGAAATACCGTATGGTGGTTCCGGGGATACAAGGGTAATGTCTGTGCTTCCAGAGCCAGGGCTGACACACTCTCTGAGATATCTTCTCAGGGGTCTAGTTGTAGACTTCTCCCGTTTAAAATAAATGCTGAGGGTCGTAGGTTCGATTCCGGGTTTCGGAGTCATGATACTTCTTCTTCTTTCTGGCGTTACGTCCCAACTGGTACAAAGCCTGCTTCTCAGATTAGTTTTCTTATGAGCACTTCCACAGTTATTAACTGAGAGCTTTCTTTGCCGATTGACCATTTTTGCATGTGTATATCGTATGGCAGGTACGAAGATACTCTATGCCCTGGGAATCGAGAAAATTTCTCTTACGTATGTAATGTATAAAGCCAATGTTCAAATTAAAATAACAAATATTTAGGTGAGAATCAAATACTATATTAAACTACAAAATTTCTTCTGGCAGTTCCTCTATATTTTGAATTACTATTGAAAAAACTGGGTGGGTTTCCTTTTCTGAGAGATTGCTCACCATCTCGGGATTATTGATGATTTATTTAGAGTATTGACAATTTTTCTCAATATTTCATTTGGAACCTCCTACTAATAAATATTATGTTTTTTTTTGGTAATTACGTGGTAAATTGGTAAAGGGAAAGCTATTTGGGGTCATTCTGAAAGTAATTTTAAAAGTGTTTGAATTTTTAGTTTCTTTATTAGTAACATTATCATCCTAATTTGGCTCAACTAAATTAAGCTATTATTACCATTTTGTTAACAACATATAACATTTAATCCGTCGTAGCATTTCAGCAAATGATATATAATATGTTGTTAACAAAATGTTGAAACAGCTTAATTTAGTTTTAGCAAATTAGAATAATCTTGGCATTACGTCCTCACTAGGACAGAGCCTGCTCCTCAGCTAAGTGTTGCCATTTTCGCATTCGTATATCGTTTGGCAAGTACGGTGATATTCTATGCCCTGGGAAGTCAATGAAATTTTCCATTATGAAAAGATCCTGGACCGACCGGGAATCGAACCCAGACACCTGCAGCATGGCTTTGCTTTGTAGCCGAGGACTCTAACCACTTGGCTAAGGAAGGCCCCAGGATGGATGCCTACAGACATCTGAAGATGATACTCAGTAATTCTTAGGAACAGTTTATTTAATAAATATATTGTCAGTGATTTTTCCTTCTTTGAATCATCGGCTATTCGTCCGGGACTTACCACCTTGAACATGTTTGAAGCCACGAGCCACTAAAATGTTAACTGAAATTGTACTTTCTTAGAAACATATGCCTTTTTCGCGTTATATTGCTGCTACGATAGTGGAACCAGGTCCATCACACTCGCGTTCAGATTGGGTACCACTTCTAGTACCGTTAAGTCACCAGTCACCGTGCGGCCTCCATTCACCGTGCACATATACAAATTCCAACAGAATATTCATACAATTTTCTCAAATTATTTTTTTTTTCCTTCCCCTTGGTTATGCGACCTTGCCGCGATGGGAGGGCATAATCCATTAGCCCATATGATGGAAACCAAAGGCGTAACCTGTAGTGGTGGTATCACATTTTGGCATTGTTTTGCTTAAAGCCGCGTCATAATTTATATGGCATAGACGCACTAATATCTCGGATGTGATCCAACGGACATTCTGCGTCATTGATAGAATTGATGCCCATTTCAAATAATTAATCTATTCGAAGTGGACATTAATACTATTGGTGACGTTCAGTTTGCCTTTTGCTAACCAGAATGATCCGTAGCCACTCTTACTATTAGCTAGTTAGATACATCGTTATCACATACGACGTAGGGAATACTTAGGAACTCTTAGGAAAATGACTAGTAGATTCACTGAGTAGAAATAAGTGGCGACAATCTTATTTTTATATGGTTTTTACATTGCCATAATAAGAAATACCTCTTTTGTAACAGCGGTATAAATAATCTAATTCCAGCTTCATTTTCGCAAAATTTACAAGTAGAAAGTAGGCGTTGTGAAGCATTGCATTTGCCACCGAAAAGTGAATCTTGTAGGAGACTGTAATAGAAGCCTTAGGTAACTTTACTCTTCAATATTCACTATAAAAATTACTATGGAAAGTAAGACGCTGAGATCGATCATTAGGGTACACTTGCTAGTTTCGAAAAATTGTTGAACAGACAAGGAAAGCGACTTTTTTCTTTAAGGATATATGAACGTAATGACCAATAAATACATTTAACAACAAAAATGAAATTAACTAGAACTCTTACTAAACAGCCTAATTTTGTTAAGACTTGACGACAATTGACATTTAAGACTATAATCTTACGTAAAAGACAGGAGTAATCAGAATAGCCTTAGAATGACAATTCAAAACCATTTCGACTAGACAGTATTAGTAATGACACTACTACACTACTATTTCAAACAAATTCTGATGGAGCTGCTGATTTTCACAATGCTTCCTTTTCTCAGAAGCAAGGGAATATGGGTATTTTTCAAAAACTACCACGTCACAATACTAATAAAAAAGCAGTGTTCATGTGGGCGCCATTGCCTAGTCCATCTGAGTATTGGTCCTGGTAGAGGGGAAACTTGGCAAAAGCCAGACCGAGGGTTCAGCCTTGACAAGTTAAGCTGTCAGGCAGCTCCAACAAAAATTTTCTCAAATTATTTTTTTGTCAGCAAAATAAGATAAAACTGATGAAATGGAGTAGTTCTTATCACAAAGCATTTTGAAAAACCTAGTTTATGTAGTCAAAATCATGTAAATTCTGTTTAATAATGGGATTTTTTAATACTCTTAGTAGAAACGGCACAAATTAACATTTTTCATTTTAACGTTAGAGTGTAAAATTTTTCATAATTTTAACAAGTTTTCGCTGTAGATATCTTTAGTAATATGTATTTCATCGTATGAACCATGAGATTTTATGCAAATAAGATTTTTCTATTGTGTTTGAGTCGAAACACAAATGCACGGTGAATGGACCCTTTTCATTATATATGGTTCCTATTACCGTGCATTAGTGCAAAAGGTTTGAAATGATTGGGTAATATTGGATTTATTGTTATGTCGTGATTTAATTACTTCATATTTAGTTTTAGAACGAATATGAAAAGGTTTGGACAATACAGTCAATCTTCCTATAACGATTTTGATGGAAAAATAATAATTTAGCCATTTTTTCAACTTTCTATAGTTTTCGTTGTAAAATAATATTTGAATACCCTTAAAAATGAGTGCGCACACTGCTAGCAACATATTTGCTCCACCAACAACGTTTCTTCAAGACACAAAATTAAATCATGACGAAAACTATACGCACGGTAAATGGTGCACCAGCGTGCACGGTGAATGGTGACATAGAACGGTACGAGGCGACCTTAACATGATATTTGTAAACAAAAATTTTGAGTATTTTTTTGTTATGTGTCACTGATTTTAGATTTTTCCCTGAATTATGGTATAATTGCACGCTTCGTAGTGGTATTCTAGTTCGCTTCTAATAATTTGGAAAAAATATATATTTTTTTGAAGTACAGATTTATTTTAAATGCACGGTGAATGGTAGCTTGACGGTACTACATTTGATCCCTTGGTACTGCAAAAGGTACCCAAGTTTGACAGATCGCAGTACACTTTTCATGGCATTCTAGATTTTGCTCTATTACCTTATGAGCCCTAAAATTGTGGGCAATTGCAAGGGATATGGAAGTCTTTATTTCGTCTTTGGTGGAACTCAAGATTTTGTGTCATTCGAGCTAATATCATAGAATCAAAAGAGAGGATGTTATAGATTGCGATTATTTGAGTGATATGACAAACAGTACCAAATTATTTCCTAGAAGCAATCAACAAAATTATATAAGGCTAATTTAAATAAGGCGGACTTTTTGAACCAGCAGTGCAAACGGCTGGTCGTTTGCTCAGCTGGTACAACAAGTCCGCCTAATTTAAATTAGCCTTATGTATATCCGCCACTCGTGGTTCTGCCTTTTGTAATTCCGCCTTTTGTGCGTAGTAGCCTTTGGAGTTTCAAACATATATGATTCAAGGAACTCCACTGAAACTTATTAAAAAAATTCGCTCAGTAATTTTAATAAGAATTCCTTATAGATTTTCTTTTTTTATTTTTTTTTTCTTTCTTTATTATTGAGACCTTCAGCTCTAGGCTGGTTCATCTAATTTTCTTTTTTAGTTTAAAGTTTCGTCCATTCCATTCAAAAGATCGGAAATAGATTTTCAAATTATCCTAGATATTCGCCAAAAAATCTTCAATAGTTTTTGTTGAAAGTTTACATTTTAACTCCTCCAGCATTAAATCCTGAAATACCAAAAGACATAACATATGAAACATATTGGAATAATTTTAATTCGTAACAAACACTTCAATTTCGGAGTTCGTCCGGATTATAACTTTTAAAACACATTTCAGATTACAATACAGAATATGATTATATGATTGCCCGTATAAAAAATACAATACAAAAACAATATACCGTATTGTGACAGTACCATTCAAAACCTTGGAAATACAATACAGTATTTTGAAAAATAACAATACAATTACAGTACAATACATTGTTTTGAACAGTTCTCTGTATGGTGAGATTTTTCCAATATAATGTATGGGTTGTTAAGTATCGTAACGATACAAATATAGATATTTTTTCATACATACATTTTGAAAATACAATACGATACATTGTTCATGTATTATCTTCCATAGCAATTCGTGTATTGTTGTACAATACAAAAACAATTCAACGAACTGCATTTCAATTGCAAAGAGATGGAAAGTATAGAATCTGTATTTTGTATGGATTCCCCAACTTACCGGATATTCGTGCCAACAGTACAAAAGAATATTAACTCTTATAGAAATAAAGATATTTATCATGGTTGCATTCGTTGTCATAGCTAATGTCAAGTGACTTTTACAAAACTACTTATTTTTACTTTTTGAATATTTTTCACCCAACATTTCTAGCTTTCTGAACTTGTTTTGTTTACTTCTTTCAGCCAAGCTACATAGAAAAAAGCAACAGTTGTTTTACGTGAAAATAGGAATTTAACCAAATTGTAAGGTATAAAAACAATAAAAAACAATATAGCGTTCTGTTACAATATATTATATTGTTTTTGTATTGTATATTAAAACAAGAATAATGTTGCTTCGATGAGCTTCTGTTAAAATCTCTGGATGAACTCCTGGAGGAACCTTTCGAGAAACTCATGGAGATCTGGAGTAATCCCTTGAAGAATCCTTGAATGAACTTCTAGAGAAATGAGCTTCTGGAGAAGTTCTTAGATGAATTCCTGGAACAATTAATGAATAAATTCCTGGTATAGAGATTCCTGTGAGGATTCCATCAGAATTTCCTCCAGATACTTTTTGAAAGATTACTCAAACATTTTTTCCAGGCATTGTCCTGATTTTCTGTCAGGGATTTTTCCAGAAATTCCGGGAAGCCTTCCGAAGAATTCCTCAAGGGCCTAAAGGAACTCTCCAGATATTCCTCTTTAGATTTAGATTTAGATCTAGTTATTTTTCAACAAACTGCTCTGCTGCCCATAATTGCGTGAGAATAACTTTTGATTTTTGGTCTATTTAGAGTTAAAACCGCTAAGCGTACATTCGACAGCCATAATCAAAATTACAATTTTGTTGTGGAAACTTCGTAAAAGAAATAAGGTCCTTTTACCACACTATGAATTGTAACAACATAACAGCCAAACTCAGAATGTGGACGGGTTTCGTTATGACTTTTTACAGAAGGTTTAACAGAAATTACTTTAGGATTTCCTTCAGAAATATTACAGACATTCCCGGAATAATTCCTTTATTAATTGTTAAAGGAATCTCTGGAGTAATATCTAATGATATTCTTAGAAATTCTGTAAAAAACACTAAATGTGCTTCTTAAGAAATCTTCGAAGTAATATCTGAGAGAATCTTAGGGCAATTATCTGAGTTAATTTCTATATTTTTTCTGAGACAATCATGCAAAAACGTATTGTAATACTTATTGTAATGTTAAGAGAAATTCATAAAAAGCTGTTGGAAATATCTTAAGATATTCTTAAGTTATTTCCATCAGTTTTTTTATGAATTCCTCTTGGCATTACAATAAGTATTACGATATATTTTAGCGTGAGAAACGTCTGGTCAGATTAACTGAGAAATATTTATAAAAACTTTCATATCTTTGTTTTTTTTGGTTACTGCTTGTTTATTTGGTTCCTGTGTGGTCTCGTTTTGACCGTTTTGGATGGATAATCTCTATTTCATTGTTTTTAAGACACTTAGTCACTTAGACACTAAAAATTTCTTTTCAGACTTTCGTCTATGAAGATCTCCTGAAATTCCAATTACAATTCTAGAATGCATTCTCGCAGTATTTATACAAGAGCTTCTTACGAATTTATAAAACAAAGTAAGCAATTTTATAAGGTATTGGAAAATTAAAAGGAAATTCATAAGTAAGACCTTAAGAATTATTTAGAAAATTTTCGGACAAGACATGGACAAATTCTAGAAGTTGCTCCTGGAAGAAATTGGAAGAAAAACTAGAGTATTGTATGTAAAACCTATTCAAAGAATTTCACATTCCTTATGAAAAAAAAAGTTATAACAAAAATTCAATGGTAATTCAATTGTAAATTTTAAACGGAAATTTTTGAATAAAATTTATTTTTTTTTATGGTAATAGGACTCTTTAAAATCTATTTCTACGCAATTTCAAGGAACATCTGAAAGTATTTAAATTTAAATCGTATGGACGTCTTGGAAGAACCTCAAATAAAACTTTCAGTTTTTGTAGTATCAAGCAAGCTTAGTTACTCAAGGAGAAATTAATATATGAGTGTTAGAAGGATTCGAGTAATAAATCCAGAAGCGATTTCCTAATAAGCACCAAAAATAGCATATGGAGCAATTTCATAAGCCACCTTCAGATGGAATTTACAATAAACCTTTGAACAAATTTATCAGAAAATCTAGTAGGAACTCCAGAAATAAAAAAAAGAATTTGATGAAGTACCGTCAAACGGGGTGACTTGCAACACTTTTCAACTTCAATCAACCAAAATCATGATCTAAACGTCATCTAAAAATCTAAATTCCTTAATGAACTTTTAATGGTCGACCCGCCTACAGAATGAGGTGACAGAAGATTGAATCGAATTATTTTATCATACCAAAAATCATAAAAAAGGTGAAAATTTTCAAATTTCCCTATGCGGGGTGACTTGCAACACTCTATGCTAATTTAGTTTTTGCCATCAAAATGTTGATATATTTTATTAGTCGCATTTGTTAAAAATTATTATTCATGTATTTGAAGCATTCGAACCACTACAAGAGCATTTCGATTACCTATTTTCAAGATAATGATTGAGACATTTTTGTATGGGAAAATGAGGCGTAAAATCATCAAGGTCAAATATCTTAATTCAACAATACATTTAACGAGTGTTTGAAGATGATTGACGAATTATGACTCATTTTATTATAAAGTAGACCTGATACAAAAGTTTTCCACTTTTATAAAACTTTAAATTCCATGGAAATTAGGTGTTGCAAGTCACCCCGCATAGGTACATCTTTATAAAAAGTATTTATATTAAAAAGTTGTTACTAAAATTTCGTAAAATAAAATTCGTCATATTATAACTTATTAGTTGTAGAAACAACATGTAGAGTATTAGTTTTGGGGATTAAATCTATATCATGTTTTCAGGCCACGATTTCGAACCTCCATCAAGTATCAGTTTTAAAGACATTTAACAGAATTATGTTCAATTTGTAAAAATATTTCTAATAGCTGCTTTAATTGTGGCTACTACATGAATTATAAGTGACACGTGTTGTAGTACCGATTAATAACAAATTTTCATTTGAATTTTGTGTTTTATAGTGATATTTGGTTGTAAATTACTATGTGTTGCAAGTCACCCCGCCGTTGCAAGTTACCCCGTTTGACGGTACGTAAGAAATTTTACATCGAGCTCCAGAAAAAAATCTGAATGTAGCCTGTGGGCAAAAAATGATAGATTTAAAAAACTGTGAGAAGGTTAAAGATCCAGAATGTTCTTGATAATTCCAAGAACAAATCTTAATGAAGCTTCTAGAATAATTTTAGAAAGCATTTCTCAAGAGCTCCAAGAAAAACCACATGCAGTAGTTTAATTTCAGAAAAAAAATCTTTTAAAAAAATTCGAAAACAAATTATTTGAAAAAAAAATACAACAAAAACTTCGGGAATACTTTCATAAGATACTCCTCTGGGAAATTCACCAAGGTTCTCAAGTAATTACAGAAGCAATTGGAAGAGGAATGATCTATTTTTTTTTGTTCTATAGGGGTACCTAAATATTATATATATGGCCCAATATATACAGTAGTGTGGGACAAAATTTAGATTCTCGCTCTAGTTCACTTTTTGGATTGTATTTGGGTCCCATAACAACTGTGCAGGGGCCTTGCTTAGCAGAGTGGCTAAAGTCCGCGACTACAAAGCAAAGCCATGCAGAAGGTGTCTGGCTTCGATTACCGGAACTTTTCGTAATGGAAATTCCCTTGACTTCCCTGGGCATAAAGTATCGTATCATCGTACCTGCCACACGATTTACGAATGTAAAAATGGCAATTTTGGCAAAGAAAGTTCTCAGTTAATAACTGTCGAAGCAAAGACAAATTGAAGATCTCCATGTCCCTTGCATTTGCTTAAAATTTTATGGCTCATAAGGTAATCTAGAATGCCGTGAAAAGTGTATTGCGATCTGTCAAATTGGGTACCTTTTGCACTACCGAGGGACCAAATGCAGTAAGGGAAGGGGTGGTATAATGAACACCTTAAGGATATCATCTTGTTTCTGATAGAAAAACGAGGAATTCGTATAGTGCTATCGCACAACATAAAAAAATAGGGATGTTATCTACATCAGCGACACGAATGCAGACTAACATAGCTAAATTTTCACATATTTTTATCGCTTTCAAAAAACGATGCAAATGTTCATTTTACCTGCACTATGTGCACTGTTGGTGGTTAAATGAACATCATGCAAAAAACGAGAGCTAAACAAATATTTCTGGAAATTTCCATTGCATTACCGAATATATATCCGTTAAGGATTGTAATCCATAGAAAAAGTAATCTAAAGGAATCAGATTTGACATCATATCATAACGATGTCCATCTCACTTGAACAACCTCAAGACCTCCGAGCTAAATGTTACGTCGGTTCTAATATTCAAACGTGGTTTTCTAAAACCTTAATTTTCGTTGATCTTTTCACTTCAATTGACCTTCGTATCATCCCAAACACTCTGATTTATGCTCTAAATCGTCCGTGCTTGAATTCATTGAAATTTGTTTTTACTCGGGAAGGGTGTTCATTTTACCACCACTTCCCCTACTAGAAGTGGTATACCCAATCTGAGCCCGAGTGGGACGGACTTGGTCGAAGTGCTCATAAGAACACTAAGCTGAGAAGCAGGCTCTGTCCCAGTGAGGACGTTAATGCCTAGAAGAAGAAGAAGAACAACTATGAAAAATTTCAGATCGATCGATTTTAGCGCCTGCCGTTCAAAGTTTGTATGGGATTTACTATGGGGAAACTTGCTTTTGCAAAGAAAAATCGCCAGAGGTCGCCCATTGACCTTTATACAAAATCTGAACATAGACCTCGATAGGTATTTTTACGATGAATCTTGATAGATATTTTTACGATGAAGAACATTGCCGGAGACCGCGGAACAACCCGATACTTGTGAAAAAAGTTATTCAATGAAAACCTATTGGCAAGGCGACGTTGATTAACACGTAAAGGAATAACAAATTAACAACAAAAATGACAAAAATAGACAACATTTCGAAATAGTCTATGCTCAATAACTTTTTTTACAAGCATCATATTGCTTTGCGGTCTTCGACAATGTTGTTCATCGTAAAAATACCTATCAAGATCTTTGTTCAGAGGACAATGGGCGACCTCTGGCGACTTTTCTTTGCAAAAGTAAGTTTTCCCATAGTTAAGCCCATACAAACAGTTGTTATAGGACCCAAATGCAATCCAAAAAGTGGACTGGAGCGAGAATCTAAATTTTTATTTTACCGTGTCCCAGGCCAATATACAGATATCTGTATTTTGTAATATCCGCGGTAGATTAGAGGTTGTCCATAATTCACGCGATCATATTTTTTTCCTGATATTCGGACAACAAAACATCTTATGAGAGGAAATAGAGTTTGAAATTAGTTGTTCCCTGATTCGATGCTATCTGTTTCAGTTTCGTGACAAAAGTTTATCTCCCTAACTTGATATTTTCATGAAAAAATTCAAATCTCATCAAATCAGTTATAAATTCCATAAATTTAAAAATTGTGATTATGGTGAGGGAATTATTTTTTATTATCGGACAATTTGGGCCGGAGGTTCTCCGATTTGTATGAAATTTTCTCCAGAGGTAGAGCTCGTGGATATATGACAAAAAGTGAAATTCAAAAAAAATATAGTGGCCTATTTTCCCGGAAAACTCTAGATTAATTTTCACGATTTCCCTATATACATCAAACTTTAAAAATTCATATCTCCTGAACTATGCATCGTAGAACAAAAGTTTTTTAGTGAAATCGAAAGCAAATTTCCTCAGCAATCTAAATATATAAAAAGAAAAACATTTTCCGGAAATTTTTTCACTATGAAGGAAATTGTCGGAAAAACTATCGTCTGTATCCTGAAAAATTTTCGAAAAAAATATTGTTTGTTTCATCAATCCATGCTCTAATTTTCGTCCATAGACGCCAAAGTGGTATCTTTTACCGTTTAGGCGACAGGACTGAAAAACCAATCACCAGCCGCACGCTTTCCATAGGAAAATGTGTTCTATTGTGGGCCTCATAACCGTGCGCTCACGACGGCAGTAATTTACACGCATTGTAAGTGTAACGCAGTAAACCATCCTTTCCTTTCCAGTCAGAAGAAGCTTTTCGTCAATCGGAGCACTCTCCATTGGTCTGTTGGGTGTTTTGTATGTCCTATGTTTTTTATCTCGTTGCCACCCCAATGGTCCCGTCAATACCTAGTTGGGAAAATTCAAAATGGCGTTTCTAAAAAAAGTGCTTGAACAAAAGTTGTTCCAAATAAGCTATATTATTCAAAACCACAATAAAAAAAAAAGATTGTTTTTCAATAGTTAGTTGATTGTTTTTCAATAGTTTGATATATAGGTCACTTATTTCGATGTTTGATAAGACAAATGAGCGTATAAATTTATTTCAATTATTATTGAGCTACTCGTACCAATTCGGTTTAGCCCGCGTTCGTTGAACTTCGGTGGATCACCTGTGCTACCATGGGAAAGAGAGGGTTAACGATTTTTTAATCTAGAATTCTAAAATCTTAGATATGTACCTATATGATAATTCAATATTTTCTTTTATTTTAGATCGATACGAAACGAGTATGAACTTTGTGAATTATTCTACTGTTTGGTGAAGGAATCTAAACACATCCTCGAGTGCCTTCAGGAAGGGTCTACTGCGGTTCCTCGGATAATTATTTAAAACATTAAAAAATGTACTACATGTTGTAATAAAAAAAAGTTGATGATTTAAATGAATCTGTTTTGTTTTTTTATTTGAAACATAATTTGTCTCTTCACCATCAAATTCTCTTCAATGGTTGATTAAATTGCTTTTATCGATTTATTAAATCAATCTACGCGGATTAAACTAGTTTTTTAATCATAAATATGATTAAAGAGATCAAAATGGATAAAAAAGCAATTTAATCACCCTTGAGCAGAATTTGTGATTGCTTTTTTCTCTTAAATCGCTTAGATTACATAGTACTTATATTACATCGCGTCGAGTACATCGTATTATGTACGTTGAAACTATTACATCGAAAAAATTACATCGGTCGCATTTATTACACCAATAGGCCGCGAGTACGTCGGGCTGTGTAATATAACACGATCGAGGGAATGACTTGGTTGCAGCGGTTTCGATGTAATATTCAACAACTTTTTTTGCTGTGTACAAGTACTGTCCTATTTATAGGACGCTGGGCGTTCGGGGCTTCTGTCCTATTTTTAGGACGCTGGGCGGATATGGGTTAAGTCCGGTACTAATGTTATTTCTCCTCGCAGTGCTGTCACATCCTTTTGAACTCCCATCTGTTTTCTAGATTGTAAAAATGATTGTACCCCGTTTGGTATAAAGTCGTTTGGCATAAAGTCGTTTGGTATAAAGCCGTTTGACATAAAGTCGTTTGGCATGATGATCGTTTGGCATAAGGGCGTTTGGCATAATGATTGACTTAGAATTAATATCGGCATTATTGAGATCAACACCACCGAGCAGTTCGGACGTACCACATGATGAAAATTACTTGATAATAGAAGGGCAAACTTATTTGCAAAATATTAAAAGATCTATTACTGCAGCATAATGCAAAAATAGCCTATATACGAGAGCAGATTATTTTTCGTTTAAAATGTTTAAAGCTCTAACGCAAAAAATTTTCTCACAATATAACTCAAATAAACAACACATATTTAAAAGAAAATATTTGTGACGAAGCTTTTCAACGATTCAATATAAATTTTAATTCTGGAAGTGTACATCAAAAACACCGTCTATTACCGAAAGAAGAGAAAATTTGTGATTGAGATACAGTTAACTCCCCATTACTCGATATTCCGTATCTCGATTACGAGTTAGAGAACCATAGTAAAAGTTGGTTTCCATGACTAACTCGATGGTCCCTTAAATCGCAGTTGCACTGGTTTTGTGTTCTGTAACTCGATACCTCCCTAACTCGATGTTCCTTTCAATATCGAGTAAGGGAGAGTTAGCTGTAATATTTTTTCCAGCATATCTCGAAAGGAGATCATGCGTTTGCAAAAAAATATTTGTTGAATATTGGCAGGTTCTAAAGTAATTATCATTATAACAGCACATCAAGCAAGAATTGATATAACAGCAAAATATAAAAATGGTTTACATTTAGCTTCAGTGAATAATAAAATTTAAAACAGTATAAGTATTTTTAAAAGAAGGCAAAATTTATGATTAAATCAATAGAAGATTGGACGCCGAAAACAATTGTGGCATAATAAAACGAAACGACATCAACAAGTGCATTCAAAATCATCGAAGTGATTGTGCTACTTTTCCCCGAATGTAATTTCTCCGAATGACCCTTTTCTCTAAATGCCATCTCTCCGAACGACCGGTTTCCTCGAAAAGTGGTGCAGTCTAAATAGGTGCTATAGTAGTCTTCAGTGGCTGGATAGCGAACGAGAAAGAACGATAAGCAATCAAAAAAGAAGGTTTTCTGTCATTCTCGGCTATACACTCTGTACCGCATCTTTTAACCGTCGAAAAGATGTCGCACCTCGGATTTCCAGGATGGACAACTCAATGGCTGTTTTTGTATCTCTCCAATCGTACGGCATACGTGACCGTTCGAAATAACTTCGGGAGTACCGCAAGGAAGCGTCCTCGGCCCGCTGATCTTCATAATTTTTGTGAACGATCTGTACCAGCTGCTCTCGTCTTGCAATTTATCCTTCGCAGACGATCCTAAGCTATATCGGGTGATTCGCTCTGCTTTGGACTGCATAGCTATGCAAGCGGATGTCGACGCCATTATTGTGTGGTGCAGTGACAACGGAATGCGAATCAATAGCAACAAATGCAAAGTGATATCTTCCACTCGCCGCAATCATCAATACAGGCATGAATATTCCGCAGGGTCTGCCGTAATTGAATGCGTTCAATTAATCTGCGATCTCGGAGTTAGAATCGACTCAAAAATCAGATTTAACGAACACGTCGCAATTATCACTGCTAAGGCTTGGCCAGCGTTGGGATTCGTTAGACGACACGTCTCGGACTTCACCGACATCTGCGCGCTGAAATCCCTATTTTGTGCACTAGACCGGAGCATACTAGAGTACGCAGCTCCCGTGTGGTCACCATACCATGTGATGCAAACGTTGAGGATTGAACGTGTTCAGAAGAAATTTGTGCATTTTGCATTGCGCCACCTACTGTGGATTGATCCTACAAATCTTCCTCATTACCCAGTCCACTGCCGACTCATCAATTTGAAAACTCTGTCGGCAAGGAGGACCCAGCTGCAGCAATTGTTTATCTTTGACACCATATGTGGAAACCTCGACTGTCCTACTAATAGAAGTATTAGAAATAGAACGCTAGAGGCGCTGTTTCATCCATACATTGGCTGTGATATAGATGAAACAACCACAGTAGCCTTGAATTTCTACCTGCGCGATCAACCGGTACTCAAACTGTCAAATAGTTCGTTTTGTTTTTTTTTTTTCTCTCATATTTCGATGTTGAAAAAGGAATTAAATTAATGAAAAGAGCCCAATATCTGGGACAATTAAGCAAGAAAAACCAACGTAATAAGAATCGCTGTTCGATAAATTCAATTGGCCGGGATCTAACGTATACCGCATTTGTTATGTAACCCACAGATGCAAGCAACTTTCAACTTAACATGACTCTATGGTGCTTCTGTAAGTAAGGAAGAACGTCAGTTGAATACATCTTCTTAAAAAAAAACACGATGGCATTCTTCATTGGAGTGAGAAAACAGTTCTCAATGTGTCGAAGAAAATTTGTATCGTAGCTGAATCTTATGAATCGTACAAGTTTCCGCAGTCAGCTACATGGCAAACCAATTGTACAACTTCAACTCAGTGCCGATGCTGCACATTTCATTTTTCCTCCCGTCATATATCACTGGACTTTTTGCTTCAACACTCATGATGCTGCAGGTCGATGTGTGCCGGGGGAGCATACCTTTACTTAGTATCAAAACTCAATTTGCATACTTCAAATCTACCCTTAAGAGGCCTTCACTAAATTTATGATTAACCAAGGATAACTGGCAGCGGCTCATCAACGTATTTTTATAGTCTTCCATTCAAAATGAATCACACGCCTAGACGATAATGTATTAAGAGTCACAACTCTCTAGGGCACTCTAACCACACGAAAGATTCGTTGTTTCACCCAACACGCTCGGTTGAAGGCTAGAAAAATTACAGAATCAATATTTTGATTTCGAAAGCAGGTTGCTATGGATAGGATGAGGAAGTTTGACACTTTGAGTACCACCTCCAAACTGCGCATACTAGATGTTGGTCACAAGATTAGCAGCGACAATAGCGGTCTAATTCTTATACGTCTATTGTCCTACTCTACTCGGTGAAGTCTCTCTCAACGTTCCTCCGCGGCGATTCCGTAGTTTCTCTTTCTTGACAATTCCTTATCACAGGACTGCTTATGGTCAAAATAACTCTCTTAGTTTGTGTGTTAAAGCTTTTAATAACGTTAGTGATCGGTTTGATTTTAATTTGTCGAAAGTAATGTTCAAAACTAGGTTTAAAAATTTAGTTTAATCAAATTTTAATTAACTTTGAGACAGTATGTACGTCGTAGACGAAGACGGTGGAATATAATAATAATTATGGAGGCTCTCCGTTCCATTGACGGGTTGGAAGAAATGCCCTTTCCCGATCTGAGCATTTGCGTCGCCGATGACTATCTTGACACCTTGTTTTAGACACTCTCCGTAGGTCTCATCTAGGTTATCATAGAACTCCTTCATGTAATTGGACTTATCTTTCATTGGCAAATGTATGCTAATCAGGTTGTAGTTGAAGATTTTGACTTTCATTCTCAACACACATATCCCGTCGATTACCGGTTTCCACCGAATAACCCGCTTCATCTGCTTGCCAATCACTATGAAGCCAACTCCACGTTCTGCCTTGTCGCCACCGCTGTAGTCCCACAGCGTTGCGATGGATCTTCTTCGTGAACAATGATCGACGCATCTTCGCGATCCAACATTCACCAAAATTCATTTTCCATTTTTGCGTCACGAAGAGCATCGCAAAAAGCGAACGGATGCAACGCCGAAGAAGCAAAATGAACACACCGATAAGTGATTCGCGAAGCCTTTCCACTCGTAGGATTCATTTATCCACGCGCTGTTCATTCTCGTGATTCATTACAAGGTTGCTTCTTCTCGTAAAGTCAAGCTCCACGCTAAGCCAGCTCCACGCAGCGCATGTGTTAAAACTACACAGAATGAGGCAACCAATGCAGAATTGGCTGGCTGAGTGAAAATTCTGAGTAGGTCGCACTCATTCTGTGAGTTGCCGACGTTTTGGCCTTGGGCTGTCCGGGATCTATGGAAACGGAACTGTCAATGATATCCCGCGTGGCCGCAAACAGTTGGCCGTTGTTAAGATGGGGAGTTTTCTGTGATGTTTTCTAGCGAAAAGCCGGAAGATGGTCGCAAATGCGAAAGTTTTTTCCCCATTTGCTTCCACTTCGGCTATTCAAATGAAAAAAATGTCTGAAAATCTTTAAAATTGGAATGTTTTTTTATGTTTTTAGAAGCAAAACAAAAATGGAAATGAATTCCGCATTCCTCCTCTGTGCGCAATTCACTCATTCAGTTTCGTTTATCACCGTTTGCACAAAACTGTGTACAATCCCTTTGCACATAATCTGTGCTGCACGAAAAGAGGCCAATTTTGTGCGCTCGGCACTCATTTTTGAGCGGAGCAAGTTTAGCGTGATTATTGCAAGCCCGCATGAAGATGATCGAAATGAATATTTTCCTGTTCTTCGCGAAGAGCAGGCAGCGTGGATCGTACCTTTCACATTAGAAATCCTTTATAAAGGATCACTAGTTCACATTATCGAGCGATGGGAAATCACCCGATGTCGGGAGAAACAGCGATCCGAAAATGAAACACGAATGAATGAAGCGCCCGAACGGTTGTTTGTGTTTATTCGCAGATTCTGTTTTGATGCCTACGCAAATTCATCGTGCCTCGCGTTTCCGATCGTTGTTCAGCAACATACTCCCACACAATCAGAATGTACGTACCGTTAAGTCACCAGTCCCCGTGCGGCCTCCATTCACCGTGTACATATACAAGTTCCTACAGAATATTCATACAATTTTCACAAATTATTCTTTTGTCAGCAAAATAAGATAAAACTGATAAAATTAAGTAGTTTTTGTCACAAAGCATTGGGAAAAACCTAGTTTATTTGGTCAAAATCATTTGAATTCTGCTCTAAAATGAGATTTTTCAACACTCTTAGTAGAAACGCCAAAAATTCACATTTTTCATTTTAACGACAGAGTATGAAATTTTTCCAAATTTCAACAAGTTTTCACTGCGGATACTATAAGTAAGATGTATTTCATCGTATGAGCAATGAGGTTGTATGCAAATTGGATTTTTTATTGTGTCTCAGTCGAAACCCAAATGCACGGTGAATGGACCCTTTTCAATATATATGGTTCCTATTACCGTGCATTAGTTCAAAATACATGAAATTATTCGGTAATATTAGATTTATTGTTATGTCGTGATTAAACAACTTCATATTTAGTTTTTGAGTGAATATGAAATGGTTTGGACAATACAGTCAAACCTCCTATAACGATTTTAATGAAAAAATAATTATTCAGCCAATTGTTAAACTTATTATGGTTTTTATTGTAAATGAAGATTTGAATACTCTTAAAAATGAGTGCGCACACTACTAGCAACATAGTTGCTTCATCAACAACGTTTCTTCAAGCTACAAAATAAAATCATGATGAAAACTATACGCACGGTGAATGGTGCACTAGTGTGCACGGTAAATGGTGACATAAAACGGTACGAGGCGACCTTAACATGGTATTTTCAAACATAATTTTTAAGTAATTTTTTGTTATGCATCACTAGTTTTAGATTTTTCCCTGAATTATGATATAATTGCACGCTACGTAGTGGTATTTTAGTACGCTTCAAATTATTTGGAAAAGTTGTATGATTTTTTGAAGTGCAGATTTTTCTTAAATGCACGGTGACTGGTTGCTTGACGGTATAACGAAATCACATTTTGCGTTATGCGACTTCTGGTTCTCTGGGGTAGATGTGGTACTTGAATGAAGTGTTAGCGATGGGATCCACCGCTCAGAATTCACGTTCTCCAGTTTTCGGCCAGTGTATTTTCTGGATAGCTGCTGACATTCCGCAGTGCACGAGCCAGGAGCCCAACATTTTCCAAACAATTGTTTTCCAATCGTTGTCCTTTATTCGTTGCCGGGTCTGTTGCTGTTATTTCAATCCGTTAGCTCTACTTTTGTCTTTCTTGGTTGATGAAGAGTCTTCCATAGGCCACATTACCAGGGTTGCGATATTTACATCGTGCTAGAGGGGCTGCCTCCTCGGTGCTGACACGGTACATTATTGTCCGTTTGTTCTTTACATGATGACCACTGTCATAACCATCACAACCATTCACTATTATCAGGGCTTTGGACCTGTAGCATTGGTTCTCAATAGTTTCAAGACATGTTGAGTCGTCATGCGCTAGCAGTGTTCAATAAATGACTAGGCTGTTATAGTGGTCAATAAAAACTCTACCAATCGAATATTCAGACTTTCTTCAATCGTGAATTTTCCAGTGGATCCGTTTCTTAGCCGAAAAATTGAAATAAGGCGCGTTGTTGATTGTAAAACAAATTTTACAAGCAAGACAGGGTGCAGCTTCGAGCTTTGTCGGCCCTGAACCGTTTTGTGGTGTTCCTGAGTGCACTCTCAGGATGAAACTGAAAAATTGGGAAATGTCCATGGTAGAATCCAATTGGGACGCCACGGATACATCCAAGCAAGCGAAAAGATTCATAAAACCCAGTCTAGCTAAAGCCCGGGCTATACTGAATCTTAATAAAGGAAATCTTAGGGTAATAACTGGCCTGATGACCGGTCACTGCCCAAGTAGGTATCATCTTAAAAATATAGGAAAAATACAATCCTCTGAGTGTCGTTTTTGTCAAGCTGAAAACGAAACTGCTAAGCATTTACTCTGCAACTGCGGACCATTGCTTAATCAAAGAATGTTAACATTTGGAAAAGGGTTATTAGAGCCCTTGGAAATTTGGCAAGGTAGGCCTAATAGGGTAATAGACTTTATAAAACGAGTTGTGCCCAGTTGGGACAGTGTGACACATCAACCAATGTCTATCACATCTCAATTGTGAAAGCATATTTGATGAGCACCAAATAAAATATGGGTCATACCACAATATTCCTAAATAATGGAAGCAGTGGTGAGAAGGCTCTACAGATGAGGAAAAATTACAAATATTTACGCATCAAAGTTTTTTGTAGTTCAAGAACATTACCGTAAAATAAGAAAACTCCAATATGGCGTTCGATATCGAAGTCGGTCTAATAGAATAAATAACCACTCCACAAATCATAGCAAAATCCCCCAAAGCTCCGATCATGAAACTCAAAAGTCACAAGATTTGCATTTTCTTCATCCATCCATTTGCGAACCATTCGTTCACCTTTTCACCCGAACCTCCGCTCCGTATCCAACGAGGACCATCAAATCAATCTTATTCCTTCCGATTTACGTTCAATTTCTTCCTTCCTCCTTCATGTATGTATGCACACATAAGCTACCCGAAAACATGCAATCAACAGTGCCCATCAGTTGCAATAAAATATCAATTTAAGCGATATTCCTTTCACCTCTGCTTCGACCTGCCGTGCCGGTGCCTTTTTCAGACAGCCTTCTTTCCCACATTAACAACTAGGACGTCTTCGGTTCCCCTGTATTCAGTTGGTTCAGCTCTCTTCCCTGCCAACTCGCAACAGTCGTTAATACTAGAAGAGTCCTGAACTTTGCCATGCTCCCCGCCATGAGTTGGTACGGTAGCTCGTTCTTCCTCATATTGAATGGGGATCCTGATATGGTCGTTTCAGTGTATTGAAGAGGACGACGGGGCCGACCGACGCGATATTACGGTGGCACATTTTCAAATAAAAAAAATAAATAGAACTAAATCTTACCATTTGGACCCACAGAAGCTACGCAGAAAGTTTTAGTGAAATCCGTCAACTCTACACCAATTAACTTAATAGCCAACAATATTTCGTCAACTTACTCGGTTCATGACCGCCTCTTTCCATCCTCAACTGTGACCCACACTCTTCAGGTCTTGATGCATCTGGACAATCCACGCCTTCTTGTTCCGAACGGATTCAAAGCGAACACCGTCCTTACAGGGTTGTTGTCCGGCATTCTTACAACATGCTCTGCCCAGCGTATTCTTCCAGCATTAGCCACCTTTAGGATACTGGGCTCGCCGTAGAGTTGGGCGAGCTCGTGGTTAATGTTTCGCTGCCACACACCGTTCTCCTGCACGCCGCCGAAAATTGTCTTTAGCACTCGGCGTACGAAAACTCAAAGATCTTGCTGTTTCCGCTTCCATGTGTGTCGTTCCATGTTTTGCCTCATGGAATTGTTTATCCCCCATTAAAGCTCCGACATATTCCGCTCATACTTTTACACTAGCTCCTGGGGATCCAAATGAATAAATCTGGAATAAGATTTCTGTAGTTTGCTCGTTATGGGCCACCCTATTCCATATAGGTACACTAGTTCAAGTTGGCTATTTTCCTCACATTTTCCGCGAATGTTTTTTTTTTTGTTGCTGCCTTAGACTGCTAGCGTTGCAGCTCGGTACGGCACTTTGCAGCACTCATAAATTTCAATAATTCTTTTACGCTCTTTCTCTCATCTCGAACCACCCACCTGCATCAGCCAGCCACTCGTATAAGTTCCCAGCCACACTCCGTACTCTGCGTGATGATGGTATGGTATTTTACGGAGGTCGTTTGGGGGAAACAGCTTTCTCAAAGCGGATATATGAACCGAGCTAGTAAGTTGGTATACGCAGAGAGGACGTTCAAATAGCTGATTGGGAAAATATTTATGTTATTATCCTGGGGTTTTGCCCCTGTCACGATGGTTCCGAAGGTGTGCGATATTATAGACGTCAAAACTGCAATAGATGAGATAACGTGCCGGGAAGTCGCTCAGTGGCTTACCCGGAAAACGGTGTATCTTCTCCATATGTCGCGTTTTCCGGTGAGTATGTATGTCAAGGTTTTGCGGTACGTTTCACTAGAGAAAAATATTGCACGCATTTTTGTGAAAGTAATTGATCAATTTACACATCGATCAATTAAATACATAGCCTCGTTTCTCCTTTCCACGGCAAAACTGAGATCAGCGATTGTTTTGATAAGAGAATAATATTTTGAACGTGTATCAATTAAGATTTTCAAATGAATTTATTTTATAGTAGTTGGAATTTCTTTAAACTTTAAGCTCAGCTCAATAGCTATTCACGTCGCTACTGTAATCTGGTCTTCCTAAGCTGAGAAAACCTTCATACCGCGGTATGACGCGGTATGACGGTATACCGTCAGGAAAATCAATTCGCATCCTCCAAAAACCTCCTGGATCTCATAAGGAATTCTAAGGGGGGTTCATAATAGATTGTTAAGGAATTTCAGAATATATGAATTGGAAATTCAACTAGTAAAAATGAGGAATGTTGAGATTTAGAGATAAATTTAGAACACATTTTCCCCACTAAACTCTTTCGGACACTAATAAACTTCTCCTAAACCTAAAATATTGATAATGCTATACTAGCTCAACGGCGCTCTGATATGCAGAGTAAGCTAGACGATCTTGCCGAACGCTCCTCAGCGGCAGGTCTCAACATCAATGTCAACAAGACCAAATCGTTGGATGTAAACACGGCCGGCCCTTCCAGCTTTACAGTAGCCGGGCAAACAGTGGAGAACGTCGAAAACTTCCAATATCTTGATAGCCAACTGGCGTCTGACGGCGGTACCAAGATCGACATAGGTGCACGGATCAAGAAGGCGAGGGCTGCTTTTGCGAGCTTAAGAAATATTTGGAAGAACAGTCAGATTAGTCAACGCACCAAAATTCTAATATTCAATTCCAATGTCAAATCTGTGTTATACGCCAGTGAAACGTGGTGTGTATCACGAAATTCGACAACGAAAGTGGGGGTGGGTCGGCCACACTCCACGTCGGGGCGGAAACGAAATCTGCAAACAAGCGCTGGAATGGAATCCAGCAGGACATCGCAGCGGAGGCAGACCCAGAGGATCATGGCGGCGCAGCCTCAACAATGAAATAAAAGAAGTCGACGGCAATTTGACCTGGCCGCAGGTCAAGGCGATAGCTGGTAATCGCCCAGGATGGAAATCTTTCACGTCGGCCCTATGCACCAGAATGGGTGCCCAGGACCCATAAGTAAGTAAGTAAACCTCGGCTATTCGGCCTCAATGGAAGTTGATCCTCAATATCAGCTTCTATATTCGAATAGCCTAGATAGCCGTGTAGTGTCGGTAGCCAATTGCAACAAGGCTAGAAATAACACTACGGATTGCCTGTTCCGGTGGTATAAGTCCATCATACAGGTGGCCCCTAATTCATGGTGTCATGCGGCTAAAAGCATACCGTGCCTAGGAATGAATGGTTAGGGGGGTCAAAAGAAACCTAACCGTGAACGGTGCCTGTGGAGTACCAGGGCACCCTCCACAGTATTATGCCCTTACTGTGCTACCCGGAGCAATGGCGCAGTTGACCTTGTACTTCTCCGAAATAATCGGCTACTCATATTTAGCCTCAAATCAGAGGCTTGATACGAGTGGGAGCATGTTAATGTAATATGAATCGAATCAAAATTATCCAGGTGAACCTTCATCATGCAAAGGGCGCATCAGCAGTGCTCAGCAGAAGGTTCACCAAGGAAAATATCAATGTGGGACTAATTCAAGAGCCCTGGGTAAATAATGGAAGGGTACTTGGTTGCCCTTCGAGCAGTTGTAGAGTTTTGTACGACGAAACTCAGTCCAAACCACGGACGGCTATTCTTGTAAATAGGGACACAAAATTTGTCCCAATTACAGAATTTATCCGTAGAGACATTGTTGCGATCAAAGTAGAGGTGCCAACTATCCGTGGGAAAACGGAGGTATGTATTGCTTCTGCTTACTTTCCTGGAGATGTTGAAGATGTGCCTCCATGCTCTGTCGTTCATTTTGTCAACTACTGTAAGAAAATTAATGCCCAATTTATAATAGGGTGCGATGCAAATGCCCATCATACAATTTGGAGCAGCACCGATATTAATAAAAGAGGAGAAGATCTTTTAAACTACATGTCGTCTAACAACATAGACATATGTAATAGAGGTGATTCTCCTACTTTTGTAAACTCTATCCGACAAGAGGTTCTTGATCTCACGATCTGTAGCGACTTGTTATCGGAGAAGATTGTGAACTGGCATGTTTCTGATGAAGAATCATTGTCAGATCATAAACAAATCCGGTTCGATTTTAAAGCTGGATCAGAAATAACAGAAAGCTATAGAAACCCAAAGAAAACCAATTGGGATCTCTATCGTTTTCATTTAACGAATAAGAATTCGTATAACGGTGAACAGTTCACGACTGTTTCACAACTGGAAAATGCCTCTGATGGGATCATTGACCAAATGGTCTCATCTTATCATGCTAGCTGTCCTATTCAACAAAGGTCATCTAACAGGGATGTGCCTTGGTGGAATGACAAGCTGGCAGGATTGAGGAAGAAATCCAGGCGGTTGTTCAATAGAGCAAAGATCACTTTAGATTGGGTTGAATACAAAAAAGCCCTAACAGAATACAACAGAGAACTAAGGCACGCCAAACGTAAGGACTGGAGACGGGTATGTGAAACCATCAACAACGCTCCTGCAGCTGCAAGGCTGCACAAAGTCCTTTCAAAAGACCATTCAAATGGTCTAGGTTGCCTTAAAAAAGAAGACGGCAGTTATACTGTTGACTCTTCTGAAACACTGGAAGTAATGATGAGAACTCATTTCCCTGAATCGATCCCATATTCGGATGAAGAACAGGTCTCAGATGAGGCAAGACATGTATGGTCGATAAATGCCTATCAGAAAGCTTGTGAAATCTTCACGCCTTCGAGGGTCGAATGGGCATTGAGTTCTTTTCAGCCTTTCAAATCTGCCGGGAAAGATGATATTTTCCCAGCCTTACTGCAACAAGGAAAAGAGACGCTTTGTCCGCTCTTAACCGAAATATTCAAAGCAAGTGTTGCGCTTTCATATATTCCAAAAGCGTGGCTAAAGGTTCGAGTTGTCTTCATTCTAAAAGCTGGAAGAAAGGATAAAACAACTCCCAAAGCCTTTAGACCTATAAGCCTTTCCTCTGTTCTTTTAAAGACAATGGAAAAAATAATTGATGACTTCATCAAGTCAACAAGTTTAATAGAAATGCCTCTTTGTAAATACCAATTTGCGTATCAATCAGGTAAATCTACCATTACGGCGCTGCAGTCGCTGGTAAATAAAATCGAGAAATCTCTTGAAGCCAAAGAAATAGATGTGGTTGCTTTTCTCGCTATTGAAGGAGCATTCGATAATGCATCCTATAGCTCTATGAGTTCAGCCATGGAAGCAAGGGGCTTGGATAAAAGTGTTATCGAATGGGTTATGACCATGCTCAAGGGTCGCACAATTTCTGCTGATCTAGGAGGTGCGCAAATATCTATAAGATCTACGAAGGGATGTCCTCAAGGAGGAGTGTTATCGCCCTTACTGTGGTCTCTTGTAGTAGACGAACTCCTTAGAAATTTAATAGATCAAGGTTTTGAGGTAATTGGATATGCCGACGATGTGGCCATCTTGGTTCGTGGAAAGTTTGATAACACGATTTCCGATCGGTTGCAAACTGCGTTAAACATTACTCTCAAATGGTGTAGGAAAGAGGGGTTAAACGTAAACCCTTCAAAAACTACTATCGTGCCTTTTACCAGAAGGAAAAAGGTAAAGCTTATACAGCCTTCTTTGAATGGAGTTCAAATTCAATTTTCGGAAGAAGTTAAACACCTTGGTGTTACTTTGGATAAGAAATTGAACTGGAACTCTCATCTGAGCAAGGTCATAAGTAAGGGTACTAATGCCCTATGGGTCTGCAATAAAGCCCTAGGAAAAACTTGGGGACTGCGACCTAATATGGTAAACTGGATTTATTCAGCAATAGTCCGACCAAAAATTAGTTATGCTTCACTGGTATGGTGGCCCAAGACAAATGAGGTAACCGCTCAGAAGAAGCTGGCTAAGTTGCAGAGACTTGCTTGTATATCAATGACAGGGGCAATGAAAAGTACACCATCGGTTGCCTTGGATGCCCTTCTTAATATACTGCCTTTGCATCAATTCATTAAACTGCAAGCTGCAAAAAATGCCTTGCAGTTTATTCGTTATAATAAAATACTAGATGGTGATTTGATTGGTCACATGAAAATCATCAAGGAATTCAATTTGAATTCAGATAACAAAACAATAGAAGATTGGATGACAACGAAGACCAACTATGATGTTCCCTTTAAAGTGGTTAAACCAAGCCGCTATACTTGGGATTCTGGTGGGCCAAGTTTACGTGCAGGTTCTATTGTGTTTTATACCGACGGGTCAAAGATGGGCGACAATACCGGAGCTGGAGTTTTCGGCCCTGGTATCACCAAGGTAATCGCTATGGGGCGCAGTCCCACTGTGTTCCAAGCTGAAATGCAAGCCATCATTGACTGTACAAATGTTTGTCTCAAAAGAAACTATAGGTTTGCAAAGATCTGCATTTTCTCAGACAGTCAAGCAGCTTTGAATGCTCTAATGGCATTCACATGTAGATCAAAGTTAGTGTGGGAATGCATTCTTTCTTTGAAGCATTTGGCCAGTAGGAACGAAGTTACATTGTACTGGGTGCCCGGCCATTGTGGAATTGAGGGGAATGAAATCGCCGACAATCTAGCAAGACAGGGTGCAGTTTCGAGCTTTGTCAGCCCTGAACCGTTCTGTGGTATTCCTGAGTGCACTCTCAGGATGAAACTGAAAAATTGGGAAATGTCCATGGTAGAATCCAATTGGAACGCCAAGGATACATCCAAGCAAGCGAAAAGATTCATAAAACCCAGTCTAGCTAAAGCCCGGGCTATACTGAATCTTAATAAAGGAAATCTTAGGGTAATAACTGGCCTGATGACCGGTCACTGCCCAAGTAGGTATCATCTTAAAAATATAGGAAAAATACAATCCTCTGAGTGTCGTTTTTGTCAAGCTGAAGACGAAACTGCTGAGCATTTACTCTGCAACTGCGGAGCATTGCTTAATCAAAGAACGTTAACATTTGGAAAAGGGTTATTAGAGCCCTTGGAAATTTGGCAAGGTAGTCCAAATAGGGTAATAGACTTTATAAAACGAGTTGTGCCCAGTTGGGACAGTGTGACACATCAACCAATGTCTATCACATCTCAATTGTGAAAGGATATTTGATGAGCACCAAATAAAATATGGGTCATACCACAATATTCCTAAATAATGGAAACAGTGGTTAAAAGGCTCTACAGATGAGGGGAAAAAAAAAAGTAAACCTCAAAATCGGGGAGTATTACACCTTTTCACCTTACACATGCAAAAATTGGTCATATGGCAAAGAAAACTCTCAATTGATAACTATGAAAGTACTTATAAGAGCACTAAGCTAAGAAGTAGACTTTTCCCAGTTGAAAGTAACGCCAGAAATAAAAAGAGAATATAACTGATAATGACAATATCGTAATCGATTAATGTTTCTTAGAATTACAAGTTTTCAAAGTAAGAGAATGCCAAAAAAGTTTAGAAAGAAGTCCCGTTTGATCATCAACGTATTAAAAATGACTTTGAAGCACAATATATTTAAACACTGTTTGCAAGCAGCATTATAATTATTTTTATCGGAACTCTATCAAAACTTTTCCGCAGATTGGGCCAATCCAACTCAATTCATCTCCCTCTATAGTTCCAATTATCCAAACCCCAACTCGAAATAAACAAGAGAAATATCAATACCGAACTTGACCATTAGCCACGAACCAATGCCAATCATTTAATGGTTTTCTAAATAAAGACCTTCTTAGCAGAGTAGGTACATCGCCCAAATATTTGATACGTTGATGGATTCCATTTACGGCTGGCATGCCGTCTGACCGCCAAGGAGATTTAATAAAAATTGGCAACAGGCGGCGCACATCAGCCACGTGTACCTTCCCAACCCCCGGTAAAAGGCATTCTTTTCTGGTGGGAGGTACCAACCGGTAGAATTAACTGGTTTATTGGTGCAGCCCGGTGGTACTGATGAAATTGATGGCACTGATTTTATGGTTATAGTTGATCCATTATTTGGTCGTCGGTAGTTTATTGAACACTTTGTTACCCTCCTGAAGCGAAACATTCAAACACATACCTATGATAGAAGTCTGCTAAAGACCGAGCCGGTACGCAGGTTCGACTAATTTAATATGCAAAACCATATATCCGGAGGAAAGCTAAACGAAAGATTTCTTTATTACTATCTGAGTGGGAAGGAAGATTGCTTCCGGAATCAAATCCTGCAGAAACCCGCGATTTGGAGCGATGTATTAGCCCAGTTCACGTCATATAGCAAATTGAAACTAGTGGTTTGTTGAAATTAAATAAATTTAATATCAACAAACTACTAGCTTAATTAGTGGTTCTGCTTTATATAAACGTCACATTTGATTTGTCCATAGATGAGTGACAAAAAACAATACTTTGAAAATCTAACTGTATTTCATTGAAGCTGCTTCAATCATGCTCAACAGAAAATATTTCATTTTCATTCATCCATTTAACATCTAGGTAAACAAATAACACTGAATCAACAATTTTACGCCACAATACTTGATTCGTGGCCGCTTCTCTCCATCCTCGGTTTTGTCCCACGCTCGCCAAACCGATGCACACTTAATCCACCAACCTAGCTCGCTGCGCTCCACACCTTCTTGTACCAACCGTATCCGAAGCGAACACCATTTTTGCAGGGTTGTTGTCCGGCATTCTAGCAACATGCCCTGTCCATCGTATCCTTCCAGATCTGGCCACCTTCTGGATACTGGGTTCGCCGTAGAGTTGGGCGAGCTCGTGGTTCATCCTTCGCCGCCACTCACCGTTTTCCTGCACGCTGCCAAATTCATCCTAATCACCCAACGTTCGAAGACTCCAAGTGCTTGCAAGTCCTCCTCGAGCATCGTCCACGTTTCATGCCCGTGGAGGGCTTCCGGCCTTATGAGCGTTTTGTACATGGTACATTTTTTTTACCGTAGCTTCTTGTGGAGGCCGTAGCAGACCCGATTTCCACTGATGATGCGCCCCCGTATTTCACAACTAACGTTATTGTAAGCCGTCGGCAAGGATCCAAGGTAGATGAACTCGTCGACCACCTCGAATCCCCGTCTACCTAGACGAGCCCTGTCGCGCTCGACTCCACCAGCTAGCATGTGCTTTGTCTTGGTCGCATTCACCACCAGTCCAACTTTTGCAACCACACGTTTCAGGCGGGTGTACAGCTCTGCCACCTTTTCAAATGTTCGGCCGACAATGTCCATATCATCCGCAAAGCAAATTGACTGGATCTCGTAAAAATCGTACCCCGGTTGTTAAGCCCCGCTCTCCACATAACACCTTCTATCGCAATATTGAACAACAGGCATGAAAGTCCATCACCTTGTCGTAGTCCCCGGCGATATCCAAACTGGATCTGGAATGTTCGCCTGAAACTTTCCCACAATTTTGTACACCGTCCATCGTCGCTCTTATCATTCTCGGGAGCTTTCCGGGGAATCTGTTCACGTCCATGATTTTCCTTAGCTCTACGCGGTCGATACTATCGTATGCCGCTTTGAAACCAATGAAAAGGTGATGCGTTGGAATCTGGTATTCATGACATGTTTTGAGGATTTGCCATACAGTAAAGATCTGGTCGGTTGTCGATCGGCTGTCAACGAAGCCGGCTTAATAACTTCCCACGAACTCGTTTTTTACAGGTGACAGACGATGGAAGATGATCTGGGATAATACTTTGTAGGCCGCATTTAGCATGATGATCGCTCGAAAGTTCTCCCAATCAAACTTGTCACCTTTCTTGTAGATGGGGCATATTACCCCCTCCTTCCACTCCTCCGGTAGCTGTTCTGTTTCCCAGATTGTACCCATCAGCTAGTGCAGACAAATGGTCAGCCTCTCTGGGCCCATCTTTATGAGTTCAGCTCCGATACCATCCTTACCAGCAGCTTCTTTGCTTTTAAGCTGGTAAATGGCATCCTAAACCTCCCTCGAAATGGGGGAGGTTGGTTTCCATCGCTCACAGTACTGACGAAGGCATTTCCTCCGACGGGACCTTCATGGCCTGTGCTTTCAGCGCCATTCGTGCTCGTCGAAGTGCTGCTTCCACCTTTCGATCACCTCACGCTCGTCCGTCAAAATGCTCCCATCCTTATTCCTGCACATCTCGACTCGCAACGTGAAGCCGCTGCGGGATGCGTTGAGCTTCTGATAGAACTTACGTGTTTCTTGAGACCGGCACAGCTGTTTCATCTTATCACACTCCGTCTTCTACAGGCGCTCTTGTTTCTACCGATGGAGCCGAGTCTGCTGTTGCCGATTCCGTCTATAACGTTCCACATTCTGCCGGGTCCCTTGCTGCAGCATGACCGCTCGTGCTGCATTCTTCTCCTACAGAATCTACCTACATTCCTCGTCGAACCAATCGTTCTGTCGACTATGTCCCACGTACCCGACGTTGCTCTCAGCTGCATTGTTGATGGCTGCTTTCACTGTTTTCCAGCAGTCCTCAACAAGGTCTTCATCCAGCTCACCCTTTTCCGATAATGCAGCCTCGAGGTGCTATGCGTATAGAGCTGCGACATCCGGTTGCTTAAGCCGCTCTAGGTCATACCGGGGCGGCCGTTGGTACCGTACGTTGTTAACGACGGAGAGTTTTAGGCGCAGATTAACCATCACCAGATAGTGGTCATAGTCCATGTTAGCGCCACGATAGGCCCTGACGTCGATTTATGATTCTGTCTGCTGTGGTGATCTCCAGGTGTATCGGTATGGAAGGCTATGCTGGAAGTAGGTGCTACGAATGGCCATATTCTTGAAGGCGGCGAAATCAATTAGTCGTAGGCCGTTTTCGTTCGTCAGCTGGTGTGCGCTGAACTTTCCAATAGTCGGTCCTGGCCAACCTGAGCGTTTAGATGATTTTGACGACGTGGCTTGGGCAGCCGTCGCGTTCGAGCTGCGCGTAAAAATGGTCTTTATCATCATCAGTGCTACCGGGGTGAGGGCTTGCGCACGTTTATTATGCTGAAGTTGAAGAACCGGCCTTTAAGCCTCAACTTGCACATCCTCTCATTGATCGCCCACCACCCAATCACGCGTCTCTGCATATCACCCATCACTATAAAAGCTGTTCTCAGCTCGTGTGTGCTGCCACAGCTCTGGTTACATCTAAACGTTCGCACCATTGATCCATTCCAACACGATTCCTGCGCGGTCCTTCAGCACGTCGACGAGTATGCGTGTACTCCCGATGAAGGTGATAGATTTACAGTTCCACGTACCGAGCTTCCAATCGCTAGTCCCTTTGCGTCGCTGTGGTCTTCGCCAATACCAATGATAATGGCCTGTGACTTGTAACCATCGCTGCTGCCAGAAGGATGTGCAATCAGCAGTACCTTCTTCACACGCAAGAATATGCGCAAACACATCTGGTAACACCCGAGTGGCGATGCCTGCTCCCAAAATGAGCACGTGCTGGTTGATGGGCGCAATTACTCAGATGTCATGGATATCAGAACCTACCGAGGCCCTTATATCGACTCGGATTATTATCTCGGTGTAGTTGAGATTCGGGAGCAGTTATCCAGCGTCACGAAATCCAGAACTAACAGAACGCTTTTCGACTGATGAGGTAGCTACACGAGCAGTTGGAAAGAATCAACGTTACAGGAGATGTCAACAGCCTGTCAGACCCTATCCATGAAGCTGTGACAATAACGGCGCAGTAAGTGATTGACATTGGTCAACGACAAAGATGAAACGACTGGTTCGATGAAGAGTGCCATAGAGTGACAGACATGAAGAATGTCGTCAGAAGCCGTATGCTTGCGGCCGGCAGCCCACAAAACAGAGAGCGATACATGGCAGCGAGAGCCGAAGAAAAGAGAATCCACCGCCGAAAGAATAGTCATCAAGAAGAAAGTGTGGTTGCTGAAGCTCAAGATAGCATGAACCAGAACGATATGCGTAGATTTTATGCAATGGTCAATGGCGCGTGGCACAATACCGTACCTTTACTCGTCATGTGCAATGGTCGAGAAGGAAACTTGCTGACTGATTAAACGGCTGCCAGGTGGAAGGAGCACTTTCAACAATTGTTGAACGGTGAAAATGGGAATGTAGCGAGGAACAGGATGAACATTGATGACGACGACCAAGCTGTGGACTCATCAACCATTGGAGAGGTTAGAAAGGCTGACAGTGAGCTGAATAACTGTAATGTTGCCGGGAAGGACAAGATCCCGGTTGATCATCTCAAGCACGGATGTGAGCAGCTTTACCAGTCGATTTACCGAGTACTTCTAGAGGTATGCCCACCGTCAAGTTGGATGACCTCATACGCCCAATGTACAAGAAAGGGCACAGACTTGAATGCGTCAATTGCAGATGAATTACCTTGCTGAATTTGACGTACGAAATTAGAGGTTCTTGTTTCCCGGACTCGAAAAAATTTCGCACACTCCGAAAAAATCATGTAATTTTACGTCTTTTGAATGCACATAAAAGAAGAGAGCCGTATGACGTGAATTGATGTCACATTTCAGATACCACAGTATCTGATTCAGGAAATGCCGATCATAGTGACATCGTTTTCATGTCCTTTAACGTGTAAAATTACAAGTTTTGTTCAATACATCTTCAAGGACACAGTTTTGTGTTGTTTTATCATTTATATCATATGTCATTCAGTCATACTTTGAATTACGTCCACAGTAATTTCCATTATTTTTAAGGGTGTGGGATTCGGGATTTTATTTTTAAAAATCCCTGGAAAATCAAATGCTTCTAAAATGAGTAAAGAACAGTCGGAGCGGGTTTTGAAACAATGTTTAGTTTTATAGTATTTGAATGTTAAGTTGAATTTTTATAGGAAAGAACAATGCTATCTTAGATTAAATTCATCAATATTTCACCTATCTGCAGTAGAAGTCAATGGCCATTTATTAAAGTTGATTTGAAACGAAAATCAATCGTGATACATATGGTATAAGTATAGGTGATGCCTCTCAAATTTTACCATGAAATCTTTCAAAATCTACTCTCATGATTATGTAACTTATTTACATTGTTGTGTCATATGCAACCATCATGCTTTTAAATTGTTTTCATAACAGCCACGTTAGACATGTAAGACCACGAAAAGTGTAAGGTATACCGGGCAAATTAAAACGGTTACGGGAAGATAGAAAAATCAACCACTAAATCAATTGTTGACATATTGCACAAACCGTAGAGACCCCTGTTTAGTTAATTGAAAATAACATAACAAATATACCAGAATAACACAAGTTTAAGCATAAGTGGCCTTAAATATCAATGAAAAAAACTCTTATTAAGTAAGCTAAATGCAATAACTTAAATACATTCAATAGTCACCAACAAAACAACATGCCGCTGGTTTTGTGCCATTATTTGAAAATAATATAACAGCATTTTCTAGTTGAACTTCCAACTTCGGGAAATCCCGGGATTTTCGAGAATATCCCGGGATTTGGGATTTTTTAGATCCCGGGATTTCCCGGGGATTTTTGTCCCGGGATTCCCGGGACAAGACCCTCTATACGAAATACTGTCGCGCATCTTGTTTAACGGACTGTGGCCGCTCGAGGAGTTTTTCGTCGGCTAATACCAGGCTGGTGAAGGCCACTCGACAACGGACCAGATATTTACCTTACTTACTTATTTGCAGGGTTCTGAATTTTCGTATCAATGATGTGAAATCTCCGATTTTTCGCACGTAAGGAGAGTGCTTTTATCGCTATCTCACGTGAACATCTTTTTTCGCTCACACTTATTTTCCCTACAGCTATGATGGATGATAACCGAAAATCATTCCTCTCTGGGGATAATTTTTTTTTTCACTCCATCATATTATCGCTCACCAGCTGCTCCCGAGAATTATCACTATGTGGATAAACAAAAACTTGTGCCGACGACGGGATTCGAACCTAGAACATTGCTAAAAACTACCGCGATGCGTGCACGCTAACCATGCTACCACATCAACTTGACAGCAAAGCAACTGCTGCTCGTGGCGATTGTTACAGGAAAAGTTCTCCATGGATAGGAGAATGAGAAAACAAAATTCTCACAGCTGTGGAAATGTGCAATTATCTATTTTCGCTTTGTTTTTTTGACGGATAAAATCGCAAGGCAGCTTATCGCTGAAAATTGTAGTGAGGGATAAATCCATTATCGTGGGATCATCATTATCTTGATAAAGCATCGCTAACAATATTTCGCCAATTCACTCGGTTCATGGCCGCTTCTCTCCATCCTCGACTGTGACCCACGCTCTCCAGGTCCTGGGGCACCTGGTCAATCCACCTAGCTCGCTGCACCCCCCGCCTTCTTGTTCCGACCGGATTCGTAGCGAACACCATTTTTACAGGGTTGTTGTCCGATATTCTTGCAACATGCCCTGCCCAGCGTATCCTTCCAGCTTTAGCTACCTTCACGATACTGGGTTTGCCGTAGAGTTGAGCGAGCTCGTGATTAATACTTCGCCGCCACACGCCGTTCTCCTGCACGCCGCCCTTAGAATTCGGCGTTCGAAAACCCCAAGAGCTTGTAAGACCTCTTCGAGCATAGTCCACGTCTCATGCCCATAGAGGACTACCGGTCTGATGAGCGTTTTGTACATCGTGCATTTGGTGCGGGTCGAATCTTTCTTGACCGCAGTTTCTTCTGGAGCCCATAGTAGGCACGACTTCCACTGATGATGCGCCTTCGTATTTCCCGACTAACGTTGTTGTCAGCCGCCAACAAGAATCTGAGGTAGACTAACTCGTCCACCACCTCGAAGGTTTCACCGTCAATCGTAACACTGCCTCCTAGGCGGGCCCTGTCGCGCTCAGTTTCGCCAACCAGCATGTACAGTATTGGACAAAACATTTGCAACTTTTTTCGATTTTCCATACAAAATGGCCAACGTTGGTAAGCTAGATCACAGTTATTTATGGACCGATTTGAATGAAACTTTCACAGAACATCAGATATAACTTGAATTTTAACATATATTTTCGAATAATTTTTCCAATCACGAGTTTATAAGTAATAACGGTTTGAGTAAAGTGTAATTTTCGACGAAAAATTCAAAACTTTTTATCTCAAAATCTGATAGCCCTACACAAAAACTGTCTTCAGCAAACTTATTCATCTCGTCAAAATCTACAACTTTGCTGAAGATACCATGAAGCTATTCCTTCAATATGTTTAGTTATGTCAATTATAAAAAATCGTCAAAAAATTCACTTTAGTCAAACCGATACTGTTTTTCAACTTGTGATTGAAAAAATCACTCAAAAATATATGTTCAAATTCAAGTTATGTCTGATATTCTGTGAAAATTTCATTCAAATCGGTCCATAAATAACCGAGATATAGCTTATCAAAGTTGGTCATTGCCGGAGACACGGCACTATAATCATAGAGCACATGTTCCTTGGCTTTGCGGACGATTAGAATCGATCGCAGGTCAGTGAAGTAGGCTTTTGTGCGTCTGATGAGGCAGTGAGGATTAATTCTACCATTAATTCTACCGAGTCGAAGTACCGTGGTGAATCAAAATCCGGACGGTACCAATATCCGGACACTCTCGTAAATTTCATCAATTAATGGGAAAATTCAATGAATATACGTTAATTTTAGTATATATTTTCCACTACGAACATAACTGATCATTTTACATTCATTTTTAATCTAGTTACCCTTGAAAAATAGGAAATAATAACGAAAACAGAAAATTGCTTCAGTCAAATGAGTAGAAGCATTAACCTAAGAATGCTAATGTCGCTGCTGTTCGTGTTACCAAAATCTAGTTTACCACGAACTGACAGCGTGAGTACCGGGTATCAAAGTGTCAAATTAATTATAAAAGCCAAAACAACGACGTGGTATTGAACATACAAAGAAAAACCATAATTAACGGTTATAATAATTAAAATCAGTTTTGTGAGAACAGCGCTTCTAGCGTTCTACTACTAATATTTCTATTGTCAAATGTCTTTTCTCTGATGTGCAAGTGATTTTGAAGGTAGTGTCGACGAACGAACCACAACATGTAGTGAACGATAATATTTGAGAACTTTACTAATAATGTTAGTGTTTTGTTCGCGAAGTGATAGTGAAACAGTTCCGTGGTATAATATTCCTAAAATATGCAGTAAATATCTGCTAACATTGGAAGAAAAGTGGCTGTCCGGTTTTGGGGCCAAGTGGATTTAAATCCGGACATTGAATATAAACCGTATGTTTTAATGGTGTAAGAACATTATCTACAATAAAAACGAAAAGAAGACATCAAAAAACTTTCAATATTTATGGAATGAGTGTTCAGACCAATGCGATGCACCGTTTTGTGTAGAAAAATTGTAGAAATCAGTGATGGTTGCAACTCGAATCACAGGCGTTTCAGTTCAGGTATCCAAATCATAAATTATTCCTACATTTCAAAAGCTTTAACTAGTACAGGACAAATGCATGTTATGAATCTTAATACACAATTAAACTTCAATAAAATTACGTGATTAATTTTAATAACTCCATGTTAATGTGCAGCTGTCCGGATTCTGATTCAAAACTGTCCGGATTTATAGACATGATTTGCTACAGGTGTCCGTATTTAAGGACAAGACAACCCTAATTGTTTTCTTGATAAAATCTCAACTTTTGTCTATAAATGACGAACAGGTCTATTCACAATCTGAGAATAAAAATATTGTGGGTTGAGGAGAGCTAAGTCTGGCAGCACCCCAACCAACAATCCATGCTCAGTTCATACCAAACCACATAGAAAAGTTACAAAACGGAAATCCTTCCAGTGAAATAAGTCTCCGGAAATGAAAGTGAGCTTAGGTCCTACAGCAATTGTTGGCTCTTTAAATATGCATGTTTGTATTAGATTTTGGACACACTAAACGCTGCTTAGCCATGAGAAATCCGCAACACAAACAATCATATTACTCTCCATCCAACTACGACTGATGGGATGGAATGCCTCTTCCACCAGAACGCACTGATTTCATCACGGAAATCAACAGCCCCCATCAGATCCAGGAGGTACACAGATCAACAAGAGCACAGTGGCGCATTTTAGGACAAAATCTCATAAACTCATGTTCTCCAAATCAGTTGTTAACAAAATTATTCTTTACCTTTGAGTGACAATTTTCCAAAATAGAGATTGACCAATTTTGAATTCGATAGGCTTCATTTGAAAAGGTAGCCCTAAGCCACAGACAAACAGACGTCATACTCTCATCATTGTCCATTGACCACCTTTTTAACGGTCAATTCAAAAATATGATAGGTGGCCAATCCGCCACCCGCAGCGCTCGCATCGTTTTTGTTCGCGTTTGACGTTTACACACTACCGCCATCTGTTGGCCCGTCGGCCAAATACACTAATTCTAGCATTGGGCGTACATGTCCTCGTGACTATGATTTGGATCGAGATTTGTTCTAAGTGTTACGTCTGTTTGTCTGTGCCTAAGCGTTTGCATTGTCGATAGTTTTTTATTCTTATTTTAAATATGTTAAGATGTTATTCTTAACAAAAAATATGTTTCATATTATTTTTTCAAAATTAGAACAATTATTAAAACTTTTGTTAAAACACGACTTAAACTTAAAGCTAGTTTTCCATTTTGTCTCGAGAAGTTTTTAGAAAAAGATTTAAAAAATACGTCAACATCCATTATGTCGAACCATTCAAAAGATGTTTTTAGTAATGGCGAAAAGAGAAAAATTATATGTATATATTTTAAATAATATGAAACAGGAATGATGCCGACACTTGTAGTGACGAACCATACAAAGTTTGTTGGAATATTACATAAATTTAACGTGTCATGAAGAAATGTGTCATTATAAGCATGAAACGAGATCACCAGTTGAAAATCCATCCTCGACTGAACACGGATATCTTTTCGCACTCACACAATGCGAACCGTAAAACTACTCGGCATCCCGAAAACAAACTGTCTTGCTTGGGCTCTCCGAAGCACTGCCCAGCAAAACGCGCGAAAGCGAAACTCCCGGTGTCCCGAAAACAAAGCGTTTTGTTTTTCTTTTGTCCGGTTTACTATTTATCAGCAAATAGTTTGTACTGTCAGATATGTAATAATTTTGCAGGCGGTGCAAAGCTCCTAGAAGTAAAAAATCCATTATCATATTTTACTATTACAGTCGGTTCTCCACATCTCGATGTTCTATATCTCGATATCTCTCCCTATGTCGATTGCTTCGGTCCCTTCATTCTGCATACGATTTCTATCTCCATGTCTCGATATCCTCTATATTTCGATATCTCCATATCTCGATGTGTTCCTAGTTGATTTTCGTTTCCAAATTTCTTCCCATATGTCGATATGAACATTATCAAAGGTTACTAGACCAGATTTAGGTGAAACAGAACAATTTGGAAACTCGAAATGAAGTTTGTTTGTTTATTATTTTCATAGTAACGGAGTGAATTTCAATCTAGTGTTCATTGAATTAGTGTTCTTTGTCTCGATCTCTCCACATCTCGATGGTCCCTTCGATATCGAGATGTGGAGAGGCGACTGTATTTTAGTTGTTAATTGTTTAATTCATTGTTTAATAATTTGTTCAAAATGCAACTGAAATGATCAAAATAAAGTTGAATTTGTATCTTTGGTCTACGTATCTGTACGAATTTTGCATTGACTCTTTATTTTATTTAGTAACAGCCTTCAGATTGGATTAATCTGCGCAAATTTGACTTATCTTATTTTCAATTTGACGTTTATTTCCAACGGGGCACTTAAGATTTTGTCCGATCTTAGTATGAAAAAGCACCACTGTGAAGCGTGCCGGCTAATAAGGTTGAGAATTATTCCGAGATGAAAAAAAGGATCTCGTCTGACGATAGCAGACTTTGAAGCAAATAACAAAAGACCATCTTCGTACATACATCGTCTCGCCTCGTGGTGGCAGTAAGGGAAGGTGAAGAAAACTCTTGAAAGCATCGACTTATTATCAAGTTTTCCGCCTCTCAGTTGAATCAAATGATCTGCCAGTGCTGCTGCTTGTGAATAATTAATTGTTCATGTTGAATTATGCGAATAATACGCGCAGTGTTAGAATGAATTGCCCTACTTCCCACATAAAAGCAGCTTTTTTTATCTGAGAGCGCTTGAGATTATTCTTTCATTGTATTATGCACTGATTTTTAAGACATAATGTGGAACATATTTTATTATGATTGCTTTTTCGAGTAAGTATGGTAGGGATGAGCGTGATTATTAAATTATTGTAACCTCCTGAAGGCAAGCCGAGGATTTATTTCTTTTAAGCTTAAAGACTTAATGCATTAGTTTGATTAAATTCAGTTAATAGAAAATGTATTCTAATGCATTTATACACTTCAGGTTAATAACCTACCATGTCAAATATATAACATGTATTTCTATAGTGTAAATAAAATCTATTATCCGTGACAATAGATTTATTTATTTATGGATTTCTCATTATTGAGAATATATGATTGTATACTGTATCAAAAAATAATGGCTTGTGGTAAAAAATGGCAAACATTATTGGGTCCTAAAATTTTAAATGAAATCTAGTTTTTGTTTAACAACAGGAAAGAGCATGTTACTACAACTACTTTAGCAATTTTCCCCGCTCAAAGAACGGCTATATCATGTTTAAACTTTAATTTAGAAATTGGGTCCATAAATGAACCTTGACACTTTTGATCATGTTTGACGTTCGCTTAGTCGACGAAAATACCACAGGGGTTTTAGTTTTAACACTGGGGTTGTTCCTATCTGACATTTCGGAAGGGACACGGAAAACAAAATTCACCCAATATTTGTGTTTAAGCCAAGGGGTGTGGCAAAATCTAAAATAAATAGTTTTTTGGACTTAAACCAACGGAAAACATTAGAAAATTGAGTAAACATGTGTTTTTAACCTAAACTTAAGCGTTTGGCACTAAAATTGGGACAGGGTTTTAGGACCCTATTAGGGTGGGTTCAATTTTGGAGTGAGCTGAGTATATTTTATGCATTTGATATAAAATTTACGTGAAGGTAGCCCGGAAAGCATTGTAATTAAAACCACGTGCTTTATATGGTAAAATTCAAATGCTGCCAGTTTTATTTTCAGGGAAGTATGCACTTCAACAGAAAAGTAATCGCCTACCTCGATGCGTGGGAATTTTCTTGCGAGAAACGCTCAAGAAAAGCATTTTTCTTCGATCGCAGTACGCAGTTGAAAAGAAATGTCAATTCAAATGGAGCTCACTGTAGAAAATGTGTTGGCCATTTCTTTCGCAGAAATTTTTTAACTTTTTTGAGCAAAACAGCATACCTAGTTTTGAGCAAAACTGCAACATTTTACTTCAAATTAAGTTATCATAACATCTCTTCCTTATTTTAAAATAGTTTTCTCCATCACTAATCAAGCACGTAATCATCGAATTTCAAAGGACGTCTGACTGGTCGAACTGGACGCCCTGTTGTTACATCCGGTCGCTCACCTGGAAGCATCAGCTGATTTGTCTGTTAGGCGTTTCTTACCGATGTCTCCATTTTGATGGTCAATGTTGTATCGGCAGGTGTGCTGGTTGATGAAAACTTGTATTGGCTTACTCCGTTTAGGAAATTAGCTTCTATCGTAATGTGTGAGTGTCCTCCAATGGACCAGTGCACAAGTTCATTATTTGACGTTTGAGCGGTGCCGTGTTATTTATGTGACCATAGCAACAAGTGAATACGGCACCGCTCAAACGTCAAATTAGTGAACTCATGCATCGGTCCATGGACCTATGCACCAGTTCACTAATTTGACGTTTGAGCAGCGCCGAATTCACTCGTTGCCATGGTCACGTAACGTAACACGGCACCGCTCTAACGTCTTAACTCGTGCATCGGTCCATAGTGTGTTGAAACACACATATTACTGAACTTGCATGAATCACCGATCCTTTTTCACTAAAAGTTAGCCTTGGTAGCATATTAAAAAATCTTTCATCGGCAAAAATTTGAAAAAAGTCGATTTTTTATGTTAGACATTTTTATATGTGGGTTTATAGGAGAATAATTGAGTTACACTAATTTCGATGAATTTAAACGGCTTAAAGATCAATTTGACATACCTTTAACACGAATGAATTATCGACCGTTTCATATTGAGTATCGTTTTCTACGTACACTCACACAACATGACCAGCCCATCATGGTATGCCAAATTTCAAATAATCAAATATTTGACTTTTAGGGCCGATAAATGCCGTAGCATTTTTTCACTGATTTCTACATCCTCCTCCCCCCTTGTAGCATTTAGACACAAATGCTGATATCTCCCTCGGAAAATACGTAGCATATCAAGCACACCCCCTCCTCCATCATTTTTTTTATTTGTTTTCCTTAACGTTTGGGCTAAAACAAAACTCTGGAATTCAGAAATTCAATACAAAGTTGATGCCAATACAATATTAATAATTGACTGAAACGTAAGGATAACGAATAACAGTTTGATATACCGTAGCGCTCAAAAGTGACTTGGAAAACAGTTTTAAACAAACTTATTTCCTGTTTAAGTTACATAATTTTTGTTTCTGATTTCACATAGGCTAAATTTTAGTACTTTTGCTGTTGTTACCATAAACAAAAAAAAAACAAGTTTACAACTGAGAATGTGAAAACAAAAATAAAATCTTTGTTTGGATTGATGAAGCTAACTGTAACGAAAAAGAGTACACAATATTTTATAATATATTGAACAGAAATTTCGTTTGTTTTTTTTTATTAGTTGTTGTTAGGAACCAGATTTCAATGAATATTATTAACAAAACATCCTAAATTTAAATGGATCTTCGTTTTTATTATCCAAACTCAGTGGTCAGAAATAGAAAAAATAACTATTGTAATATTTGAAATGTTTCGAAAATCTTAGCGATTATCATACAAATTATTCATCTTTATGATTATTTCAATTAAACTTCATTATCGTTCTCCATACTGAAATATTCCAACACAACCTATAATGAAACAATCAAATGTTGAAAAAATAACCTTTATTTATTTAACCGAGTGATTAAGAAAATTGAACGATATAAAAATTTCGATAACACTCGATTCTGATGTCCTCATTGAATCCATAAAGATAATTGATATATCAAAACAAATCAACGAGTTGATTAAGAAAAGATCTCCTGCATTATTGAACCAATTATACACGGCATTAATATCTTGTTTTGATGTAATATTTGTCTAAATTAGCATATTTTATTCTTAAGAAGAAATAATGCCCCATCAGAAAGTATAAATAAAACTAAAACGGTTGATTCTATGTCTTGTTAACAAATGCGAAAACAATTTTTCTCCAAGTCGGTAAAGTATTAATTTTTCTATTATTTTATTCGATTTTTAATTTATTTATTTTTAAATAAATTAATTTAGACACGAAAAGAACATACAGTCAAACCTCCATGAGTCGATATTGAAGGGAACATCGACTCATGGAAATATCGAGTCATGGAACAGCTATCCTTTGGAGAGCTGTTTCAAGGAACCATCATAGTAACCATGATTTTATGTTTTTAGTATAGTTCCATGAGTCGATATCGAGTAATGGAGCATCGACTCATGGAGGGTTGACTGTACCTAATATTTACATAATTATTTAAAGCTTCATAGCATCTGTTTGATTGCATTTATTTATTTAATTTAAAAATTTCTTAGAAAATTTATAATCTTGTCATATGAATACAAGGTTTACAGAGTTGACTGAATTCAGTTCCTCAATTTAAGCTCGACATGCGATAACAAGCTTCGACCTTGAGTTGGTCGAAGCAAGAGCTTTGATAGCAGCCTGGCTGTCTGAACAGAAGTATATGACTTTCCCCATTACGCGCTGTTGAAGTTGAATGCACTCCACACATAAGAGCAATTATTTCCGCCTGAAAAACGGTGCAGTTTCTACCAAATGAGTAAAACTGATTCAGCCTTAGCTGAATCAAATTTAGCCTTTTCAACCGCCAATATCTCAAAAACTAGACGTGCTATGATATTTCTGAAAATGGCAATGGACTCAGCAACCCTTAATTAAGTAAATAGTGGTATTTTGGTGCTTGAGACAAAAACGTGTTCCACAGTGTTATTAACTCCTAGCGTGCCCAAGCAGCCACTAAAGCTAGATAACTTCTCACAAACTCATTTGCACTTGGTGATAGACCACGGAAGATAATCTGGGATAACACTTTGTAGGTGGCATTCAGGATAGCGATCGCACGATAGTTTTCACATTCTAGTTTGTTGCCCTTCTAGTAGATGTAGCATACGGCCCCTTGCTTTCACTCCACCTCACTTCCTCCGATGTCGCCTGTTCTCCGTTCAGTTCGTTCAGGTGTTCACCGTAGAGCTGCTTCCACCTTTTAATCACCTCACGTCCGTCCGTCAAGATGCTTCCATCCTTATCCCTACACATTTAGGCTCGCGGCGCTAAGCCTTTTCGTAGAACTTTCGCGTTTCTTGTGAACGATGCAGCTAGGGTAGAAGCACCGGTTTTGGCCAGCCTAAGAGAAAATGTCGATAAAAATTAAATTGGAAGCCGTATTTATACTACAAATATGTCAAATGCAAGCTTCCAATCCATATTATGTGTATAAAATATCAAAACTGAGCTATAACCATTTTTTCGCTTTGAAAATCCCGTTGGTCAATATAGGCCAACGGAACCAGTTTCGGCCAGAGATTTAACTTCGGTTCCTAAATTGGCCAATCGCATTGATTTCTCATGAGAGTGGCTAAATTAGGAGTGCCCTGGCCAAAATAGGTGTATGGGAGTTAAAATTATAAGGAAAATGATTTGTTTTCCTTATGTTTTGAATTAATTTGGACGAGCAAATGAATGTAGCTCTATCATGTGAATGTGATCTACTGAACACAAAAGGTTTTATGCTGATTGGCTATGTAAAACGGTGTATAATCCTCTATGGCTACAACTGGCGTATGGTAAAAACCGGTGCTTCTACCCTACTCCATTTCATCACATTCCGCATCTTCCAGGCGGCGCTTTTTGTCCTGGAATAGGCGAGTATGTTGATTTCGAGTGTTGCTTGATCCTTCGACCTTGACGCTTGCTCCTGAGGGGGCGGGCGATGAGGGCGGGATTAATCGTGTTGCGCGCCGCTCGCGTAGCACGGCGGAATAGTGTCGTGGATCGCGGAACGCGTTAGTAGTGTTTGATCCTTTGATCTTGTCGCTTGCTCCTATGGGGGCGATTGACGAACACTTGTTCGGCGTTCAATGCGTTTATCGAGTAATATCGCGAATCCGGTTAGGCGGATTTCAAATTATATATGTATCGTTTACTAAAACAAATCCCTCCCCATATCCAAACTCCCAGTGCTTACTTGTGGAAGTGCAGAGGGCTCCTCGGCTTCCATAAAGCAAGTAACACGTCAACATTTCCCTCCCATCCCAAATTGACCTGCATTCGGACGCAGCCGGCGCCGTTATTGTTTATTATAATAATGAGAGCACCAGTACTTACACATTGAGAATGTTACTGATCCCGAGTAGCATCTGTTGGATCCCTGTGTAAGTACAGCTGTTCATGCAATAACGAAGTAGCATCTGCGGGCGGTCAATCATGCTCATGCTCATGCTCGAATAGGCGGGTTTGTTGATTTCGTTTCCTTTCCGAATCGCTCCACGTTTTGTCGTGTTCCTTGCTGCAGGATGCAAGCGCTGCATGCTTCGTCGAACCAATCGTTACATGTCCTCCTTTCAACGTACTCGACGATGAACTTGGCTGCGTTGTTGATGGCTGCTTTGCTTTAGCAGTCCTCAAGAGGGGCTTCTTTAAGCTCGCCCTCTTCCGGCAACGCTACCTCGAGATGCTGTTCCTGAAACTTCTGAACTATAGCAAATGTTGATGTTTGCAGATTAAATTAACAGCTCGCAGCTATCCGTCAGCTCTTACAAAATCATAATATGATATGCCAATGCTGTTCCAAGTGTAAATTTTAGATATTATTTCAAGGTATTTTATCTCCTATAACTGTTAAGTTAAGGTGAAACAGTTTGGAATCTAACTTCTAAGATTGCGCTTATACTTCAAAGGCACAAATCTCGCGAAGGAAGCATCCCACAACAGTGCATTTTTTATTTTGACTTTATGCATTATCAGAAAGCTTAAAATAAGAAGATCAGGAACGTTTGCCTACTATTTCTACAGTTTTATGCCTTTGGAAACGTAGGTAGGGACATAAGTCGGCCATTGTGAAGGCCATCTTTAGATTCCGAGATGTTTCACCTTAATATCAAGCGTAGCTATCGATTTAAATACGGTATTACTAAGCATTTTTCACCGGTTTCGGGTCATTTGGCCGAAAAGGTCATTTGGCCGAATGCCGTTTGGCCGAAATTGAAAAAAAAAATTGAACAACTGTATGCATGCATTTGTAATGAATTTCAAAGAACAGTTTATTTACAAAGAAGGATAAATCATCATTGATATACGGCTCTTAAGTATTAGTTCTAGGAATTGAAAGAAGAACATTCTAAATGTAAGCAATCATTCACTTCTCTGCTAGCAGTAATAGTTGCCAGCATAGGTTTTCGCATTGTGTAGCTTTTGATGGTCTACGACTTATTCGTCTTTTTGTAGCATCGATTTGCTTCAATGCTTCTGATAGCACTTAGTAAATTAATTAATTTCTCAAACCCTAGCACACCGTTAGTAGACGAGACGAACCAAACATGAGCTCAGAATCTTGACGCGAGTTCACAACTTCGTCCTGAATGAACAGATAGTTTATTGTATTCTCTTGGAGCACTAATATAACGACAAACATGACGATCCGCCACATCATAAGGATCAACAAGTTAACTAGCCCAGTGCGCATCGTACCTTCGTGCTGTGCGTACACGAATTCTCTCTGCTCTTGGAAGTTTTCTTAAAAACTACCTAAAGCAATAAAACAGTACTTTTCAGTGCTACACAAACAGTACTTTTCAGTGCTAAAATTAAAAACGGTACTTTTCAGTGCTACTTAAACAGTACTTTTCAGTACTATTTTTTCTACTATTGATCCCTTTACGATCCTTGTTTGGACCCGTGCCTTCGATTTTTCGTTGGACCCGTTGGCGAAAGCTAGCGGTGGTAATCCTTCTTGGACACCGTCTAGGGAAAAAACCTCTCGAAGGTCACGTCTTTCTCGTTTATTAACTAAACATGGTATCAACAACTAACAAAAGGAAGGGTGAATCTCTGAATTCACTACTTCCTTCCAAAAAAGTGGGTTTTAAAACTGTCACTACACGTGGCAAGAATGGAAGAAAGGACGCTTCCCCGGAATGCGAAGTTTCTTCCAAGGGTGAAATGAATAATTGCATTGAAATGAGCAATCAGTTCGATGCTCTAGACAAATTTTCCGAACACCAAATCGAAGCAGCCTCTAGCCCAGGCTCTTTGATTCAAGTGAGGAAGCAAAGAGTGCCGCCTATCGTGGTCAGTTGTTCCGAATTTGGGGGATTTAGGCAGGAGATCTTGAACTCCATTAGGGGAATCAAGGTTTCCTTCCAAATCGCAAAGAAAGGAGACTGTCGCGTTTTGCCGGAAACTCTTAAAGATCGCGAACTTCTTCTCAAATATCTTGAAGAGAAGAAGCACAATTTTTTTACTTATGACGACAAAACTGAACGTTTGTTCAAAGTCGCCTTGAAAGGTCTCTCAAGTGACTATAAGTCACCTGAAGAGATCAAAAATGGAATAAATGATTTACTTGGATTTTCACCAGTCCAAGTAATCATTATGAAAAAGAGAACCCAATCTGGCATTGTTCGGAAAGGGCTTTCTCAAGAATATTATTTAGTTCACTTTAACAAAAAAGAACTAAATAATATTAAAGCTTTAGAAAAAGCTAAACTTATGTTCGATGTCCGTGTGACGTGGGAACATTTCCAGAAACCTGGAGGAAATTACCAGAACCCCACTCAGTGCCGTCGGTGCCAAAAGTGGGGTCATGGTACAAAAAATTGTCGCATGGATGCTAAATGCATGATTTGCGGAGGTTCTTCTCACGCTAAGGACGACTGTCCTGTGAAAGAAGATACCAGAAAATTTCAATGCGCCAATTGCAAGGGCCCTCACAAAGCTAACTTTTGGGAATGCATTTCACGCAAAAGAGTCGTTGAGGCTCGTGCCAAGCAGATGAAGGATAATATCCGTTACGATAACGGTCGTTTCCGGAATTTGCCTGGTAGAGTATCGAACAATGCTCATTTTTCAGTTAACGATCGCTTGATTAGGAATCATACCCACCAGGAAGATCATAATCATGCTCATTCACAAACAAATTTTAATCCGTCGGGTAGCCGTTCGAATCTTTCAATTTCGAATGTATCTACCCACGGTAAATCCTTTGCCGATATCGTAGCAGGTAATTTGAACTCTTCCCCTGTTCGTTCCATGAGTACCCATTCTACTTGTTTCAAATCAAATGGAAAAAACCCTACCGCCACAGGTAACTCCTACCCCGCTTCTTCGTCTACCGAAAATTCCAATGGGAAATCATCAGATGATATGTCTGCCACTGATTTTAATTTTCTAACTGAACAATTGAATCTAATGATTGATGCAATGTTCAAAGCCACCACTATGACTGAAGCAGTCCAAGTAGGTGTAAAATTTACAAATAAAATTGTTATTGGATTACGTTTTTCTAATGGATCCAAATAATAATTTAAATATTTTAAATTGGAATGCTCGTTCTCTGAATGGTAAAGAGGACGAGCTGTTTAATTTTCTTACAGCTAATAAAGTGCATATAGCAGTTATTACCGAAACTTATTTAAAACCTGGATCCAAATTTAAAAAAGATCCTAACTTTTTTGTTTATCGTAATGATCGACTTGATGGGGCATGTGGGGGAGTTGCAATCATCATTCATAGGCGTATAAAACATCAACTGTTTTCGTCATTTGAAACTAAAGTTTTTGAAACTTTAGGTGTTTCTGTTGAAACACAGTTTGGTAAATATACTTTCATAGCTGCCTATTTGCCTTTTCAATGCTCTGGACAGCAAGTTAATTGGCTTCAAACTGATTTGCGAAAATTGACTCGCAATAAGTCAAAATTTTTTGTCATTGGTGACTTTAATGCCAAACATCGGTCATGGAATAATTCTCAAAGTAATTCCAACGGCAGAATTTTATTTGATGAGTGCTCTTCAGGATATTTCTCAATTCAATACCCTGATAGCCCTTCATGTTTTTCCTCTTCTAGAAATCCATCTACGATTGACTTGGTCTTAACCGACTCTAGTCATCTTTGTAGCCAATTAGTTACTCATGCTGATTTTGATTCTGATCATGTCCCTGTTACATTTCAAATATCCCAAGAAGCGATTCTCAATCCTATCAGCTCCACTTTCAATTATTTACGAGCCGACTGGAATATATATGAAACGTATGTTGACTCTAATCTTGATGTTAACATTTCTTTAGAAACTAAAATTGATATTGACAATGCTCTTGAAACTTTAACAAATTCCATTGTTGAAGCCAGGAACATTGCAATTCCAAAATGTGAAGTAAAATTTGAATCCGTGATTATAGACGATGATCTTAAACTCTTGATCCGTCTTAAAAACGTGAGGAGAAGGCAATTTCAACGCACTCGTGATCCTGCTATGAAAATTATATGGCAGGATTTGCAGAAAGAAATCAAGAAACGTTTTGCAGATTTAAGAAACAAAAATTTTGAAAATAAAATTTCTCAATTGGACCCCGGCTCTAAGCCCTTTTGGAAATTATCTAAAATCTTGAAAAAACCTCAGAAGCCTATACCGGCATTGAAAGAGGAAAACAAATTATTACTAACTAATTGCGAAAAAGCTCAAAAACTTGCTATGCAGTTTGAAAGTGCTCACAATTTTAATTTAGGACTTACTAGTCCAATTGAAAATGAAGTTACTCAGGAGTTCGAAAACATTCTCAATCAAGAGAACGTTTTCGAAAATGCCTGGGAGACTGATTTGGAAGAAGTGAGAACTATTATTAAAAAATTCAAAAATATGAAAGCTCCTGGCGATGATGGAATTTTCTACATCCTCATCAAGAAACTTCCAGAAAGTAGCTTATCATTTTTAGTTGATATATTTAACAAATGTTTTCAATTAGCATATTTTCCTGACAAATGGAAAAATGCTAAGGTTGTTCCAATTTTAAAACCAGACAAAAATCCTGCAGAAGCTTCTAGCTATCGTCCAATCAGTTTGCTTTCCTCCATCAGTAAACTTTTTGAAAAGGTTATTTTGAACAGAATGATGGCCCACATCAACGAAAATTCAATTTTTGCCAATGAACAGTTCGGATTCCGCCATGGACATTCGACCACTCATCAACTTTTACGTGTAACAAATTTGATCCGTTCCAACAAATCTGAAGGCTACTCTACTGGTCTTGCTCTTCTAGACATAGAAAAAGCATTCGACAGTGTTTGGCATGAAGGTTTGATTGTAAAATTGAAAAATTTTAATTTTCCAACATACATTGTTAGAATAATTCAAAGTTATCTGTCAAATCGTACACTTCAGGTTAATTATCAGAACTCCAGATCTGAAAGACTTCCTGTAAGAGCTGGTGTTCCCCAAGGCAGCATCTTGGGACCAATATTATACAATATTTTCACATCTGACTTACCTGAGTTACCTCAGGGATGTCAAAAATCTTTGTTTGCGGATGACACAGGCCTCTCCGCCAAAGGACGAAGCCTGCGTGTCATCTGTAGTCGATTGCAAAAAAGTTTGGATATTTTTTCTTCATACTTGCAAAAATGGAAGATTTCTCCTAATGCTTCCAAAACTCAACTAATAATATTCCCACATAAACCAAAAGCTCTTTATTTGAAACCTTCAAGTAGACATGTTGTCACGATGAGAGGGGTTCCAATAAATTGGTCAGATGAAGTTAAGTATCTAGGACTCATGCTAGATAAGAATTTAACTTTCAAAAATCACATTGAGGGCATTCAAGCCAAATGTAACAAATATGTAAAATGTCTCTATCCCCTTATTAATAGAAAATCAAAACTTTGTCTTAAGAACAAGCTTTTGATATTCAAACAAATTTTCAGGCCAGCCATGTTGTATGCTGTACCAATATGGACTAGCTGTTGTAATACCAGGAAGAAAGCTCTGCAGAGAATTCAAAATAAAATTTTGAAAATGATTCTGAGGCTTCCTCCCTGGTATAGTACCAATGAGTTACATAGGATATCCAATGTTGAAACATTGGAACAAATGTCAAATAAAATAATCAATAATTTCAGGCAAAAATCGTTACAATCTTCTATTGCCACGATTAATGCGTTATATGATTAGGTTAAGTTAGGTTAAGTATATTAAAAAATTTTTTTTTCTCTTATAAGCAGGTGAAATCAACTCACCTGTAAAAAATCTGAACTGCTACGGCAAATGAAATGTAATATGTTGTTAACAAAATGTTAATAAAATCTTAGATTTGTTTTACCAAATTAGGATGATAGTGTTGTCTAATAACACAGAACACCTAGATATAAGAAATAATGAATGTAATGTTTGGAATGATACTAATAAAGAAATTTAAAAAAAAAAAAAAAAAAAAAAAAAAAAAAAAAAAAAAAAAAAAAAAAAAAAAAAAAAGTTAACTAGCGAATCAGTTATTGAGCCACACTTATGAATCCTCGGGTATTTACCGCTTTTACTGTAGAAATTCTCTTATAACCCTATGCTGAGAAGCTCTATTCCATTTGAAACGCAATGTCGATTGAAGTCTGTCGAATTTTATGAGCTTGAGCTTAATTATATTTGCTTATTTTTTCACTTGATATAATTCGTGAAGAGTATTTTTTCAAAGTGATCCGATTTCGTTCAAAATTTGCGAGTAAAAACATTATTCAAAAATAATAGACTCGTATTTTTGGGCCCAGGTAGTCGTAGCGGTAAACGCGCAGCTATTCAGCAAGATCAAGCTGAGAGTCGTGGGTACGAATCCTACCGGTCGAGGATCTTTTCGTAAAGGAAATTTTCTCGACTTCCCAGGGTATAAGGTATCGTACCTGCCATGCGTATATCGATGCAAAAATGGTCATTGGCATAGTAAGCTCTCAGTTAATAACTGTGGAAGTGCTCATAAAGAACACTAAGCTGAGAAGCAGGCTCTGTCCCAGTGGGGACGTAACGCCAGAAAGAAGAAGAAGAAGAAGAAGAAGACCCGTATTTTTATTTTGACGTAAGGCGCAAAAACTAGCATCATAGGTATGGGGCCAGTAAGTTTATGTGTAGTTAAGACTGGAAAGCTTATCAGAGTGGACAAAAGGAAAAGTGGACGTCATATTGAGCGATCGAGAATACATGATTGATGTAACCGGGATGTGTTATGGCAGGAACTGGAAATACGTCAGAGATGCATAATCTTGCCTGTCATGCGGAACACAAGCAGAACAGTCGACGTGCTATGCTATGACCGCAAAGCGCTATGGAAAATCATGGACGAGTACAGCTTTCCCGGGAAGCTGACAAGACTAATAAGAGCAACGATGGACGGTGGGCAGAATAATAGCGTGAAGATTTCGAGTGAACATTCCAGTTCGTTCGAACCCCGCCGGGGACCCGCCTGAAACGTGAAACGACAAAAGTAGGCTTGGTAGTGGATGCGTCAAAAATAAAGTACATGTTGATAGGCGGAACCAAGTGCGACAGAGCCCGCCTACGAAACAGTGTTACAATAAACAGGGATACTTTTGAGGTGGTTGATGAGTTCGTCCTTGTTAAGGACTGATAACTACGTTAGTCGTGGTATACGGAGACGCATCATCAGTAGAAGTCACGTTTGCTATTGGCTACAGAAGAAGCTGCGATCAAGAAAGATTCACCCACGCACCAAATGTACCATGTACAAAACGCTAACAAGAACGGTGGTCCTATATGAACATGAAGCATGGACCATGCTGGAGAAGGACCTGCAAGAACTTGAAGTGTTCGAACGAAGGGTGCTTTGGCGGTGTGCAGGAGAACGGTGAATGGCTGCGGAGAATGAACCACGAGCTCGCTACGGCTCTACGGTACGCTGGGCAGGGCATGTTGCAAGACTACCGGACAACAACCCTGCAAGGATGGTGTTTGCGCCGAATCCGGTTGGTACAAGAAAGCGGGGAGCACAGCGAGCGAGGTGGCTTGATCAAATGCAACAATATCTGGAGAGCGTTGGCCAAAATCGAAGTTGGAGGAACACCGAGTAAATTAGCGTAACATCTTTAACGAGGTTTTATCAAATTAATGGATGTAACACCAACAAAGTAAATAAAATAATCTCTCATGTCCATCAAGGTAATAATATTATCACATAAATGTGATAATATTATTACCTTGATCATCAAAATTTTGATTGTCAGAACTTCTACTCTGATATAGTCTAAGTTGAATCAAAAACAATTCAATCAATTAGCAAATTATCGTGTTACTATTTATAAAAGCTAAAGATGTTTTTATGGGGCCCAGATAGCCGTAGCGGTAAACGCGCAGCTATTCAGCAAGACCAAGCTGAGGGTCGTGGGTTCGAATCCCACCGGTCGAGGATCTTTTCGGGTTGGAAATTTTCTCGACTTCCCAGGGCATAGAGTATCTTCGTACCTGCCACACGATATACGCATGCAAAAATGGACATTGGCACAGTAAGCTCTCAGTTAATAACTGTGGAAGTGCTCATAAGAACACTAAGCTGAGATACAGGCTCTGTCCCAGTGGGAACGTAATGCCAGAAAGAAGAAGAATGTTTTTATTTGACATTATTCCCTCACTGGCATATGTACTTTCAAAGTCTGTTTACCGTACTACTCTTCTACTCAAAACGAATAGACACTTCTCCGATTGCTACGAGAGAAATCGTAACCAAAAAGTGCAAGCTGAATGTGTTTACCTATCTGTTTGAAAAATATAAACTTTGGCGCGCTTCACCAGTTAAGTTGTCATTCGATGTTCAGATTGTCAGTTCCCAACTGTTGTTGGCAGGTCAACTGAGCAGTTGCAATTTATTGAAAACGAGATTAAAGAGGAAATGCATGCTGCTAGCTACCGCTTGGTTGAAGTGGACTTACTAAGGCACATTCAGTTTGAATTATTCCTTACATAAACAAGCGTTTTTTTATAACTACCTCTCTTGGATGCATTTCCCTTAAAAATTGCTAAAGTTTATTTTTCATCGTGGGTGGTTTAGGCCTGAAAATAGGAGTGCTCCATTTGGTACAGCATTATTTGGTACAATGGTCATTCAGCATAATGGCTATTTTGCATATTTGGCTTTGAGAACAGACAACCGTGAATAAAGGATAAGTTTTTGTGTTAGGGAACTAGGTGTAAAATATGATTGCCTCAATTCAATGACTGTTTTCAGTAGTTGCGAGATTATTTATGGAACCGGCTGTTATGTTAAATTAAGGATCATACATAAATTAATTATGATTTGAAATAAGAAAAAACAAAAATTTAGAAATTCAAATCAGCTACCTTCAGCACATTCTTGCTGATTAACAGTGGCTTGACTGTCATGGATACGAAAATGAAAGTATATAATAGAATAAATTTACGATATGAATCTTCTAAACAAAAAGCCCTGGAAACATAACCTCTAATCGATTAGGAAGTACCGAACGGTTCTGGCACACACTGAGAGATGAAAACCATACACCAGAAGACATTCATTTTCCAATCCAGTAGATTTGACTTCCCAGCAGCCAAACTGTGTGCACTGTGTTTGCAGAAAGCAAATCTCGAACAATTTTTCAAATAGACGTAAGTCCCTTGCACTTTTTGTTGAGATAATCAACTTCGAAGATTTTTAATCTAAATTTAATTCCTATTTAAGATCCAGGCGTTTTATTCAATGAGAATATGTCGTTTATACATAATATATAAAAGATCTACCATTCTGTCGGTAATAATAACAGTTTAATTGGGAATTATTATGTTTTTTTGAGAAAATATATTTTACCACGTTTTGCTACCATAAACCGAGATAAGACATTTTCATAAGTCGAGCTGAAAGTATGTGCGTTACTTTCGTCAATACGTTACGTTATGTTATCATCTGCATGTTTGCTTACGTCGTAATGTTCCGTCAATTTGCAAACGAAAACATTACTTACGCCACACTTAAATTAAACAAAGAATCTCAATGTTTATAAACAGTATACTATAAAGATAAACAACGGGTTGTTTTTGTATGTTTTGAAATAGCCAAGTTAGTTTTGTTAGTTTGCAGCTGAGTCTGCAGTTCGTTTTGATTGAATTGGAACCAAATCTTCTGTGAGGTAAGTGTACATTACTTTCTAGGATATACTACATACTTTTATCAATCGTCCCAAACCAGATATGCCTACTTCCTGGTTGCCGTCTCGCTCAAGGGAGCATCCCCGTCGGCGATCCTGGTCAAAATCTCGCGATAGGGATAAACACTCGAGCTGCAGTGATAAGGATCACCACCACCGAAAAATCGACCAGCAGCTGAGACTACCGAGGGTATTGCCGCTCCAATGAACACGATCGCCATCGACGGGAACGGCAACGGAAACGTTCCAGCTCAAAGGAGAAGTGCTCTCTTTTTGTACGGATTTGTTTTACACGGCCGTGTCGCTTCTGTCGACGAAGGAACCGGCGACAAATCAGACCTGGGGAACATCGTCATGGATTTGGCCGCCCAAAACATTTAGGTTCCCAATGTGCAGAAGAGGAACGAGTAGAGGAACTTTTTTTTATTTATTTAAGTTGAACGCATGACGCTGTGGATCCGGAAGCTAAGGTATGGTACACAAATTATTTCACGCTAAATTTCAACATTTTTTGCCACACTTGCCAGAAGAGGGTCTTTGCTACACTTTTTGTATGAGACAACCGAAAATTTTGTAAGGTTATTCACGCTTACCTCCTCCCATTAAAACGTGACATAATATCTATAATATATAATATCTGAGCATAAACGGCTTTGAATAGAACTTGACTCGTAAATTCTGATTGAATAACCCCAATTCCACTTCTGATTTGTTCAACCCTTAGTTGCACAATGTGGTTTTAATCAAACACAACAACTGGTATCAAAACGACGAATGTCGATTTGTTTCAATGTTTATTTTTTTACTACTTTCGCTGTTTTCGTTCTAGCGTATCTATGGTTTCAGTTGTTTCGATGGATTCGTCGATTTGTTACCAAAATGGTGTAACCGATTTTTTTTTCGAAAGGGATGGTAGTAATGTTTCGTCAATGTGTAAAAATAATTCCAAAATTTTCTATGGACGGTATACATTAAAATTCTCAATTTGGCATGTTTTTTGCTACTTTTGCAATCGTTTGTAACAAAAAACCCATTTTCCCATATTTTGCGACTTACGTCCATTTGAAATAGTATTCGAGAAATGATCTTCTCTAGATTGAACCGCATGAAAGTTAAATTGTTTTCGAATCTCCACATCTCTCCGGGAGATGAAGGAGATATGTTTACGTATCTGCTCCGACCACCCGACTGAGCCTGGCTAACTAATCTGGCTTTGGAAAGTATTAGTTTGTACGATGCGGCTTCTGTCCGGGCGATACTCAAATCAGTTAGACAGAAATAAAGCCCCCAAGGACTCTATCGTTTGCCGATGTGGTCTTGATTATTGAATCCAATTTCTTTCCTCACAAGTCGGTCAACATGCGGACATGCGAGGTCGTTTATTTTTTATTATTTTGAATGATGGAATAGTTGAGTTTGCAATGGGTGCACGACGTTAGGCATAAATACGTTAGGCATAAAGACGTTAGGCATAAGTACGATAGGCATAAATACGATAGGCATAATGGACGTTTGGCATAATAGATGTTTGGCATAATGGACGTTAGGCATAATGGACGATAGGTATAATTTTCAAAATGGAAATAGAAATCGTTTACTGGAAAAGTGTATTGACTTTTTGATTATTTATTTTTTCCTATCTTCTTTAACGAGATTTTTAGCCCTGGGATAGTTCTTCTCGGGACCAACGGCTTTACTTCCTTTCCGAAGGAATTCGTAACTTTGACTTTCACGTCATAAGTGACTATCTCGGGGTTGGGTTTTGATCCCAGGTCCTCAGCGTAAGTGGCGTGAGTTCTAACCATAGAGCAAAGCCATGCTGAAGGTATCTTAGTTCGGTTCCTAGTCGATCCAGGATCTTTTCGTTTTCTTCAGTTTCTTGGCCATGAAGCATAATCGTGTATCGTGCACAAATGAGAAAGCCAAGAATAAGAACGACGCTGTACATGATCTGTTGCTCATCTTTTGGGTTTGGTTCTACACATATAACTGGCAAATTTTTCATCAGAGATTATCCCTTCTATAAATTGACGGCTGTTCTTCATAGTTTTGATGTCATCAAAATTATTGAAGTTAGTGCTGCTAATGTCTTAATCTGAAAATTTCCCTTCTTCTATAAATAAGCTGTTCTTTCGAGACATTAATGTCATTATTGCTTTTAATATTTCCATCATACATCTTCCCTTCTTTGAATCATAGGCTTTTCCTTATACTTATACGGTTAATTAAATAGTTGGAGGAAAAAACTGTTTGAGAAATCACCTTCTTCCAATATATGTTGTTATTTGTATTTTTATTTTTCTAATAGTTTTTGGAATTTTAGATGTAAATATTTCCATCCGAAATTTTCGTTTCGACTTGCTGTTGATTGATTATGAGTAACACTGGGTATTCAAATAAGTTTTTGGAGCTCTATGCAATAACATTGGGAATATCATTTTTCTCCCAAATGCACGCCATGTTTAATGCTGGATACTGTGCTATGTTTAATTTGAACTTGACTTTAGTAATTAAAATAAATATCTAATCAAATTTTAATTTTCAAACTCGACGAATATCGAGGAAATTGATTGAAAATCATCGAAAATTGTTTGCACAGGTAGCAAAGGAACCGTTCTCACTACATTTAATTGACGAGCAGACTCGAAGTAGCAATGTAACGCCAAGAAGATAGTTGTCATACTACCAGAAAATTATTGCTAAAGATAATGTCACCTATAATAACATAAATTCTTGACTTGCCTCTCGATTATTGTCTTCAAGGTACTCATTTGCACTATAAGTATTAATATGTATATGGAAGATTTCCCTTCTTTAGAATAAACTCAATTATGTAAGAGAAATATAACAAAAAAATGTCATATACTCATTAAAATAAACATCTTTAGAAACAGATTACACTTTGATTGCACATCGCAAATTTAAATTGATACTTAACAAAATGGATTGAGCTGGATTTTAGAATGATAACAATAAAAATGACAACCAATTTTCCTCCATATCTGACACTTCAAGGCACCGAAAAAAGTCATTTAATACCAGCCAATCAATCCACCCTTTCGTAACGCTTTTTGTATGAACATCGCACTTTTTTATGAACTGTCACACCTTAAGGACAGATACCCACCCCCATCAGCATAATTGAATTTGTAAATGGGCCAAAAAATTTTTCGATATAAGACGAGTTTCAAATGACACACGCGCAAGTTATTGTATGCCAAACGTCCATTATGCCTAACGTATATTATGCCTAACATCCATTATGCCTAATGTCTTTATGCCTAACGTCCATTATGCCTAACATCCTTATGCCTAACGTCCTTATGCCTAACGTCTTTATGCCTAATGGGGTATACTCGTTTGCAATGGATTACAGATTTGGCATATGCTGAAAAGTAAACTGCTTGTTATTTCTAAAACATCAAATGCAAAATTCGTGAAAAATGTAGCATTTGAAAGCATATTTCAACGTAATATAGATGCTGCGCTGATCTTGGTAAAAAATAATATGATTTTGTACATTCCGTATATATTTAGCAACTATTGAATCAATTTTTGCTCTGAATCATCAAAACAGTAAGAAAAGGATATGTTCACCCGAAAGAAGCAGAAAATCGCACCCCACTCACTGACACTGACTGGCTTATGATGAGCTAGTATGAGCTGGAGGACATGCATTTTACCTCGGACTATTGTTCGATCCACTACTGCCGTTGGCACTTGGATTTCTGGCGCAACCAGTCAGCTAAATTGATGTTGGTTACTTGCGAATTAGGATCACGTCCGGACGGACGGAAGAAATGCTGGATGTGCAGATTCTTTGCACTCTCCTTCTGTTGGTCTAATTTTATCTCATCGAAGACAAGTTTTTTCACCTCGAATTTTTCTTCGTTTCGTGCGAAAGCGAACGCTTCAGCAAAACTTCCCCGAACGACGAAACATACCAGACTTAGCCCAGCAGAGAGTTCGGAAAATAAAATTATGATGTAACGCTAGAGCAACACGTAATTTATTGTCAGTTCATAAATCAACTTTCCCTGGTGGAGACTGAATGTTCACGGGGTTGATGAAGATGCGTTGGATGGGGTTAGCTTCAGTGGCGTAGCTAGGATTTTTTTGGGCCCCAAAGTGCAGAGAATAATGTACCAATAATATATGGAATGTGCTCCATTTATAGGCAAAAATGTTACATGAACAGTTTAAATTGTACCGGTAAAACGATAAATTTTCTGATAAGAGATACCATAAATCGATACCCCGTTTGATGTGATGTTTTTTTTTTTTTTAAGAATATCTGATTATTTCTGCATTCGGTTTCGAAATTTTATTATTTTTAAAATAATTACTGGTATCTTAATTATCGATTACAGTTGAAAGATTGCATAACGATTCATTTTGAATGCATATAAGTACTGAATATATGAAAAAACACCTACAAAGTGTTTTAAGTTGAAACAAACATGCCAAATTGAAAAAAAATCTCACGGTTCTCATGTTACAAAATTGAATTCAACATATATCAATGGTTTTTTTTTTAAATAAAATGAAGTATTTTACGAATAAAATCGACTTCATTAAAATATTGCATTGAGTATATAAGGCAGTGCCCATTTATTACGTAACGCTAAAATTGGCAATTTTTGGACCTCCTCCCTCCCGTTCGCAACGCTTTTTGTAGGAAATTTTTAAATTTTTGTATGAGCCGTAACGCTTGAGCTACCTCTCCCCTCCCCCTAGAGCGTTACGTTATTTGTGGATGCCACCTAAATTGCATACCTCTAGGCGTTGACGTGATATGGACATTTTCGACTTTGATTACAAAAATGGCCAATTTTGTGAAAATATTTTTCGCTAAGAGATCGGAGGCCTTGAATTCTACTACAGCTTGGCTGTCCAGGAAAATTGATGAACTCTTTGAAACTTAATCAAATAGTGATTGTAAAACAAATTGTTAGTAAGCGTTTCAAAAATACTAAGATCTCATCAATTTTTAATATTTTGAATAAAAATTCAATAATCAAAAACGCTTCTTAAATGAAATGGTATGTTGAACCATGAAATTCGTCGTTTACAAACTATTTAATTTTCTGACAGCACTGAATAATTAATTGAAAGCCCCCCAGCGCCAACAATTTTTGATGAAATTATCCTGAAAAATCAGAGTTTTGTACCTTTTTATTCTGTCTTGTTCATATTCTGACAGCTAGGCGTATTTCGATTACCTCTTGCTGTCTAACTGCAAAAGGGTAGTCATAATCCGCATATCTGTCAAAGAATAAATAATTAAAGCAGAATTCAAGGGTTCAATATACAAATCTGTTCCTTGATTCGCTTCATGAGAGATTCTGTTCAGATAATAAGAATACGTAAAAGAGATACATTTTTTTTTTCTCAATTTCTATAGTAAAACTTAAGTTTTCTCATAAGAGTTTTAGAGGATTTTGATAAAAAAAATGCTAGTTATATCCACAAAATATATTTTCCTCCGTTTCGGTACACCTTAAGATCTTCTTCAGGGCTCATCTCGAATCAAAAAGTCATAGTTCATTTTACAGAGGCAGCAGACTGAACGGTATGCTAGAAACCCGTGCTCTCCTTTGTAAATTTCTTAAACGGAAATCTGTTTTTGCACACAATCTCATTCAATAGTTGTTTATACTTGCCGACACATGGAGCCTAGATCTTGTGTTTATGTCATCAACTATCATTCTACTATTCTAAACACTTTCAAAATGTCATCGAATTATCACATTGCTCTTCTCCTATGGCATTCCAACGCATAATTTTGTTTGCGTTAGATTTCAGTCTTTTCCAAAATCTATATAGGCGGCTCTGAATATGAGGTATCCAATTTCGACAACAGAATATCAACCTTAATCAATGTGCCAGATCCACTAACATGATTATTACTGACTTTCTTTATGTCAGTTTGACAGAAACTGAATGTCTACTGTTATGATAATAAAAACTAACCATGATTCAAGGACTACGCTACTGGTTAGCTCACGACGCTAGGAAGCAAAGGATAAGCATCGGACAGTTGCGAATTTTTTGGTGGTTCATTTTTCATTTTCACTTTCCGAGGAAAAGATGGTATTCGATTTATTCGTCTCGGGGAGATTCCAGCCAGTTGAATATTTTCTGTTTTATCAAATTCTAAAACGAAACTTTTCGTTCATTTCATTGTAACGATAATGAATAGCTAGTAATTTGTCTTGCTCTGCGTATGATAATTTCAACGTCATACATAGCCAAATATAACATTCCAGTGAAGCTAGCTGTGGCACAGTTTCCTGGCTGGTGATAACAGTTTTCTCAAAGCAGCAAATTTGCTACTAGGTCACGTGTTTCATGGAGAAAACAGAGGAAGCGTTTCCCGGTCACGTTAATCTTCGAGGCAGGTGCGTCCCAACGGAGGAAAATTTATGCGTCAGGCATTCTTCAGCATAGGCAATAATAAGTTATTCCGGCGCAGTCGATATCTCCATTCAACTGTTTTTTTTATGTATCATAGATAACTGTGTTGTATAAAACGTTAGATAGATGACAATTTTTTTATGAACAGTGTATTAATGTCAATAAATAATGTGTCAACGTGTAAAATCCAATGTGGTAACAAGTAAATGCGATATATTGCTGGAATTCATCTATATTTGGGTTATAGACACACATAGATAGAATTTGATACTGTTATAAATGATATCTTCTTTTCTCGATCAGCTTCGATCTCATTTTTATAATAATGTGATCGTCAACAGCTGATGCAAAAGGTGCATTCTTCGTTGGCACATCCCGTTAAAATTATCTGATTGTTATAAACGTACTTTCTAATACATTCCCAGATGTCAAATAGAAGTAAGGGAAACCATTGTATGGCGACCGTTACTAATCATTTAATAAAATTTCTGTTTGCGGAAACTCTGATCGAATTCTTCACATCACATCGAATCAAGCTCAATGAATTGGCTTGGACAGCTTCGATTGATTGTTCCAATTCTTGCCCTTTTCCCATGTGCGTGGATGCTCTTTTCATCTTCGCTCAATGAACAGCCCCGTCGAAGAGAAATCGTGAGGAATTCGCTAGGGGTAATTCAATTTCCTAGACTAGAACAATCTATGTCACTCTAGGGAATTGCACCTTTCACAAGAAAACACTATGACGACCAATATGTGAAGCTGGATGAAGACGACGGTGGAAAGTAACTTTCGTTCTTTCTAAGCTGAATCCAGAAGACGAGCGAGTAGTCGAAATCGAAAGTTATTTCGTGATGAAATTACTGTTTGCATTTCGGTTCAGTTGCGAGTTTTGCTCTTCTCTCGTAGGGTACACCTGGGTCAGCGTTCTAATGGAAAAAAATATTTTTTTTTTTAAATAATGTCCTAAATTTTGTAACACCGTTTGTCTCGCATCCACAGCAAATTATGAAGAGACTGAATTTTCAAATACATTATCAAACGAATGACTGTTTTTTCAAAAATGTGTTTTAGTATTCATTTCAAAAAGATCCTTGTGATTTGTTTTAAGCAATAGTAAATTATCGTTCTAATCATACTCTGACCACATTTATCATCCACGAAAAATTCAACTTATTTAGAGTATTCAAATCAACTAAATAAACTGTCAGTTATTCTGTATACATTTGCCCTGGTGTACTTTATTGGGTTTTGGAGGAGTTTTTTAGAAATCAGACGTTGCTTCTGAGCTTCTGCTCAGAAAGAAGCCCATGAACTCTCCACGTACCAACAGAGAGAAATTTATCACGTATTGATGCTGTCATGGGTGTGGAATGATGGAAATCTAATACAAGAAAGTTTTTTTTTGTTTGATATATTCTAGGGTGCTGACCAGTTCTGTGTGTGAATGCTGCGAAAGAAAACTATGATAGATTGATATCTTTACAGGTTTAGACAAGGGTCAGTAACCCTACGACACAGTAGTTTCGGAATCAACCAGTGAATAAAATTAGGGGCTGTAAGGCACAAATCAGCGATAGGATAATCAAATAAATGAGTCACAGATTCAGAGAAGAAAAAAAAATGTGTATAAAATTCGTTCTCCCACGTTTAACCACGGTGCTTCATTTGCCGTTATAATCAAAAAAATAATTATCAACACTAAAACACAAACGTACAAATAATATATAGCATATATATTTTGAACGTATGCAAATTAGTCAATTCTGGATTGTATGGATTAGCGGAACACTTCAACAATCCAAACTAAAGACCCATAACATATGTGGAACTTAGATATGAAAGCGAGTTGAAAACTTGTACCCACATCCAGCAAGTGGTAATCTAGTATAGAAGACACCGAAGTGTCATTACCAATAATAAACAAAAACCATATGATCCAAGAAGTAGACCAGTTGCTGCAAAGATTGCATACATTCAGATTGGGAAACGTTCGGTAATGTCTAACGCCAACAAACAGTTTTAATTTTTCATAACATTTAAATATTTTCTGTCATCCTGTTCAATAGGGTAAGTGATTCATTAGTTGTGGGTGATCCTATAGTTGCGGTGCTATTTATACTGATTTCATTGAAGTACCCACAGAACTGAAATTGGCTTGTTGATACACGAAATTGAGGAAAAACGCGTGGAAATTGCTTTAAAATTGATGAAATACCATTAAAGCTACTAAAACTTTTTTCTTTTGCACCAATATTTGTGGTAGAATGTTCCCATAATGGAGGATCCCGTTATATTTGCAATTTTCTCGGATATCAGCAAACAAATTACGTGTTTGTCTGTTTACATTTATGCGCTGCTCAACCCTCTATCGATTCCCATGAACAGACTTGTTGAAAACCTTTTGGAAACGTTTTTACAATGCTTCGAACAGATCTTGTCATTGTGACTATTGTCGGCAGCCTCGTTTTCTTCGGCTTTCCCATAAGAACTGCAGGTGAATCTCTTCGGCAGCTCCGAATCAGCTGCGTTTTGAGGCAAATTCGTTTGAATTGATTACATCTTTGGCGAAATTTTTTGTTCAGTGTCAGAAATCTCACACGGAGAGAACAGACTACCCAAAAAATAAGTTCTATAAACTCAAATTTGGGTAAAATGCAAGTAAAGGTTGGATTGATTTGTTACTCCGTGCATCAGTGGGAAGCTGACACAACAAAGAATCATCTGAATGGTTTCATTTGAGTGTTTTGATAGTAAAATACGGTGTATTTGGCGTTTGAAATTTGGTTGCCGATAATAGTAAATGATGCTGAAGCCGTAAGTTACCCTACATACATTCATTTCATTTCAATACACATAATTATACATTGACTAAATGATGTCGGATATTAGTGGCGTAAATCTAATTTTAAAGTTGTACCAAAATATTTATTTCCATTTTATGTGTTGCTACTCTGGATGCATGTACAATGTCGATCACTGTACAGTATGGCCCATGAAAAATGCGAAAATCATCATACCATGTTTTATGGTAGTTTTTATATGGAAAATGGAAACGAAACAAAAATTTTATTTATTATTTGTATTGTTAAATCTGTTTCTACTTTGTTTTCAACATTGAACATGATTTTTTTTCTTCTTACTAGATATGAATTGGAATAATACCTCCAAATTTCAGCATGCAGTCATTAAGTTCAATACCTTCGTGATGGAAGCTTTTGAAACATCAATGATGGTGTGAGATTCTTTACAAGCCTGTTCTACAATATTCGCTTATTTTAAATGGTAAACGGGATTTATACTTGGAGCGCTGGAGACTTAAGGTGAAGAAGAATCGAAGCCAAACTTAAAATTTTCAAAAGCACGGATCTGGAGAAGCAAACACCCGTTTGAGCTGAAAACCTAATCGATTGGTCACAACCAGCTAGTGACCAATCGACTAAGTTTCAGAAGTTGAAAGTTTCCCTGGGCTTGGCGTTGTATTTTCCAGGGAGCGATGAGTTTTGATAATTGATCGCTGTTGTTAGTAGTTTTGATTAGATGTTGGGTGAATGTCAAAGCAATAGCAACCTTTTTATTACAAAATTTAGATTTTATCTTCTGACCTAAAGATTCCGGTTAAACTGCCCATAAAAGCATAACTGTCCCATATGGCTTTTCGAACCAACACCTTTTTTCGTCGTAACATCCATGTTTTAACATATATTAACTATGCTTACTTAAAATAACACACTTTATTTGAAAATGTTGTGGAAAAATATGAAGTTGGTGCAGTCCCATAATGAAAATTAAAGGCATAACAGTCTTTATAACAACTTTCAACCCAAATAGCAGCTGCAAAACGTAAATTGTGTTCAAGTTCATCTATTTTGCTGATCAATAGAAGCAAAATGAGTTATCTGAGTGGTTGCTTTAAATAAATATGACATGCAGAAATGTACTACAAAATTATGAACATTTATATGAGAGAAAAAACTTCAAACTTTGAGCGCTATTTTCTCAATGCCTTCTTTATCCATATGGGACAGTTATGCCTTTATGGGCAGTACTGCATAGTACGGCTATCACTCACTCATCAAAATTACTTTCACTTCGGGAAAATAAAATTTCAAACTGGCAAGAAGATTACAAACTGAGGGTGAGTTAGGAGCACAATCAGACCGTTGAATGTGTAATCTAATAAATAAAAATGGAGTGATGTTTGTATGTCACGAAATAACTTGAGAACTGATTACCAGATTGGCGTCAGTTTCTCACAGTTGCACACGGCAAGGGGTGCGACGTGTTCGTGTGAGAAAAAAGTTTGGGAAAGTCTCCGGAATAATCGAGAAAACCTGGGTCATTTTGTATGAGGGATTACATGACGTTTTCCAACAGCCTACTTGATGGCAAGACGAAGTTTGCCGGGACAACTAGTAATTAATAAATTAATAAATAGTAATAAATTAAATAAAATCAATTTTCTATATTTGACAAGGTTTTGAAGACAATCAATGAGCAAAAGCACTCATTAGAACTATTAGAAAAGCCACATCAGCTAAGCCAATACATATACAAATGTTGGTCATAAGGTCATGACGAGCATTCGGTGTGTATGACTATGACTGATTCTTATCTAACAGGGGCACTAGAAGACCACGCGGACAATTCCGAAACAAATTATTTTTATACATTGGTTTTACGATCCGAAAGGCTCAGCTATGCTGTGAAATCATTCTTTTGGAGCTACACATTAGTACTGTTACATTGTTTAATTCTCTAACAAAATAACATAATCAACTTATTACTAATCACTGTCCCTATATTCTTTCTATATCACCTTCTTATCTGTTGCATGATTATGATTATTAATAATATAATGCAGGAGCATGCACAATAAGAAAAATTTCAGGTTTGTTAGCAGTACATAACTGGTCAGAATAGCTTCGAAAAGGGTGCCTAAAAATATGATAATCCTGGTCAGAGAAGTATTATCATCAAAAGTAAGTTACAATTCTTCATTATTAACTCCAAAATCGATGTCCTTATACCAGCATTGCAAATAGTAAAGTGGGTACCAGTTTTTGCGCTCGAGTTCCACTTATGTTATGTGCCGAAGGCCATGCAAGCTTTTTTTGACTCTGAAATCAATGTGAAGTGTCCAAGAAAGTTCGGAATCTAGAACGATTCTGACATACTTTACTTGATCAGTCATTTTGATCTCAGTGCCAAAAATACGTAAAGGTCGAATTCCATCACGGTATCGTCTTTCCAGTAGATGTTTATTCAGGTTAACCGAAAGGCCATATTGGCGATACCAACTCTCGATTACCTGAAGCGTTCTTTGCATCAGGTCGAATACGATGTGGCGTATTTAGAGGTGCGGTCGAACATCAAATTAGTACTTGGGATAACATCAGTTTTGAAGTGGTAGTTGTGAAATGACAACTTCGACGAGCTGAAAGTTACGAAGTAGCCGAAGATAATGTCATGTTTGGAAAGCTGCGAACAAAATTTTTCGCAGCCTTGTCGTCACTATCAGCTGATCGTTTTGTTTACATCTTTTTCGTGACTATCAATGCTAGGCAAATCCATAAGTTGGAAACCCGCTGTTATTGAGTTGCTTTAATAGCGTTTCTGCTACGAGATTCCACAAAAGTGGGGACAAGACTCACCCTTGGGAGCCTCGGCAAACGCTCAATTTTCGAACCGCTGCTTGACTCAATGTCGAGAAGAGATGTCGGTTTCTGAGCATTTGATGAATCATTGTAGGAAGCCCATGTTTTCGAGCAGCTTCCATTGGCATCGAAAGACACGTTATTAAAGGCACCCTCACTCCAAGAAAACACCCAAGCAGGATTGCTTCTGAACGAATGCTTTCTCGATATCGTACACAACATAGTGTACAAGAGTAAGTATGGACTTTCCAGATTTTTAAGCATATTGATTCACAAACATGCCAAATAAACATCACGGATGTGATGATCAATAATGCGTTCCAGACATTTCAGAAGAAAAGAAGTCAGACTGATTAGTCTAAAACTCTTCGCTTCTTCATACGACGCACGTCCTACTTTCGGGATAAACTTAACAGTAATATCACGCCAGGATCTGAGAATATACCCGGTAGCAAAACTGCTTACAAGTAGCTTTTTCAAAACATGTTTGATACACTCAAATCCCTTCTGGAACAGAACAGGATAAATCCCATCTGCTTCTGGAGATTTGAAAGGAGCAAAACTATTGACTGCCCATTGAATCGATTCAGTAGTTACGATACTGCGAGCCGAAGCTAGAGACTCATAACTACATGAAAAGAAATTTGGTTCATCCGTAGATGCTAAGTCCACACATCCGGGGAAATTTGTATTGAATTAACATTCTAAAAATGCTTCATCTGAAGATGTAAAGTCTCCATTAAGTAAGCAAATTTTGTTCACTTTGAAATCCTTAAATTTTGCAAGGATTTTGTTCAACCGACTAACTTCACTCAAACTGGAAACATTTGTACACCCAAAATAATTCGGATGGCGGATTTCCCTCCTAACGTATTAGGTGCTAAATCCACCTATTGATGGTAAGATTCGCCTCCTAAGCGTAGACGGACAAACCCGTCAATTGAAATCGAGCACATTGGACTTGAAAATTCGAGCAATCTAAATGTTTACGCCCGACCCACACAATTGCACAACCAATCCGAAGCCGAATGATGGCATCGGAAACGCACACTTAGGCAAATGGTCACGCGGCAAATGGATGGTGGACATGTCAGAAGAATGGAATGAATATTGCAATATAAAACACTTTATATATTGCTTTTGTCACTTATCCCACCAAGCCGTCGATAGGTTCGTGGAGTTAGTGCTGGTTTATGAATCGGGAGATCCTTGGTTCGATTCTGAATAAGCGCGAGTACATATTTTGTTTTTATATTTTGGTTCTTCAGGCAAATTTATGAAATTCAACCCGATTTCTTGTGGCGAATTATCATAATAGATTCCGGTCCCTGTATTTAGATAATCATTTTGCTTGAGTGACTATCGAAATAAGGTACCGTGTGACAAATGGGTAAAGGAAATCGTATAGAGAGGGTTCTTAAAAAAATAAAATGAATAAGATCTACTATATTTTTCAGATTGTTTCCTACTAAATCTATGCTATATTTAAATTTAATGTTTGTGCCAAAGTTCAAGGTAAATATTGAAAATTTTGGAAACTAGTGGGACATGTGAAAATATTGTCGTTTTAAATGAATGAACTGAAACTAAAAAAATAACAGTCAGATCTGTGGCCTCATTTGTTAGTGTATGAATACACAAAAAATCACACATAAATAATAAACATTTTGTTCTTTTTGAAACAATTTTCTTGAGTAAAGTTATTTATTTAGCAACAATGTTACTTTTATTGAAAGTAATAACATCATCGAAAATCAAACACCATTCTATTTTACCGATTTTCTACTACTCATTTTATATAAAGTTAAGTTATCTCTTTTCTAAGTAATGTATTTATTGCCTTTATCGAGCGGATTTAACCCGGTCAAAAGTGTTAACATTCTTGTACCTACTGAATAAGTCATTATTTGAACCTAGTATCCAAATTCATGCGTCAAATTGTTAATTTTATACAGTGTTGGACAAAACATTTGCAACTTTTTCGATTTTTCATACAAAATGACCAATTTTGGTAAGGTAGATCTCAGTTTTTCATGGACCGATTCGAAAGAAATTTTCACAGAACATCATATATAACTTGAATTTTAACATACATGTTTGAATAATTTTTCCAGTCACGGGTTTATAAGTAATAACGGATTAACTAAAGTGTAATTTTCGACGAAAAATGCAAAACTATTTATCTCAAAATCTGATAACCCTACACAAAAACTGTCTTCAGCAAACTCGTTCTTCTCGTTATAATCTACAATTGTGATAGAGATATCATGAAGGTATTCCTTCAATATGTTTAATTATATAATTTATAAAAAATAGTCAAAAATTTCACTTTAGTCAAACAGTTACTACTTTTGAACTTGTAATTAAAAAAATCACTCAAAAATATATGTTAAAATTCAAGTTATGTCTGATATAGCTGAGATATAGCTTACCAAAGTTGATCATTTTGTATGGAAAATCGAAAAAGTTGCAAATGTTTTGTCCAATACTGTAAATAAAGTATATCACAGTTTTTACACATGACATCGCCAAATCAGATTTAGCAAATTTTTGAAATAAACAGTAATGCTTTGTAAGAGACGCAATGGTGCCATGATTAAAAACATTGTCTTTTGGACTTATTCTTCTTCTTCTTCTTGGAATTACGTCCTCACTGTGACAGAGCCTGCTTCTCAGCTTAGTGTTCAATAAGCACTTCCACAACATCACATTCATAGGTTTTCAGAAATACCGTAATTTCGGTTGAAATGGATAATTTTTTCCGGTTGGTTTTATCTGTTCTCTTCAATGTTTACAATGTCAAACAACTGAATACAGGAAAACAAGTACGACGGTTAACCTCACGGACTCATGTACAGAAATTTTCTAACAAATGTGGTTTTAGTGCTGGAAAAATCTCTTGAATAAAAACTGGGGGGATTCCGTTTCGGGGTGAAATTGATCACTTGTCAATGCGATTATTGTGAGTTTTCTCTACATACTGAATTCCGGCTCCCTGAATACGAATATGCTCTCCAAATTTGAAAAACAAACTATATGTCTGGAAATAATTTAAAAAAGATCAAGAATTTCGCGGAAAACGCCACAATGTAGGCAATTTAGAAAAAAAAAATCCTGATGTCTAACCGATACTGCATTATTTCAACAAAATGAGCTCGTTGGTACGAGTTTTGTTGATAAAAAAACAAACAAAATTTTAGATTATTTTTGAATGTTTGTTGATATCGTACCATACATGATTCTTGAATTTTACATTATTTTCATAGAAATAAACATTCTTCAACGCAAAACAAATCTTCACTACTCTCGATCCTTCAATAGTCATCAACGTTCATTCACACCATTGTTTGAATAAAAATCCACAGTATTATACGCATAAAAGTCCTTTTCATCGAGGTTTATGGTTTCAGAAATGACGGGTATCTAAAGGATTCTCAATGGACTTAAAAGTTCTGTGTGAAAATTGGATGAATTAACCAATAAATGGCATGATTTTATATTCATGGGAATAGGAGTTGTTCCAGCTGTAAAATTTTTACCTGATTACGCTGTCAAATTTTCACCTAATTATGAAGGAATTCTTATGAATATTCGTCTACTTTTTCATTAAAAATTTAAGACTGATGGGCTTCGGCTGTCTCCTAGTTTTGTTGATGCGATTCACATTCAAAATAATCCAAAGAAATTTTTGGTTCAGATTTATTGTACAAATAAGGCATACATTAAATTTTTACAAAAGGCATGGAGAAAGCGTTCCAGATAAAACATACCTGATTACTCACTGATATGTGGATAATTGTCCTGAAACGGTTCGAAATTAATCAAAAATCGAAAAAAATAAATTATAACAGTTTTTTAGTCAATATTAAAGTATGAGCAGATCATTTAGGGTAAAAAATAATTTTGGCCATGATTTACCCAAATTACCCTTATGTGCGTCGCATGATATGTTTTGGTGTAAAAATCTAAATGTCCCCAATGATAGGTTTCCTAGGGAAGTACAGGTGGTCCCCAAAGTGGCCATTCTAGTTAAATATCCATTTTCGGTCGAAAGTTGATCTATTAATGCCTAGACATGAAGAATGAGACGTCGCACGATGAGTATTGGGGCCGCGGTGGTCCCAAAAGTGGCCACTTCAATTAAATTCCCACTTTGAGTCTACAGTTACTTGATTTACGACAAGGCATGAATAATGAGCCGTCGCATGATATGTTTTGGTGTAAAAACAGATATGTCCCCAATGACAAGTTCCTCTGGGAAATTCCGGTGGTCCCAAAAGTGGCCACTGTACTGCCGTTATACGCATAATTGTCCCATGTTACTTTTTGTGCATTTTGACTTTTTGTCATCAAACAGTTTATTTTTACGTATAGTTTTAGAAAACACTTATCAAAAATTCGAAAAATCAATGAAAAGCAAGCCAAGTCAATTTGTCCCATTGTTGAATTTCCACGCATAACTGTCCCACTACTGTATTTCTACGCATAACTGTCACACTATACAATTCGCTGCGCTAATCTTGAACAAAATATTCAGTTGTGAGTTTTGAATTAGCTGATGTTTGTGAAAATCGTTTTGAACATCTTCTTACGTTGAGTTTACATCCCATGTGGAATACAACTCGTTTTATGTATTTGTATTATCGGGATGCATTCGTCATTCATACGAGTCTGACGTCAAATTTGATTGAAATTTTCAATTTAATAATATTATTTCCCATCGGTTTTTCAATGAATTTCATTTGAACTTTCACCGTCATCGATTAGAAATTCACCGTAATCTTGGATTCATCACGAGGAACACTGAAATAATCCCACTTGAAGAGTCAGTAATTACTTTAATTTCAAGTCCATGGCTTGCGACAAATCAACTTCATAATTTAGCAAACCAAGTCCAAATAAAAATAGTTCAACCATTTTTGGTTGACTTGGCCATATGCTGGGTTGGTCCGAATACCGGTTCACTGGTGGAAATGGCCATTATATTGGCGAATCTGAAACCTGGCTTGCGACATATCAATTTTCATGGATTTGCAAATTAGGTCTACAGGTGGTTCAAATGAATTTGAATGACTTGACCACATGCCAGGTTGTTTTGAATACCCTGTTCCCCAGAGGAAGTAGCCATTATATTGGCGGTCTTGAGACCTATCTTGCGACATATCAAACTTGATGAAGTCAAGAAGAAGTCAAAGTCAAGTCAAAAGAAGAATAGGATGCGGATGACCTGGCCACATACTGGGTTATTCCGCATAGTTGGCTCTTCGGTGCAAGTTGCAAATATGTTGGTGGTTCAAAAACTTAGTTTACGATGCATCAAAAATATCATGATATGTATTGCAAACAAAGTCCAAAGAAATGTCAAATCGTGTGAAGATTTGTGTCGTGAATTTTACTCGGCAGAATAACCTTGAATTCGCAGATGAGTTTCTATCAAGCCTGCAGCTGGAAGAGTCGATTTAGGAATTTATTATATCTTATAAACTCTCTTACTTACTCATCCACTCTTTCTTTCACTAACTCATACATTTTCTCACTATCACACTTACAGAAAACTTTACTTTCCATCCCAAATTTGGAAACTATAAAATCTTTTTTTTTCACTTCTCTATACGTGGCTCCGTATGGCACATGTCACTTGAGCCTTCATTAGGTGCCTTAACATAGTCTTGAGGATATACGTCCTCTACATTCGGTACAATCTATACGTAAGAACGGTCATCCACAGCAGTATGTTTAGCACATTATTGATCACTACTCTCAGTGGGACTGTTATGCGTAGAAATTCGCCAAAAACCCCGTATTTCTAGGCATAACAGTCCCACTTTGAATTTCGTAGCTAAATTTACTTTATTCCCATAATACAAACTCTTGACTCTAATAAACACGCTGTTCTTTATACTATTGTAAAGATTTCAATTCAATTTACCACACACCTGATCAATACGAGGCCTAAATGTGTTAAAATCTTTAAACGCGTTTTTCTCGATTGCATATTTTCGAACATGGGACAATTATGCGTATAACGGCAGTGTAGTCGAGTATCCATTTTAGGTCTACAATAGACCTATTTAGCACGAGACATGAAGAATGAACCGTCGCGCGATATGTATTGGAGTTCAATTTCAATTGTCCCTAATTACAGGCTCCCTCGGGGACATCCGGTAGTTCCAAAAGTAGTCACTGTAGTCAATTATCCATTTTGAGTCTACAGTTGCCCTATTTAAGACAAGACATGAAGAATGAGCCGTCGCATGGTATGTTTTAGTGTCAAAATCGAAATGTTCCCTATGCAAGGTTCCCCCGGGGCTCTTGGCGGCGCCATGAATGGCCAACTATGTCCAAGACACATTTTTAACTTATAATTGCGGTATTCATGATAAGCTATGGAGAAAACAATATTGCGTGACAGATTTTGAGTGGATAAATTATTTGATCCCAATTCGGATCCACTACCGGCACTGATTCCGGAGAAATTGCCATATCTTGGTTGTTTCTGGGCCGATCTTAATACTTGGCGCACCAATCGCTTCAGAATTTGATCTTCTATCTTCATGTGCAGTAAAATTTTGATTTTGTAACCGAGATCTTTGCTAAAAACACGTTATAATTTTACCACATAAGACATGCTTCCGAAAATCCGGATTTTCACCGGTGGTCCATAGTTCATCTCCGTGGATGGACCTCAAAACTAGATTAGTTGACCCGTCCATTACTTTTTAAAGAATTGAAATCGGTCATTTTTTGTCAAAGTTACAGCATTCCAGAGTTGCCCAATTTTTGCTTGTCCCAGTTATTTTAACAACCCCCTGTAGAACTGTAATAAGTGAACGAGAAAATGTGTGACATTCCTAGGTACTACTGTATCACAGCCTATGCGATTGAAAAATACTGATATGATACTACACATGGATGTATGCCCACGTGGATGCTATTAAAATGTTTTTGCTTTTTCTCATCGTAATAGGCTGATTTTCATCACGTCAATATGTCATGAAACGGCCTACTTTCCTGCACTGAAGTATGCAGTGCGGGAATAGTCATTACGTAACTGAAACCAGTGCTGTAATGATTCATTACGCAACTGTTTTGAGTTGCGTAATGATTCATTACACAACAATTTTTCAGAAATTGTAAAATAATGGTGAATGTATTCCGATGATACCCTCCTCAAGTGGTCTTCAACGAAATTTCAAAAAATGTTGTACATAACTCGTTGCAGAACTCGATTTTTACAGCACGAGTTGTAATTATCCTACTCGGCAAGTCTCGTAGGATAAATTTACGACTCGTGCTGTAAAAATCATCATTCTGCAACTTGTTTCGTAAACTACTATTGTTTGTGCTTTTTTGTAATAGCAGCACATATTGTATGCAACTCGTTGCAAAAATCGATTTGTTCAGCGTTGTATTTATTCATCTTGACGTCCCAACATCCGTTTGAGCTGAAAACTTGATCAATTGGTCACAACCAGCAAGTAATCAAATAGATCAAAGTTTCAGTTTTAACGTTTGTCTGGTTCTCCATATCTTAACTCGTTGAGAATGTAAAGCTTCTTTTTATATTCACCTTAAGAATTCATTATATAACACATATGTATATAAACTTATACATAAAAAAACCAAAAAAAACTTAAACCTTCAAATTTTAAGAGCACAATTCTAGAGAACCTGACAATCGTTCACGCTGAAAATAGTCATTCCACCTGAGAATGACCATTGAGTTAAATTTTCACAGCAAACGGTTGTCTGGTTCTCTAGATTTGTACTCTTGGAAAATCGAGGTTTGGCTTCGATGCAGCGGTCGATATGTGTCTAAAATTTTAATGTATTCTAATCCACAAATCTGACGATTTCAATTGTAAACGACACGACATTTTATTGCAAAGGACCAACCGCATTGCATGGACCTCGGTGGTGCATGAATTGTATAAGGAAACGTCCATAAAATACATCAATCAAACTTAGGCCATTTTCAATTTTTCCTGCCAATGTCGCCATTTTGGAGACATCACATATTTTGTAACAGCGTACCTGAATTTAAAGACGACCCCTAAAGAGGAAAGTGGACAAGTTTGAGCACACACACACACATTGTCGATTGATTCCATCGCAGGTCGTTTGACTAAAATCAAAAGGCTTGAAAATTCACGCCATCCAAATGAGGTTTGTAATTATATATTCTGTTTGATTGGGGATCAATTTCCCAGTTTAATAGACATGTACGAAACACTGTTTGTGTTTCCCACAATTTCACTGCTGTGATTGGTGGTGTTATTTGACGTCGTCGAAGTATCGAATACCGTTTGGGTGAACGCACGTCCGTCGAGGGTGAACAACTGTAAATAACCCGAAAGCTATTGAAAGAACTTCAATCGATTGATCGATTACTTAGGTACCTCTTGACAAGCAAACCACTAGTAGCTTCGGGAAATGTTCCAATATCACGAAATAAATGCTCCACTAACAGGTCGTGATTTGCATTTGTTCGCCGAATAAAACTCGATTTGGAATCGTTAACCAATCCTTCTCCCCATCTCTTATGCCAAAAAACCGTGTCGTTTTCCCATCAGGATATCGAATAAATACGATTGATTGTACGGTGGTTCGCCTTCGCTGACTCTAGAACGAAAGCTTGTTGTATTACATCACATTAGATCGGAAAAGAATTGCACCCCACTCTAGAAGCCTCCCCACCAACGAGTTCTCCATGGTGCAATAGACGGTCTTCGTCGGTAGTACCGTTTTGATTCATATTACGGACACTTGAGGCCTCAGTGAAGTATAACCCAGCATAGAGCATACCAAATTAATCATTTTGTATGATTTCTTAGCGTTATCGAGCGTCGGAAGCCCTTAACTTTCGAATGGCAGGTAGAGAATACGCTTTCGCAACTTGAATAATTTTAAATAAATCAAAATGTGTGGCCTTGTCATGATTCTTATTCCGGACACTTCCTTACTTTTGCCTCATATTCCGGACACTTTGATTCGAATTCCGGACAGCTCATGATAATCATTAATGGAACAGTCAAATCATCAATTGGTATCGTCGAATCACTAAAGAGACATCTAAGGTAGTTGGGCATTATAAATTTTCAAAGTTATTTATGGTAAAAGCTTACTAAAACGAGCCTCGAAATTGTGAACTTTTGAACGGCAAAAATTGAAACATTTCGTGTGAAATGTTTCCCATACAAAGTAGAGTGTCCGGAATATGAAGCTGTCCGTAATATGAATCAAAACGGTAGTAAAATGTACATCTTCGGAATGCACCAATAAATATCAGTAAATTTTTCCATTTTGCTCTGTTTTTTTTTTCGAATTCACTGCTGTTGTTGGTGCAGTTTTCCACCAAATATGTAGAAAGCTCACTTTACTAGTGCTCCGCAAGGGGAGCGCCGATTTATTGCTGCCTTGAAGACGTGCAGAACTAAGCGGATTTATTGCACTAAAGTGAGTGAAATATGGGCGATTCGAATGGTTAGCGTTGAAGTGCGCTTTTGCATAGTTTAGTTACATGCGATTTGCAGTTGCTAACGGAGAAGCCTAGCATTTTACTTTTGACGAAACAAACGATTGCACCATTTTTTTTTTCGTGGAATATTATTTGAAAGAATTTAAAAGGATGACCAGCAAATGGTGCGAACTAATTGGCCAAATACGTTTAAAAAATACACGCTCGAAGTTAAGATGCATCGAAACCATAGATCAAAACTACAAGAGCACATCTCTAGAGAACCAAACAGAGGTTTGAGCAGAAAACATAATCGATTGGTTACCTGTGACTGACTTGTAGTGCAAATATCTTGAAAATAAAGAGGTTTAGGAGAAAACATTCTTCTGCAAAGTTGATTGCAGGACTGCTGACTTGCACTTAGTAACTATTTTAGTTCAGAATTAACTCACCAGGAGGCGCACAGGTGCCAACAAATGTCGCAAATGAAGCAACATATGAAACAACTTTTTGGCGTACAAATATTTGCTTCGTTAATATCTCAGTCTAGCGATGAGATAGAAAATTGGTGTCTTTGATAAATTTGATCAACTTCATGAACTCTATCCGCCTAAAACCATATTAGTTCGGAAAGCACTCACAAGATTACGCTAGTGGTCGAACATTATAATTGTATATATCTCAGTTCTGTGATGAGATACAACGTTGGTGTCTTCGACAAATGTGTTCAACCGAATAAGATCTATTCGCCCGAAATCTTATTAGACGCTGTCCTCAAATTTCGTCACGATCGAGGCGGAGGGGGGGATAGGCCCAAAGGTTTATTCATCACACAAAAATTTAATATTTTTCATATGTAAAACGTTACAAATTTCCAATTTTCGCGTTACGTAAAAAATGGACGCTGTCTTAGTTCGGAATACATTCACAAGATGGCACTAGTGGGCAGAGATTTTATTTGCTTGTATCTCACTTCAGTAATGAGATACCAAATTGGTGTCTTCGACAAAGTTGAACAACAAACTAATACGTATTCGCATAAAACCTTATAAATTCGGAAAACACTCCCAAGATGGCGCTTGTGTGCAAAAACTTTATTTGCTTATCCATTCTTGGCATTTACGTCTTCACTGGGACAGAGCCTGCTTCTCAGCTTAATGTTCTTATGAGCACTTCCACAGTTATTAACTGAGAGTTTTCTTTGCCAAAGTTACCATTTTTCGCATTCGTATATCGTGTGGCAGGTACGATTATATTCAATACACAGGGAAGTCAAGGAAATTTCCATTGCAAAACCAGACCGGGAATCAAACCCAGACACCTTCAGCAAGCTTTTGCTTTATAGCCGAGGACTCTAACCACTCGGCTATGGAAGGCTTAGTCCAGTTATGAGATACAAAACTGATGGACAAAGCTGAACAAATAAATGATACCGATTCGCATAAAACCTTTTTAGTTCATAAAACACACAAGATGGCGCTAGTGAGCAAAGATTTTATTTGCTTATATCTCAGTCAAGTGATTAGATACAAAGGTGGTGTCTTCCACAAAGTTGAACAACCAAATAAGACCTATTGGCCTAAAACCTTATTAGTTCGGAAAACACTCACAAGATGTGGCCAAACATTTTATTTTTTTATATCTCAGTCCAGTTATGAGATACACAATTAGTGTATTCGACAAAAATATTCATCTAAATGGGATCTATTCGCCCAGAAACATAGTAGCTTGGAAAACTCTCCCGAGGTGGCGCTAATAAGCAAAAATATTATTTACTTATATCTCAATCCAGTGATTGGATACAAAGTTGAATAACTAAATGAGACCTATTCGCTTGGAATCTTAGTGCTTCGGAAATCATTTAAATGGAACTAGTGGGCACACATTTTATTCGCTTATATATCAGTCCACAGATAACATCGCAAGGAAGATATTCGCCTAAAACATTCTTAGTTCAGAAGTTACTCTCATGATGGCACTAGTCGGCAAATATATGATGAGAAATAAATATAGTGTCTTTGACACCATCCATGAATTATCTTGAAAACTGAAAAAAGGAAAATACATGTTTTCTAGCCGTCGAATTAAGAAAATGGTCATTTGAATGGAGTGAAGAGCAGAAAAACCGACGAATTGACTTATCCACCCATGAACTGGACTCACTCGGTCCAATAATTGTGACACTTGATCGGGCACGATTCCGTATGCTCCCCAGGTGTTCTGGTCCCGCTCTAGTGTCAAAAATCTTGAACTGAGTGATATGGTTCTATAGGTGGATAAGACCATATGTTTCAGTAAGTTACTGCATTAGTAACTTCAAGTTATAGCTGAAGGACAAACTTTTGATTAGCACTAACAAAATTCTGACATTGTCGAATATATATTTGGATCGCTGTCAGATCTTGACTCAGAAAAAATATTTTGATAGTAATGTTTTCGTTATCAGCTGGTAAGTTTTATAACATATTTTTGAAGACTTTTCTGAAATATCTATAGGGTTTCTTTGTAATCAAAACTTTTGACTTAGGATTTCATTTTGTTTTAAGTATTAAGAGTGTATGTGTACATAATTTTACATATATGGTTATGTTTGTGTGTCTGTATTACTTACGTGTTAGAGCAGAAAATTGAATTGAAGTCACTGACTGATTAAGTGCTGGCATACATATTTCGCCTCTGATATTTTAATTCTTCATGTTTCAATTTCTTTATCAGGATATGTCCTCCCTCCTCCTGTGTACGTGACGTAGCTTATGAATGACCCCTCTCCTTAGTTTTTTTTACCTGTTTACAATGTAATGGGTCGATAGCATGGAAACATATTTGATAAATCTCAAAAATAATCTTATAGAACAAAATTTCAATTTCTTTGCAAAACTCAACTGTTAGTTGTAGGGTGTACCGATAATAATATTCGTTTGTTTCGTTTGTATCCTTCCGATCGCTCACTCCAATGTATAGCTTTTCATTTCTCAGCACCAATTGAACGGATCCAAACCTACGAGTTGCGGACGGTTACTTACTTCGGCACCGTACCTGTTGTCTCCAGCAGCTGGCATCCGACGGTGAATTAACCTATCCAAAAGCCGCCAAGGTGCCGTCGAAAAGTTTCTACATCGACGATCTGCTTTCTGGAGAGGATTCAGAAGAATCGAATTGTGCAGGCAGTTGAACGATCTACTACAATCAGCTAGATTCAAGCTACACAAATTTGCGTCTAACAATCCCGACATACTCCAAAATATGCCTGCTGAGCTTCGAGAAGATCGTAGTGTTCTAAAACATGAATCGCCGTCATCCCCGGCTAAAACCTTGGGGTTGCTATGGCAACCAACCGAAGACGCTCTTCACTTAAAGTCCCTTGCTGGTCGCAAGAGGCTCCAATCTCCAAAAGGCTGTTTTTTTCGAATCAGGCTCTAAAAGGCTGTTGTTTGATCCACTAGGCCTATTGGGGGCCAAACGTTCTTCGCTCAATGTTCTTGATGAATTCTCCGTCCCACGGTGGACGGCTTCTGCGAAAGATCCTGTGCGAGATGAACTCCACGGTTTTAGCGATGCGTCCGAAAGCGCGTACGGCGCATGCATTTATCTTCGCATGATTTCAAACGGTAGAAGGAATTTCTATGCACTTAATAACTGCAAAAGCGAGACAAAAGGAATCGAAAAACTGGGCCAACGATTCTACCCCATCACCCCGAATGCCATTTCCCAGAATGCCACCACCCCGAATTCCATTACCCCCAATGTACCATTACCCCGAATTCCATCACCCCGAATGCTTTTTCCCCGAATTTACAATTATCTTCACATGGTGATATTGATGACATTTCCCATGATATTGGAATTCGGGGTAATGTCATTCGGGATGATGGATCATTCGGGGTTTTGGAATTCGGGGTAATGGCGTTCGGGTTAATGGCATTCGGGGTAATGGGATTCGGGGTAATGGGGTAGAATCGGGCCAGATTCTACCCCATCACCCCGAATGCCATTTCCCAGAATGCCACCACCCCGAATTCCATTACCCCCAATGTACCATTACCCCGAATTCCATCACCCCGAATGCTTTTTCCCCGAATTTACAATTATCTTCACATGGTGATATTGATGACATTTCCCATGATATTGGAATTCGGGGTAATGTCATTCGGGATGATGGATCATTCGGGGTTTTGGAATTCGGGGTAATGGCGTTCGGGTTAATGGCATTCGGGGTAATGGGATTCGGGGTAATGGGGTAGAATCGGGCCAACAGTGCTGCCGCGTCTCGAGCACTGCGGAGCTCTTCTCTTGAGCCATCTATTCGAGAAGGTGGAAAGTAGCCTACACGCTCACTTAAACAGACTCTATGAGTTCGGTAATTGAAATTACCGAAAAAGATCGGTGATCAAAAAAGTTACAGACGTTTCGGTATATTTGGGCTTGATTACTGAAATCTGCGAAGAAAATCACTGAACTTCGGTGAGTTGATTCAAGATTAGCGATATCGGTGAAGATATTTAGAGTAAAGTGGGGCAAAAGTTCGAGTGGGGTAAGAGTTTCTTTTTAAAATTTCTAGCTCAATTTCAAACAAATCCTATAAATGTCCTGGTGGTTCGAATGCTATTCAAGTAAGAGACTTTCACTCCAAATATCATAAAAATCGATTGAGATTTGGAAAAGTTATGGCAGTTTGTTGTTTTTCGACGTGAATATTGTAATTTTTGGTCAAACTTTCGTTGCATTGAACCAATTGAAGATAAAATCTTTTTCAATATTTTGTGTAAGGGCGTTTCTAGGCCTATCATAAGGTTGCTTTGAGGTGTATTAGTTTTTGCATAAATGCTTGAAAACAATTTTTGGCCCATAGTGGGGCAAAAGTTCGACCCATGTATAAACTCACGGAAAAAATTGCAAATTGCCTAAAATTCACATATTATCTTCAAATTTAGTTAAATTTGTCTGATCGTGTGAAAATTGTCACCAAAATTTTACATTTCCACTTAGTTTTGCGAAAAACTGCTATTTTTGAGTATATTACAATTAACCCGGTTTTGGGCAATTTTTCGATGAAAATTTAGTGCGTATTTTTCGTCAAACTGAAGTTTACGGCTGGTGTAAAGTATGCCTGTCATAAAAGGATCGATATTTTGTGTTTTAGCCAGCGAACTTTTGCCCCACACTAGATTCGAACTCTTGCCCCACCGGTGGGGCAAAAGTTCGAATAAGACAATCAATTTTGAAACTATTATAACTAAAAATGAATAAATATTTTGACACAGGTTTGTTCAGCAAAATTATAGCCAATATGTTGAGGGTTCACTGTATGGTATTTGTTTTGTTTTAACTGCCATTGTTTTCCTGGAAGCTTTGATTATACCACTAAGGTCGAACTTTTGCCCCACCTTACTCTACCGATAAATCGTTAAAAAAGCTGTTGTGTTGACTTCGGTGAATTATTCAGCTGAACAGTCGGTAATGAATACCGAAGTCGGTAATATGAAACAAGAAACGTCAAATCCGCCATAATAGTATTTTCAATCCGCTCTTGTAAATAAACCGCGAACTATTATGTAGACCCGTTCCACTTCGTTAGACGTTGTGAAAAGTTTTTTAGCCTTTATTTTAAAGAAGTAATTGGATACGTTACAGGTTTGTAATTTATTTTTTGGCTGACATCTGAGCAAAATCTGTAGTGATTATATTTACTTTTATTATTATAGGATGTACAGGACCAAAAAACGACGAATTTCGTGATGGTGCAGTGACGAATTTTGGAGTAATGCTTACATCTGCGAGGCAAAAATGCAACGTCTTGCAAGTCCGCTCTACGGACATATTGATGATTTTTAGGACGATTCTGCACCTCTAACTCGAGTTGGTAAACGAACTAACCACCCGGCTGCATCCTCAATCTGAGGTGATTATTTATGTCATGCAAATAAATGTTTGTTTCAAAAATATTTTATTTTATTTTATTTTATTTTATTTTATTTCCACCGTCTTTGACATGAAGTCACACAGACTGAAATACTGTACAGCATATTCTAAATATTAACTCTAATTCTACCACGAAATACATTTTTAGACAAGTTAAAATTAAATACATTGCTTTTGACGTTAAACACACGAAGACAGGCATCGAACGGATTATTCTGACCATAATTTGTTCTGTGATACGGTATGGCCATGAACGGGTAGTTCCGTAGTTGCCGTGGTGGAATATTCAGCGGGACCTGTTCCAATAGTGCAGGGTTGTCAATGTTCCCTTGCAAGACGTCGAGAATAAAGAGACACTGCATTTCTACGCGTCTACTCCTCAATGTTTGCAGGTCAATCAATCGACATCGATCAGGGTAGGGCGGTAAGTTTGACGGATCATTCCACGGAAGAGTGCGCAGCGCAAACCGTATGATTTTTTTCTGCACACGTTCAATGGCAAGGATATGTGTGGTGTAGTAGGGGCACCAAACTGGGACAGCATACTCTACAATACTACGCACCAAGGAACAATAGAGCGTTTTTAAGGCGTAGATATCGGTGAAGTCAGCAGCGTGGCGGCGAATGAAGCCTAGAGCAGCGAAGGATTTAGCTACTGTGGCTCCCACATGATCGTTGAATTTGAGCTTCGCATCGATGGTTACTCCCAGATCGCAGATTGAATCCACTCGCTCTATTATAACCGATCCGATGAAATAGTCGTGACTGACAGAGCGACTCCGGCGAGTAAAGGACATGACCTTGCACTTGCTACTGTTGACACTCATTCCGTTGTTTCCACACCAGATCAGCACAGTGTTCATGTCCTCTTGCAGCGTTACACAATCGACTGATGAAGTTATGGTGCGGTACATCTTCAGATCATCAGCGAAGGAAAGACTAAATGATTTGAGCAGTAGAGATAAGTCATTGACAAAGATGTTGAAAAGCAGCGGACCCAGGACACTTCCTTGGGGTACGCCAGACGTAATGCTGAACGAGCGAGATTTTGCTGAATTAACACTCACGAATGCTGTCCGATCAGATAAATACGACAGCATCCATTCCGTGATCCAGTTAGGGAATCCGATGTGCGTCATTTTGCTGATAATGGCTTTATGCGGTACAGTATCAAATGCCTTGGCGAAATCTATGTATATGGAGTCAACTTGATTTCCCATCTCTAACTCACGAGAAAGCGCAGTTACATAAACCATTAGATTTGTCGAAGTGGATCTATGTTTCATGAAGCCATGTTGACTATCAGTGATGAGAGGAGCTGCTACATTATACAGAGCACTGTGCACTAATTTTTCAAAGACTTTCCCTAGGCAGCACAAAATCGAGACGCCACGGTAATTTGTGACTTGGGCGTGATTTCTAGATTTGTGAATCGGAATAATGCAGGACCGCTTCCATATTGTTGGGAATGTTCTTTCATGTATGGATCTGTTGAATATCAACGAAACAGGGTCGGCTAATACGGTAGAACAATTTTTCAGTAGAAGTGGAGGTATGGCATCAGTTCCCGGTCCTTTGGTGACATCAAGATCGTTGAATGAATTCAGCACGTCGATCACAGAAAACTGAATTACAGGAAACGAGAAGTCAAACGATGGAATGTGGTGAAAGCAGTTGGGAGGGAGAGTTGGTGTGGTTGTACTGAAAACACTTTCGAAGAAAGACGCAAACAGATTCGCAGCTTTTTCGTGTGAACATGCTTGACATCCGTTGAGCATAACGTTGCTAGGAACACGCTTGGTGCTTTTTTGTTTCCTGGTTTCCTGACGAAGTCCCAGAAGAACGTTGGATTTTGTTTCACTTTCGATTGAACCACGGAAATGTAATTTTCGAAGGAAGATTTTAGAAGCGATTTGTACGCTGTCTCAACTCTATGTAGATTTTCTTGTTCTCTTTCAGATCTCGTATGAAAAAATCGTTTCCGTGCCTTTCTAAGAATATTCCTTGAATTCCGCAGTTCGTTGCTCCACCATGGTTTGTTGTACATAGAATTAAGCTTTTTCCTCCTCCGAGGAATGTGAACGTTACATATATCGTAAAGCTTGTCATAGAATGCTGTTAACATTTCATTTACAGATGCACATTGCTGAAGAAAATGCCAGTCGGTATCGGCAAATGCAGCATTCAATACGTCGAAGTCACAAGCGTTAAAATTGAAAGTGGGGACTTCATCCCATTCGTCAAGTTCAGAAAAGTTTTCTCCACTATCGTCAAGTAGTAAAATAAACGGTGCATGATGATTGTCCACAGGTAATAGTGGAACAGGAGGTACAATGACATCGAGAGCTTCCGGTAGGCTGGTGAACGACAAATCCAGCAATCTACCATTCACGTTCACAACATTGTTTATTTGTTGTAAACCAATTGAGAATAAAGTTTCAATAAGCAACTGCTCTGATTCAGAAGAAACGTTCAATGGAATGCAGCAGTTGGAATCTTCGTCGCATTGCCATCGCAGATTAGGAAGATTGAAATCTCCAACCGAGAGAATAACATCCGAACTAGATGACAATTTCGCTATGTGTTCTACTGCGTCAGCGTGGGCTGAATAGAGTTCGGTGATCGAGTTTGGCGGGAGGTATATAGCCACGATATACAATGAGCGATGTTCCAATGCAACACGAACCGCTATCTGCTCAAGATGTGTACAATTTGGCAATGAAATGGATTCGCATTTATGATGACTTTTGACAGCCACCAATACCCCACCCCCTCTTGAATAGCTACTGGTGAAATCACTACGGTCGCAACGAACTATTTCATATTCTGTCGAGATTTCTGCGTTGTTTATATCCGGTCGTAGCCATGTCTCCGTAAAGACTAGCACGTCGTAGTCACAGCTCGATAAAAGCAAGCGTAGCTGAGAAATTTTGGTACGCAAACCTCTAACGTTCTGGTAATAAACGGACAGAAGACGGTGGGTTGGTTGAACGTTCAGTCCAGCGTTAGTTGAACGTGAAGGCCGCTGTTGGTTCGATGCAACTTGTAGAGTATAATCAGGTGTCGATCGCGAAGTTGTCAGTTCACTGGAAGTGATGGACGTTACCGGAAGAGAATTGCTCAAAACATCATTGTACTTGCCTGCGTTGACAGTTTGGAAGACCTCCTCCCCATAATCATACACAGGACCGGGATGACTGCTGGACGCTGGCAGGATGGGCTCGACTGTGATGAAAGGATTGGAGGCTTCCATAAGACTTGCAGACGTGCATCCCGGTGTAGCTTGTGACGGTGATTTAGTTGGCGGTTTTGTCAATTGGCTGTAATCGTTTGAAGCATCAGGAACAACACAAAGTTGGAGATAACTATCGATGGGATACTTGCCAGTAAAAAGAGTGTGGAAGACCCCGTCTCCAGACCCATACACAGGACCGGGACGACTGCAGAGCGCTGACGGGAATTGCTCGACTGTGATGGGAGGATAAGGGGCTTCCAAAACGCTAGATGTAGTGCGTCCCGGGGCAGAGAGATTTATGTAAGTGGTGTTGCTGGAGATGATGAATGGGGCACTAGTGAGCCTAACTCCTTTCCTTTAGGGACAAGCTCCACTACGGGCGGATCCACGTCAATTTGAAGGCTATCTTTGACTAAAGCAGTCATTGATTCAACGGTGACATCAGGACGGATTCTTGAGAGGTACAACCAGAATTTTTCATCCACCACGTTTGGGGTAACGGAAATTGTGACGTCGTTTTCCTTTGCTTTTTTTCTCCTTACGCAGCAATTAGGAGCTCTTACTGGACTATCCATTTCACGAGGTCGTTTGGCAGCCCTTTGTTGCTCGATTGCAGGCCAACGTGTGTTTGAGGCCGGTGAAAATTGTATAATTGGCTTGGAACGAATTTGCTTAATCTCAGTTCGTAACTCATTGATAGCAGCGGTCAAAGAGCCGAGAGGTGAGTGCTGCTCAGCTTGTTCGGAGATCATACGGAAATGCGAATTCTCAAAAAGATTTGCACATCCGTCGCACATCCAGAACAGATTTTTTCGATGAGACGAAAAGTACGATAGGAGTGCGCGTGTTACGCCTGAGCAGGCATTCATATGGAAGAAACCTCCACAGTATCCGCGGCAAGCTACGTAATCGATGCCGGCAATTGCTTCATCACACTTTGTGCAGTGCTTGACCATGTTGATGCGCCTAACCGTAGGCAGTGTTGATGAGAATTCGAGTACTAAAGCACGCAAGCTCGATTGGAAGTTTGCGTTGGATTCCGTCAGATGTCGCTTCGGATGAAAAAATCGGCGAGAGGGTGGATAGAGGGATGAAGATTGTAACAACAGCAACAAAAAGCTACACTACGACGCGTCGATTTCAGTAATCACAAACGAAATCAAGTAGATCTACACAGACAGATAACAATTAGAACGACGTAATGAATTTATAGGTTGTATTACACGGTTTAAAAGCTTGAAAATTCGCGCACGGTTATCACCAAGCTTACATATAGGCCAGTGATGCCAGTGATTATATGAGTAGCATTGACTTTTTTTACCTTGCAACAATATCTGCAATTTCGCTTCCTGCATCCAAAATAACCGATGTTTCGGTAAATACCATCACAGAATAGACGCGGAACTTCGGTAAGCACTACCGATCTATCGGTAGTTTTGACAGCTCATCCGTCGGGTTCGAATTACAGTCCTTTCGGTAAACTTTTCGTTTACCGAACATATTACCGACCGTTCAGCTGTTGAGATTTCGGTAAACGAACTACCGACGTCGGTGATTTTTTCTAACTGTGTACAAATCTAAGCACGTCCATTCTTTTGGACTGATTCTACGATCGTCGTGCACTGGCTGGAAGAAATTTGTTGGTAATCGAGTAGCAGAAATACAGCAGATCAGAGCTTCTGGCACATGGAGGGCATCGAAAACCCCGCGGACCTTATCTCGCGGGGAATGCAAGCAAAGGAGCTCGTCGTATATCGCTGTGGTGGCAGGGACTCATTTGGCTACAATAGCCGAATAAATTCTGGCCCGACCCTATTAGAACAGCTTATGATCACGGATGAACGAGAGCAACTTCAAGAGAGACTAACTGTTGCCCTTCCTGCAGTTGCTCAAAGCACAATATTTTCTTTGAAGTCGTCGCTACAAGTTTGGTTCGTCTGGCCGCAAAGATTCTGCAACAATGCGAAAAAGCACAACCCGGAGACTAGAAGCAGTGAAGCCCTATCGACAGTTGAACTAGATGAAGCGTTAGTGAGTCTGGTAAAGCTCGCCCAACAAGGCTGTTTGGGCACGTCAGGAGTTAATCATCAATGTTAACTTCCTTTTCTCGATCAGCCTAGATAGCCGTGTAGTGTCGGTAGCGGTTGTTTCAACTGGCTAAGAATTAACACTACGGGACTGCCTGTTCCGGTGGTAAAAGTCCACCTCACAGGTGACCTCTAATTCATGCGGCTTTAAGCTTACCGTGCCTAAGAATGAATGGTTAGGGGGGTCTAAATAAAACCTAACCGCAAACGGAGCCTGTGGAGTACCAGGGCGCCCTCTACAGTATTATGCCCTTCCTGTGCTACCCGGAGCAATGGTGCAGGTGACCTTGTGTTTCTCCGAGATAATCGGCTGCCCTTCTTCAGTCTCAAGCCTGAGGCTAAATAAGGGTGGGATTATTAATACGTTGTAAGTTAGTTTAAAATTTCCACCTCTATGGTTTCGCATTATGCGTATTACACAGTGTAGTCTGTGCTTTTCGCCTTAGGCGACTTTTAAGAGATACCGATCTGGTTTTCTTGCTGCTGGTCTTTTTCGTTCTGAGATTGCGAAAAGCCTAATCCTGCCTAGTTTGGGTAGTGGCTACGGTTAGGATAGCTTAGTCAGACCAATCTTCAGCATAAAATATCAGCAACGATTAATCTTTGTAGACTACTGCAAATGGTACAGTTCAAATGGCGCAAAAACCTTACTTTTGTGAACTTTTTTCTAGGTAACCTTGTGGATCCAGTTTTTGTTACTTTCATAAACATGAAATGGCAAACTCGCGTGCCATACCTCGTGCATGCGTGCTCGTAAATAGGGCTGACGTTGCTACACTCAATTCTGAGTTAACAACCAGAGATGTATGTGCTGTCACAATTGATATTTCTGTTGGTGACCTCAGTAGGAAATACGTCTTTCGTTTTGTGGTGTATTTACCACATGATGAACCATCCCCAATGGATGATTTCAAACGAGTTGTCGTTCACTGCCTATGAAAAGGCCTTCTGTTGATTTGTGGGTAGTGATGCTGATACTCATCACATCATCTGGAGCAGCTCAGATATTAATTTGAGAAGCTTCAGTCTGATGGAATGCTCAAGTAGTTCAAATCTGGGATTACTTATTTTAGGGAATCGCCCAACCTTCATGGTATCTGCTAGAGAAGAAGTGTTAGACTTAATGCTCTGCATGAACAGAATCAGTCACGAGTTGACGAATTGTCATGTATCAGATGATGAATCATTATCTGATCATCGCTACATTTCTATATGAACATATGAATGTAAATTTGCAGACTTTGCATTTGTTATACAGTCGACTCTCCACATCTCGATGTTCTACATCTCGATATCTCTCCCTATGTCGATGATTTTTTCGGTCCCTTCAATCTGCATACATTTTCACTCTCTATATCTCGATATCCTCCTTATCTCGATATCTCCCTATCTCGATGTGATTTTCGTTCCCAATTTTCTCTCCGTATGTCGATATGCCCATTATCAAAGGCTACTAGACTAGATTTTAGAGATTCAAAACAATTTGCGAAGACGAAATGACATTTGTTTGTTTTTGATTTTCCTGGCAACGGAGTGATTTTCAATCTAGTATTCGTTAAAAATTTGTTCTATGTCTCGATCTCTCCCTATCTCGATGGTCCCTTCGATATCGAGATGTGGAGAGGCGACTGTACTCCACAAACTGGAAATTGGTTGTGACCAAATTCTATGAATTCTCTCCGTCCATTGGAAATCCTAGTGATTTGAATGTTTCCATTTCCGGTGAATTGGGACACAATTGTCCTTGATTCGAGTGAAACCCACAATTGCTTGTCACTTTGTTACTCACAACTCCCTTTGCGGGACTAGTTGACGTCTGGCTATTTGTAAAGGAATATGTCAGATAGTCAGGCTGCTTTTAAAGCTCTTGCTTAGGCCAACTCAAGGTCTAAGCTTGTTATCGCACGTCGAACTCAATTTGAGGAACTGAATTCAGTGAACTCTGTTAAACTTATATGGGTCCTTGCTATTCTTCCATTGCTGGGAATGAATTGGCTTATGAATTAGCTCGCAATGGAGCATCGCATGACTTCATTGGCTCTCAGGCAGCTATTCCAATTTCGATGTGCTGGGTGAAGCTTCAGAAATTCTTGGGCGGCAACTCAGCACAAGCAATATTGGAATAATTTTGAGTCATGTCGTCAAACAAAATTGTACATTACTGAGCCATCCCAAAGGTGGCTAAGTATTTAACAAATCTGTCAAAGCAGAATTGCAGTCTCTTGGTAACAACCTTGACTGGCCACTGCCGACTCAACTATCACATGGCAAATATTCAGTGTGCTGATACATTTTTTGTGTGATAGTTGTGATTCCGATTATGGAACTTCTTATCATCTGATATGTAACTATCCAATCTTCGCGTAATTGCGATTCCAATTACTTGGTTAACACTTATTAAGTGAAACTGATTTCAGAAACCTGAATCTTTAGGACATTCTGTTATTCTTAACCCGCTGTGGTAATGAGCTATAGGCTCTCTTTACGCTCATACGTTTTTGCAGTGTCCTTTTTAGGGCGCTGTTCGAACCCATTGTGGTATGGAGCTACATGCTCTCAATTCGCTTATGCGATTTTCCCTCTTCAAGGGACCCCACTCCTATTTCCTCCCATCTTTCCCTTCCCTTTCCTCTCCCTTCGGGTAGATGATGAAATAGGCTCAAATATGGCGATGGCACAAATCTCCCAAATGGCGGGGAACGTGCCTCTGGAGCCGGCTTTCTGATACCTGATACCTGATCACAGAATAGACGCGGAACTTCGGTAACCACTACCGATCTATCGGTAGTTTTTACAGCTCATCCGTCGGGTTCGAATTACAGTCCTTTCGGTAAACTTTTCGTTTACCGAACATATTACCGACCGTTCAGCTGTTGAGATTTCGGTAAACGAACTACCGACGTCGGTGATTTTTTTAACTGTGTACAAATCTAAGCACGTCCATTCTTTTGGACTGATTCTACGATCGTCGTGCACTGGCTGGAAGAAATTTGTTGGTAATCGAGTAGCAGAAATACAGCAGATCAGAGCTTCTGGCACATGGAGGGCATCGAAAACCCCGCGGACCTTATCTCGCGGGGAATGCAAGCAAAGGAGCTCGACGTATATCGCTGTGGTGGCAGGGACTCATTTGGCTACAATAGCCGAATAAATTCTGGCCCGACCCTATTAGAACAGCTGATGATCACGGATGAACGAGAGCAACTTCAAGAGAGACCAACTGTTGCCCTTCCTGCAGTTGCTCAAAGCACAATATTTTCTTTGAAGTCGTCGCTACAAGTTTGGTTCGTCTGGCCGCAAAGATTCTGCAACAATGCGAAAAAGCACAACCCGGAGACTAGAAGCAGTGAAGCCCTATCGACAGTTGAACTAGATGAAGCGTTAGTGAGTCTGGTAAAGCTCGCCCAACAAGAATCATTTGCTGAAGACCTGCAATCGATTCGCACCACCGGGCCAGTGAAGTCTTCGTCCAAACTGAAAGCACTGTCACCTGTAATCATCGATGGAAGAGTTCCAAAGTCAATATATTGCGGCAATGGCACCAATTATGTCGGTTCTCAACGAGCGCCAAATTAATTCTTGCAGTTGTACCGATCTCAACAGGGCCGACTAGATATCTCTCGACAATGTTCGGAAGAGGGCGTTCAATTCTCCTTCATACCACCTAGATCGCCGCACTTCGGTGGCATCTTGGAAGTCGCGATCAAGTTGCTCAAAACGGACCTTTGCCGCACACTGGCCATGGTCACCGCCGAGCAATTTCACTCGTTGCATACGCAAATCGAGGCACTTCTCAACTCTCGGCCGCTAACGCAGCTGAATAACTCTCCGGAGGACTTGGACGTCATCACGGCAGGTCATTTTTGGTGCACAGGCCTTTGACCGCAATCCCCGAGCCCTCCTACGAGGAGCTACCCAGCAATCGGCTTTCACAGTGGAAGCAATTTCAAGAATATCTCCGTCGTCTTTAGAAGCGCTGGTCTACAGAATATCTATCGGGGCTACAGCAACGAACACGCTGGACACGAGCACGCAACAACATCCATATCGGCACGATGGAGTTGGTCCGTGAAGACAATTTTCCACGCACAAGTGACGGTTCGGCCGAGTTGTTGAAGTATTCCTCGGCAGCAATGGTCTCATCCGGGTCATCAGCATCAAAACTAAGCACGGCTTCTACAAGAGGGCAATCGCTAGAGTCTGCGTCTTGCCTATGCCGGAAACTAATTAGGCCACGATGGTGCAGCGTTCCAGACGTTTCGGGTGCCAGCAAAACAAGCGACGATGGATGAGAGGGGACCATCAAGGTCCCTTCACAAGTTAAGTATCCCTGTATTTTTGCTGGACTGCAACTCAAGAACCGTGGGTCGACATGCGAGTTTCGATCGAGAAGTCAACAACTGTCGGTCAAGGAGACGAAGTCAACTATTGCAGCTGAGTTAAAATTTGAATTGTATTTTGATCATACGTCATTGTACAGTAGCAAGCTAAGTATAATAATCACCATAGTTAGGCAATAGGATTGAAATTAAGATTTCAATGGTGGGCGGTATATTAGGGCATACGCCACTAAATTACCCTAATTAATGGATCTCAGACACTCACTCTCAATCAACTTCATGTCATACAAAGCGGAGAAGAGTAACGTAGATTTCATGCTCTTTCTGTCTAGCACTAAATGTAACTCTCACTACCGATCACCAGTATCGGCAGTTCGAATTCAAAGCAGTTCAATAAAACCGTTCAAACAGTACACATATGAACAGCTGACACGGCGGGGAAGGTGCTCGAGAATATCATCCTCAACAGACTGTTGAGGTACACTGAGAGTGTAAATGGTCTCTCAAGCAACCAGTTCGGCTTCCGGAAAGGGAAGTCCACCGTAGACGTTATTCTGACGGTTAAGAAAACCGCTGAGATAGCACTCCAGCGTAAGAGGAGGGGGATTCGCTACTGCGCAGTAGTGACTCTGGGTGTAAGGAACGCATTTAATAGTGCCAGTTGGGCGGCTATTGCCGATGCGCTCCTGCGTCTGGGGATACCCGAGTACCTGTACAAGATTCTCGGAAGTTACTTCCAGAATCGGGTATTAGTCTATGACACAGAGGTGGGTCGGAAGTGCTTTCACATAACCTCAGGAGTAGACCTGTTCATATTTAAAAAAATGTGTGGAAATCTACCGGTCAAGCAAAATTCGGAATTCTCATGCTAAGAGCAATGTTTGGTCAAATTTTCAGCTCATTTGATAAAGATTTCAGTATGCTTCAAGTTGAAAATGTGTTTTTGGGATTATTTCAAGGTTTAAAAAATCATAACTAGCATGTGGAAAATCAAAACCACTTGCTATTACCACTATTTGAAAGCTAATTCTATTCTGTTGAAGTTTGTTGAACACGCTAACAAGATTAAATTGAGTTTTAACATTGTTTGATCCAAATTTGTACTCCGCAGTACCCAGAAATTACAGTTTTCTCAATATACATGGTATATAAAACATGCATTGGTATTATTTTTTCAGGCCCTAGTCAAAGGGAATCATACATAATACATTTATGAATTCATTGACCATCAACAGATTACATGTTGCTAAAGGCAATAAATTACAATAAATGCCCAAAGATCGAGCACCGCATCGCAACCTGATGATAGTTAAATCATGCATGACACATGTACCGGAAACGAATGAATTGAACAAGTTAGCATTGCTTTTTCTTTCCGAGTGATGATTGTTTCGATCGCATTTCACTGATCATTTAGAACGATTTGAAAACAATCATTATCATCGACTGGGAAAAGGCAGTGCTAACGTGTTCATTTTTTGTATTCATTGAAGCTCACGGTGGTGCTCTTGGCTCACCCACAGTGGATTTACAAATGTGCTTCATAATAACCTATTTTTTACAATTTATTTTCGTAAGATAAATGGTTACTTTGAACGGGATTGACTTTTAGATATGCATTGCCATCATGCCTGGAAATGAAAAATTCGAAATTTTCATGCAGGCATGCTGTTCAGTGAAAACAATTCCCGAAAAAAGAGATTTTCAAGAACCTCGAGATACAAACCTCAACCAAACTATGTTAAAACTTGCTCCAATCATGAAATTGTGTTCGGCAAAAGTTCGTAGAATTGGATAAACTACTATGTAGAAGTATTTCCGATAAATTTTGATGTTTCGTTCGGTAGTTATGATTTTTTAAAGCTTGAAAATAGCCCGAAAACACATAATTGATTTGAAGCACAACTAAATTTACTCTAAATTGAGTGAAATTTTGGCCAGAAGTTCATTTCGCAATGAAAAATCAAAGTATTGGTTGACTGGGGAGTTTCCAGACATTTTTAAAAATATGAATAGGTCTACTCAGGAGTCCCGCAAGGTTCCATCCTGGGCCCGGTGTTATGGAATGTCATGTACGACGAGGTGTTGAGATTAAAATTCCCGGCGGGTGTGGTCATCGTTGGCTTTGCCGACGATATTACGCTGGAGGTCTACGGTGAATCGATCGAAGAAGTGGAATTGACTGCAGCCCACTCGATCGTAATTGTGGAGGAGTGGATGAGCTCCAGGAAACTGGAATTGGCTCACCACAAAACTGAGGCGGTTGTTGTCAACAACCGAAAGTCGGTGCAGCAAGCGGTGATCAGTGTAGGCGACTGCACGATCACTTCGAAGCGCTCCGTCAAACACTTGGGGGTGATGATCGACGATAAGCTTACCTTCGGTAGCCACGTCGATTATGCCTGCAAGAGAGCCTCCACAGCTATTGTCATCACCGGTATGGTGCCTATTGGTATCCTTATCATGGAAGACATAGAGTGCTTCGAAATGCGCGGCACAAGAGGCATACGCAGGACTGCCAGACTGGCCTCCATGGTCAAATGGCAGCGTGCGTGGGACAGTTCCACCAAGGGAGTGTGGACTCACAGGTTGATTCCGAGGTTAGATATCTGGGTCAATAGGCGCCATGGGGAACTAACATTCCACCTAACACAGGTCCTTTCGGGTCATGGATGCTTTAGACAATATCTACACCGTTTCGGTCATGCGGGTTCTCCCGAATGTCCAGTTTGTGCAGGTTTAGAGGAAACGGCGGAACACGTTTTGTTCGTGTGCCCGCGTTTCCGCACAATGCGTGACCGCATGTTAGCCACATGCGGTCGGGACACGACTCCGGACAATTTGGTCCAGAGGATGTGTGAAGACGAGTTTGGCTGGAATGCCGTTTCATCGGCTATCACCCACATCGTCTCGGAACTGCAAAGGAGGTGGCGAGTGGACTCGAGGAGTGGCTAGTGCAGACGCTAAACAACAGGTGGTCCAAGGGTTCGCAGTCGGCTACGTAGGTCATACCGGTGCCCTACGGTCGAAATCGACCCTTACAGCGATTAAGTGGCCGCGGGGAGAACATCCTGGTAGCGCTGCTGTCGTAGCGCCGGCCTACTGGGTTGGTACGAGCCTCTGGTTGTTCGGGGCAGGTGGAGGCCCCTTCGTCAGCAATCCCAGCTGGTGCTAGCTGATAGGGCCTGAGCCTTCAGTAGGTCAAATTGCGAAGCCCGCAGTATCAGTTCTTGATACCTGCGGTGCAGCTGGGCGCGGGCGTAGTGGTCGACCCTGCCCGCTTTCAGCGGACAACGGGAGGTGAGGACCACCTGGAAAGCTGGCAAAGCGCCAGCATGCTACCTTGGTGGACCCCCCTAAGCGTGTCATCGATGTTCGTTGCTGCATGGCTACGCAGCTAACCTGGAGGATGCGATGTGCAATAGCCCCTCTCCGAAGCAATGCCTTCTTGGTGGTCCCGGAGAGACGAAGGGTTTGGCGGCAATGGAAATGGTTTAGTGGGTCGGGGGTGTAGTCCTGTTTACTGCTTGCATGTAGTAAATGGTCCCTAACCCCACACGGCGTCTGTTGAGCAGATTATCCCCCCATTGCTTAGAAGAAAAAAAAAAACATATGAACAGCTATCACTCGCAATAATCATACGAGTACCCTCAGTGCTGTGAAAATCACCTACCACTAGAAATTCGTTTTCGTTTTCGATGCTGAATTCAAATCCAAAGATCACTTTACTCCGTGAGTGAACCACGAATCCTGAGAACCAGCTCCGAACAACTGCTGTGTTTTTGTTTTTTTTTTTTATTTGTTAATGTTAACGCAAAAAACTGCTTTTCCAGTTTTCACATTTGCATCATTTTGATTTGTGCCTTAATATATCGGGCATATATGAAGCTTCCTGAGTTAGATAATTACGACCAGTGTTGCAAAATTCGCGTTTTGTATCGAGTTATGTACTATATAACAATAACGTCCCTCCCCTGCCTCCCTATGTCTACGCCCATGGTGGCTCTCAATTATAGGACTCTTACGATAAAATGAATATTCACAGTGATGCCGACAATTACTGGCGTTTACAAATACTATTAGTATCGCTTTTCAGTGTTCCGTCTTTGTCATGCCGCTCAATAGTTTAAATGGTCTCCTCATCGTAACACTTGTTGCCAGTCCAGTCGTCCAACATGAAGCTAATATATTTGTTTTCGATTTTATCGATTCACAGCTGCTATTTGCTGCAAAGAGGTTCGTCATTTTTGTTACCAAAATAAAATCCAACGGTCTAATCATTATCCACATTTGATAGCACACACCCTCCCTATGCCTGCTCCTCAATTCTTGGAAGAAAACATTTGTGGGCTTCCGTTAGAGCCGGAACGATGTTTGTGTAAAACGCAAGATGACGTTTCAGAATGCGAATATTTTTCGTGAAAGAGCAGTAATGTGAGTGAATAAAGCGCCCCCAATCGCATTATTTTTGCCTTTGGTAGAACAAAATAATTTTTCATGGAGATTTGATTCGCATTATTAAAATGCTCAGCCATCAATGGCAGCCATCAATCAGATTGGTTCGAATATTCGGAATGGACCTTCGGGAAAATCGCGTCATACTTTGTTTCATTCTGTTTTCCAGTTATTTTGGGCTGATTGAACCACGTAAGTATTGATTCTATAATCATGATTTAGTTTCAACAGAATGAAAAGCCTAATACCATTTTCAGATATTGATTCAAACAAACATCCCGAGATGGTATGCAATCCGAAAGTTGTTTTCAAAGATGAATGTGGTAATATTTGCGTTTGTAATCCACGGAGTGTCGCTCTATGTGACGATAAAGTTATGAAGAGATGTGGCTAATGATCGGTGACTAAGGCAATCAACATACTTTTCAATTCAAATCAAATATACGGGAATTCACATGCTGCCGCTGATTCGAACAAACTAGTGTCAACCTCAGTGAAAACAACTCTAAACCTTCTCATTAATAAAGAAATACAACAGCAAAACTTTCCGCTACAACCCGAAAGCTTTCCGGAAACACTACCGGATCCATTAAATTAAGCTCATTTTCCTCTCTAATTCCATTTTCCGGTTCCCAGGCTGATGCGACCTCTTCTTGTGTTTTCCATTCGTTATCATTTGTCCTCACGGTTTTTAGCTTCCGGAATCTGTGCCTCCACTCCGCGCAGACCTATATGGTGCAATGGCGTTGCGTCGGTAGCAGAACTATAAATATTCATCCTGTTTCCGGGCTTGTGAGCATCATCTACCTCAACCCAACCAACGCCAAAATCCACCGCATCATTTGTCCCCTTGTCTGACTGGCACCGTGTGGCCAACCGGGAAAATACACCCCATTCGCGGAAAATATCGCCCACTGCATCCCTGAGCAGCGGAATCTACACCAGCTACCAGAACATCGAAGCAAATTATTAAGCTCGTATAATTAAAATTTAATTTTATACGTGTGTTTTTGTGAGCTGGTGCGTGAAAAGCTGGATCGACCCTAGCCCACCAAGTAAGTTAGATGATCATGGCAGCAGTGATTCGCACTATTCGTCTAATGGCAGCTAGCCCGCACAGACACCCCCGTAATTATGCTAATTTCGTTCGTTCCATCACCAATAGATGGAGGCAGCCTACAACAGGGTGCTCTAATGAGTTCGAACCCTTCTTCCTTGTGCTTCGTTGAGCATGGGTTAATGTTTTGTTCCATTAACACCTAGGTTCTTATTAACGTTGATATCGCGGCCGTAGACAACTTCATTGATCCTAAACCGCTCCGCGTATGAGTTTCATTTGGAATCATGGCAGATGTTATCATATTAAATGATTTAAACTTGAAATTAATGTATAACTTCTGAAAACAGTAGACGGTCCCATAGCCACTTTTGAAAATATTACTCAATATAACGTCATTTTTTTTTGACGTAGGACTACGTCACACCGGGGATTTTTTTAGCGGCTTTCAGTCTCAAAGGCAATCAGAACTAAAATATTTCTTCTACGCCCAACGTTTCGATTGTATTTTCAATCGTTTTCAAGGGTTCTAAAGGAACAAATTGGACAACGTTACATACATAATTTTAACGAAAAGACACTGTTACTTACAGAAAATTTGTTCTTTGTCTGGTGGTTGTGTTTCATGGATTTGGGTGAAGTATTTGATCTTCATCAATTTCCTAAAAATTATTCAACAAACAGACACATTTCACAATTTAAATTTTACAACACTAAAGGCATTAACTAACTATTTAATAGGTTTACAGACGGAAAACTTGGACTACGGTTCACTACTCAGTTTGCTTCTCTAAAACAGTGAGTTATTTCAACCGTCATTTTGTATTGATTCTTTAATAAAGGTTGAGATGGGTGCCTAATATTGTATGCAAGTTAAGTGGGTTGAAATAGTCTATTGGGTGTCATTATCATTTTCGTTAGTGTTTGTCTGATTACTTATTGTCTGTCTACCCGAGGAGGAACAAATAACTCCCCAATAACTTATGCATACCATATTTTGGTATCATACCAAAATTAGGTATTGTTCAGTTGTCATTACCTCAATTTGGTATTATAATGGTATTGAAAAAAATCTTTAAACAATTAAAAATACTTCATTGAGGTATTAAACAGCTATTAAGGTCTGCTGGAGGTATTGAACTACTATTGAAAAATTTCACTTTTATATGAAAATCCATCAAGTATTATTGAGGTATTACAATACCTAATCTAGTTATCAGTTTGGTGTTCGTATAATATGCTTGAGATATTATTTGAGGTATTTTACCTCTTATGCAGGGCTCATTCATACCTCATCCAGGTTGTAAGTATTGGAAATTATCTGGTATGGAATACCTTAGTTTGGTATTCAGAAGTTATTTTCTTCTGCTCGGGTATCTACATGGTTTGTTTTGATTTTTGCTTTGAGTGTGTGCAAAATTCCTGCATATGTCGTACTTAAACTATCACAGTCGCTTTCGTTTGTTTACCGTTTTGTCCGTGTTGATGATATGGCAAACTTCCAAAACGGGGAGAGCGGAGTATCGCCTATGGCAATCTAATATCTCCACTCCATCCAAAAAGAAACGATGGTTGTTGTCGGTCGAATGCACTAGGAGAGCGGTTCTCTCTTTAAGCTGTTCATAACAGCTATGAACTCGCACTGAACTACTTTGCCGAAGCCACTATCTTTCTAAGTGGTCAGACTCCTGAGATATCAGCAAACAAAAGATTCATGCTCACTAGCGCCGCCTAGTGGCAAAATTTTGAATCAACTAGCTTGAACAATGATAGTCCTTAACATACTAAACAACTTTGCCGAAGACGCCATCTTTCTAAGTGGTCAGGATCCTGAGATCTGCGACACAAAAGTTATATGCTCACTAGCGCCGCCTAGCGGGAAAATTCCGAATTTCATGGCTCAAATAATAATAGCACCTTGAGCTACTGAACAATTTTGCCGAAGACGTCATCTTTCTAAGTGTTCATACTCCTGGGATATTCGGTAAACCAAGGGTGTTGTACAAAGTACAACGCGCGACTACTCGCGTTACAAAAATTCGCGCGACGACCGAAAGGTTAAATCAGGTGAAAATAATCTACAATTGATTTCAAGTTGCATCAAAGTAAAACATGTTGTCAGTGCTATGAAAATTGTAATTAGTTAGAACACAGTTTTAAAATTGTTCCTGCTGATTTTGATCAATTTAATATTTTAAAAGGCTAGAAGATAATGTGAGCTGTAGTCAAAAAATCTACTGCATTACAAAATAAATGTACAAACTTTATCTCAACAAAACTCAAGATTACAGTTGAAATCTGTAGGATGATCGATCTTATGAAATAAAATCCACTGACGTGATTATTGTTCAAAACATTTTGATTTTACGAGTACATGTGGCAAAACATGATTTTGCAGCATATGGGAATAAAAGATGATGAATTTACCTGAAAATCAAATTTATTTATTTTGTTATTGTCGCAACTCTCGACACATTTTGATGCAAAGTAAAAACAGAAAATTTATTATTTGTTCCGGTCTTATTGTGGAATTTACCAGTAACTTCTGAAGTAATTTTCAATACTAGAGAAATAGTCCAAAGAAATCTTTAAAACCGATTAATTCCAGAAAACATTCCTGCACCAAAAGTTTTAGGATATTAGAAGAGTTAAAGAAAGTGCCTCGAAAAATCCTTGAAAAATGTCTTTAAATAACACAGTTATTTTGACAGAAATTTCTCTTGGAATCCCGTTAATAGTACCACTCGTGGGGCCTTCCTTAGCCGAGTGGTTAGAGTCTGCGGCTACAAAGCAAAGCCATGCTGAAGGTGTCTGGATTCGATTCCCGGTCGGTCCAGGATCTTTTCGTAATGGAAATTTCCCTGATTTCCCTGGTCATGCAGTATAATCGTACCTGTCACACGATATACGAATGCGAAAATGGCAACGAAGGCAAAGAAAACTCTCAGTTAATAACTATGGAAGTACTTAGAATACTACGCTGAGTAGCCAGCTCTATCCCAGTGGGGACGTTAATGCCAAGAATAAGAAGAAGTACCACTCTTCTAGAAATTTAATTATTACTACTACTATTTTGCTCAAAAAAATCACAAAACACAAGGGTTGCTGAAAAAAATTCTTCCAACTGATGCATAAGTAATTATAAAAATATCTTCCAGAAATGAATGGAGAAATCTCTACAGCAATTTCTGGTTAGTTGCTTGCATCAAAACCAGTATGAAACCTTTAAAAACTTCTGAATGAAAAACAGACAACCAAAATATACGTATAACGAAATCACCTGGAGGCTTTGTATGTGCAAAATTTCACTTAAAAGATGTCGCGAAAAGGCCTTCTACATACAAAAGTGGAGGCGATATGCGTTCATATACAGGGTGTTTGGTTCCGGATTTTAAGAATTTTGAGGGTAGATAGATCTCCACGAGTTATGAAAAAGTGTCTAAGGAACATAGGGTCGCAAGTCACTGCTAAGTGAATTAATCACAATTTAAAATTTTTCAATTTTATCATCTTTGACGCTCCATATCTAAATAACTATTAGTCGTACATTCAATCTCTGCGCACGAATCGAAAGCTTATGACCTCATCTTTCTTAGCTTCTTTGACATGAATTTTGTAGAAAATGGTTAACATGCATAAATAATGAAAAGTTTGCAAAAAGTGACGAAAAAATCAGCATTTTTTCAGGTATTTTCATGAAACTTAATATAATAATGAAACTTCCTTTAAAAAAGTTCTTCTACAAAATATGCATTATCTTGTTAGTTGCCAAAGTTTCTTTGGGAGCAACATTGTATGTTTTGTAGATTTGTCACAATATCACTTTTAATGTTGTGCACCAAACAGTAATAAATCAATCAAATAATTGCCGGTTTACCCTATTCGTTCGTATGTTCGTTGATTGCTGCCTTCGCGTGGGAATGAAGTGGACGGTGACGACGGATGTTGGTCGTGCCGAAGCCGAAGGAAAATGAATTCGCTTTGCAATTTGCGCCATGTCATCTTCGCTGCGGCATTTGGTTTGTAAACAGTTGCGCATACAGATTCAATGCGTGCGCCACATGACTGTCGTAGTAGCGAATGTGTGTTTATAACGACCGATCCCTTTAAATTCTTCGCACTAGTAGCTGAGCTACGGTGCAGAGCGGATGGGGGTGTGCGTGCGCGTGCAGCGAGAACTCAATTTGTGCATTTCTCGTGTATGACGTTGCACTTTTAATGCATTATTATGCTATTATAAGTCCTTTATACTTGAATTACATGTGGGATATAGGGATTAATAATCTTGACCCATATTGTAAGCGATACATAAAGATGGGCGAGGGTGTCATACAGGGGGAGAGGTCGGTTTTTAAGGAACCATATAGGGGGAAGGGAGGTGTGGCCAATGAACACGGTACAAACAAATTCTATTTTATGTTTTTGTATAAATCACGTGATTCATGGACAACCTCTTTTCACGCACCACGCGCGTCGTTGTAATGTTGTACTTGTAATGTAACCTCGTAAACCTCGCTCGTATTACACAGCACAAGCGAGGTCTTAGGTCAATTTCTCAATGCGGTGGATATTAGAGAAAATGTATAACCCTAAACGACCTTCAATTGGCGGGATTTGAACCCACGATCAACAGCATGGTTCACGGAATTACCGCTACGGCTGGCATATGATATGATATGTAGGAATATTATAATCGCGTAGAACATAGTTTTGCATAATGTGCCTTGCTAGAAAAGTCTATGAAACGAATTTTTTTCCTCTAGATAAATCTCATATTTTTTGAGAGATTTTTTTTTCTAGTGTTACGTTTCAACATGAACCTGATCCTCAGCTAAATGCTAGTACTTCCACTGTTATTAACCGAGTGGTTTTCTTTCCAATTGATCATTATGTGCATTTCTAAGTCGTAAAGGTTCTTTTCAAAATCACAAGCAGCATTTCCAGAACTTTCAATAGAGATTGCTAAAGCAATTTTCTACTCTTTTTTCACGAAAAAAATTACAAGGAATTATACTGGAGATAACTCAAAACAACAACATAGTAATTCGTTTGAGGATCGCTTCAGGAATGATTTCAAGAATTATTCAAGGAACTGCAAGAAGGTTTTTTCAAAAAATAATCTGGGAGTTTCTTGATCTCCCAATTTTTATTTCTGGAATGCTAGAGATAGTCGGGTCTCGGGTTTACAACCCGACGGGTTCGCGTTTAAAATAAATAAGTTCAGGTTCGGGTCGATTATAAGAGATTTAGGTCGGGGTTCGGCTTGGAAAATGTTAGGTTTCGGTCGGGTTTGAGTCGTCTTTGGTGATCATTATGAACAGAGCAACAATCGTCAACGAACATTTCTGCTAAATAAGAATTGAAAAAAACTCTCTCAAGCGTACTCCAACGTATGTCAGAAAAGTTTAATTTACTAGTAATTTCAAACAGGGCTTTTAGAAGGATTTTGTCAAAAAGTGCTTCCAGAAAATTTAGGGTTTTAGTTTGGAAACAAATTATTATTTCGGGTTTGGGTCGGGCCCGGGTTATAAAAAAATAAAATATGTCTGGTGGGTTTGGGTTTATAAAATGTGAATTCCGACCAAACCTACTTTCTGGAGTTTCTCCAAAAGTTACATTTGAAATACCTCCAGGAAGTTTGTCTGGAAATCTTCAACAAAAAAAATATTTTTATTTCTGTAGAACACACTTTTGTATTTTCCAAGGACTTGTTTAGGTATTTCCACATTAAGTGGTTCTGAAATTATTGCAAAAGTTCTATTGAGAACTTTTTAAGTTGTTCCTTCTAGAATTCATTTTGGAAATTCTAGATGAGTTCTATCTGGAATTTCTTCCTCCAGAAGTGTACCTTCAGGAAGATTTGAAGAACCTCCTGATCATAGTAATCCTGGAACTTTGCATGAAAACCTTCGGATATTCCAAGTGATACCTCTGGGGTTTTATGCAATATTCTTCTTGAAATTCCTTCACGGTAATTTGACTACGAATTGATACAGAAATGCGTATAGAGATGCTCTCAGGAAACAAGTGGCTGCTTGGGCCCGTCAGGAGTTAATCATCAATATTAACCTCCTTTTCCCGAGCAGCCTAGATAGCCGCGTAGTGTCGGTAGCGGTTGTTTCAACTGGCTAAGAATCAACACTACGGACTGCCTGTTCCGGTGGTAAAAGTCCACCTCACAGGTGACCCCTAATTTATGGTGTGATGCGTACCGTGCCTAAGAATGAATGGTTAGGGGGGTCTAAATAAAACCTAACCGCAAACGGAGCCTGTGGGGTACCAGGGCGCCCTCCACAGTATTGAGTCCTTCCTGTGCTACCCGGAGCAATGGTGCAGGTGACCTTGTGTTTCTCCGAGATAATCGGCTGCCCTTCTTCAGTCTCTATCCTGAGGCTTAATAAGGGTGGGATTATGAATATGTTGACATTTAATTTAAATTATCACCTATATGGATTCGCATTATGCGTTTTACACAGTGTATTCTGTGCTCATTCGCCTTTGGCGACTTTAAATAGATACCGATCTGGTTTTTTCGTTGCTGGTCTTTTTCGTGCTGAGATTGCAAAAAGCTTAATCCTGCCTAGTTTGGGTAGTGGCTACGGTTAGGTTAGCTCAGATCAATCTTCAGCATAAAAGAACAGCAACGATCAATCTTTGCAGACTCATGCAAAATGGTGCAGCCCAAGTGGCGCTAGTTCAAGAACCCTACTTTCGTAGAGGGAACTTCTATCTAGGTAACCTTGTGGACCCAGTTTTTGCTACTTTTAGCAAGCTTGAAATGGCAAACTCGCGCTCCATGCCTCGCGCATGCGTGCTCGTTAATAAAGCAATCGTTGCTACACTCATTTCTGAGTTAACTACCAGAGATGTATGTGCTGTCACAATCGATGTTTCTGTTGGTGACCTCAACAGGAAATACGTCTATTGTTCGGTATATTTACCACATGATGAACCATCCCCAACGGATGACTTCAAACGAGTTGTCGTACACTGCGTAACAAAAGGCCTTCCGCTGATTGTGGGCAGTGATGCCAATGCTCATCACATCATCTGGGGCAGCTCGGATATCAATTTGAGAGGCTCCAGTCTGATGGAATACTTAAGTAGTACAGACCTTGGATTACTTAACATAGGCAATCGCCCAACCTTCATGGTTTCTAATAGAGAAGAAGTGTTAGACATAACGCTCTGCTCGAATAGAATCAGTCACGAGTTGACGAATTGGCATGTATCAGATGAGGAATCATTATCTGATCATCGCTACATCTTCTTTGAACATTCAAATGTAACTGCGCAGACTTTGCGTTTTAGGAATCCCCGGTCAACAAACTGGGAACTCTACATTGAATTGGTTGCGACCAAATTTCATGGATATTCTCCGTCCATTGAAAATCCAAGTGATCTGGATGATGCCGTTGATACTACAACATCCTACATTATGGAAGCTTTTGAAGAAGCATGTCCTCTGCGGTCTGTAAAGACTACAAGAGGGACCCCATGGTGGAATTCTGATCTGACTAGACTCAGGAAACAATGTAGAAGGAGTTGGAACAGACGCCGTTCAGCTGGATCAGAGTCGTTCAAGTCAGCTCGCAAGGCTTACAAGAAGGCTCTTCGTTCTGCTGAACGATCCGGCTGGAAAAACCTTTGTACAAATGTTTCCAGTTTGAGTGAAGTCAGTCGGTTGAACAAAATTCTTGCAAAATCTAAGGATTTCCAAGTGAACGAAATTCGCTTACCTAATGGTGACTTTACTTCTTCCGATGAAGAAGTTTTAGAATGTTTATTCAATACACACTTCCCCGGATGTGTGGACGTAGCATCTACGGATGAACCAAATGTCTTTTCATGTAGTTACGAGTCTCTGGCCTCGGCTCGCAGTATCGTAACTACTGAATCGATTCAATGGGCACTTAATAGTTTTGCTCCTTTCAAATCTCCAGGAGCGGATGGGATTTATCCTGTTCTGCTCCAAAAGGGATTTGAGTCTATCAAACATGTTTTGAAAAAGCTACTTGTAAGCAGTTTTGCTACCGGGTACATTCCCAAATCCTGGCGTGATATTACTGTAAAGTTTATCCCAAAAGGAGGACGTGCGTCGTATGAGGAAGCGAAGAGTTTTAGACCAATCAGTCTGACCTCTTTTCTTCTGAAATGTCTGGAACGCATTATCGATCATCACATCCGTGATGTCTATTTGGCAAACATGCCTCTTCATGTCAATCAACATGCTTACCAATCTGGAAAGTCCACTGTGACTCTTTTACACAAAGTTGTATACGATATCGAGAAAGCATTCGCTCAGAAGCAATCGTGCTTGGGTGTTTTCTTGGATATTGAGGGTGCCTTTGATAACGTGTCTTTCGATGCCATATTGGAAGCCGCACGAAACCATGGGCTACCTACAATGATTACCAATTGGATTCATCAAATGCTCAAAAACCGACATCTCTTCTCGACATTGCGTCAAGCAGCGATTCGAAAATTGAGTGTTTGCGGATGCCCCCAAGGGGGAGTCTTGTCACCACTTTTGTGGAATCTCGTAGCAGATACGCTATTGAGGCAACTCAATAATTGCGGTTTTCCAACATTTGGATTTGCCGACGACTATCTAGCTCTGATAGTTGGTATGTGCATAAGCACCCTATTCGACCTGATGCAAAGTGCTCTTCAGGTAGTCGAGAGTTGGTGTCGCCAATATGGCCTTTCGGTAAACCCGAATAAAACATCTATTGTTCTTTTTACGGAAAGACGAAACCGCGATGGAATTCGACCTTTACGTCTTTTTGGCACTGAGATTAATGTGACTGATCAAGTAAAGTATGTCGGAGTCATTCTAGATTCCAAACTTTTATGGACAGCTCACATTGATTTCAGAGTCAAAAAAGCTTGTATGGCCTTCGGTCAATGCCGGCGAACCTTTGGTAAAACTTGGGGCCTCAAACCCAAATATATCAAATGGATTTACACAACAGTTGTTCGACCAATATTGGCATATGGATGTCTTGTGTGGTGGCAAAAGGGCGAAGTGAGAACAATCCAATCAAAATTGGGCCATCTCCAAAGGATGTGCTTGATGGCGATGTCTGGTGCGTTCTCTACAACTCCCACAGCAGCGCTCGAGGCCCTTTTCGACGTTGCGCCACTACACATATATCTTAAACAAGAAGCACTTTCTTGCTCTTACCGTTTATGGGTACTGGATCTACTGGAGAAAAATCCAGTGAATCGTAGATCTACACACACTTCGTTGTTTCCACTTTTGGTGAATTGGGACAAAATTGTCCTTGCTCCAAGTGATCTCACAATTGCTTGTAACTTTCCTTACAGGACATTTACCACACAATTCCCTTCACGGGAAGAGTGGACGTCTGGCTATTTGGAAAGAAGTATATCAAACAATATAGTATGTTACACTGATGGCTCCCTTCTTGAAGGTAGAGCTGGTGCAGGAGTATATTCTCGTGAGCTAAGGCTGAATCAGTTTTACTCACTTGGTAGAAACTGCACCGTTTTTCAGGCGGAAATATTTGCTCTTATGTGTGGAGTGCAATCAGCACTTCAACAGCGCGTAATGGGTAAAGTCATATACTTCTGTTCAGATAGTCAGGCTGCTATAAAAGCTCTCGCTTCGGCCAACTCAAGGTCGAAGCTTGTTATCGCATGTCGAACTCAAATTGAGGAACTGAATTCAGTCAACTCTGTAAACCTTGTATGGGTACCTGGCCATTCTTCCATCGCTGGAAATGAATTGGCTGATGAGCTAGCTCGCGATGGAGCATCGCATGACTTCATTGGCCCTGAGCCGGCTATTCCAATTTCGAAGTGCTGGGTGAAGCTTCAGATAAACTCTTGGGCGGCAACTCAGCACAAGCAATATTGGAATAGTTTGGAGTCGTGTCGTCAAACAAAATTGTATATTACTGAGCCATCTCCAAAGGTGGCGAAGTATTTAACAAATCTGTCAAAGCAGAATTGCAGTCTCTTGGTCAGAGCGTTGACAGGCCACTGCCGACTCAACTATCACATGGCAAATATTCAGCGTGCTGACTCATTTGTGTGTGATAGTTGTGACTCCGATTATGGAACTTCGTATCACCTGATATGTAACTGTCCAGTTTTTGCGCAAATGCGATTCCAATTACTTGGTAAACACTTATTAAGTGAAACTGAATACAGAAGCCTGAATCTTCAGGACATTCTGTTATTCTTAACCCGCTGTGGTAATGAGCTATAGGCTCTCTTTACGCTCATGCGTTTTGCAGGGCCCTTTTTAGGGCGCTGTTCGAACCCATTGTGGTATGGAGCTACATGCTCTCATTTCGCTTATGCGATCTTCCCTCTTCAAGGGACCCCACTCCTATTTCCTCCCATCTTTCCCTTCCCTTTCCTCTCCCATCGGGTAGATGATGAAATAGGCTCAAATATGGCGATGGCACAAATCTCCCAACTGGTGGGGAACGTGCCTTTGGAGCCGGCCTTCTGATACCTGATACCTGTACCTTCAGGAAGATTTGAAGAACCTCCTGATCATAGTAATCCTGGAACTTTGCATGAAAACCTTCGGATATTCCAAGTGATACCTCTGGGGTTTTATGCAATATTCTTCTTGAAATTCCTTCACGGTAATTTGACTACGAATTGATACAGAAATGCGTATAGAGATGCTCTCAGGAAACAATCCAGTGATTACTTCCAGGATGGCTTAAAATATTGCTTTAGAGACACCTCCCGGTGTTCCAGAAAGAATTCCTTAAAAATGTTTCTCCAGGATTTTCTAAGAAACACCCTTCTTTGATTTTTCATCTGTTCTCTCAAGAACATTAAACTTATTTCCATTATTTTTTTTTCTACGGTTCATACAAAATATAAATTATAAAACAAAATAACTAATCAAATAAGAACTTTTTTATCTCAATCAAAAGCTTTTGATCCACTTTTTAAAGCAAAAATGTAAAAGTTATGTAAAAACACGATTTTGATTTGTATTTTGCTTTGTATTATAGGCTATAGTAGCACAAGCGACAATAAATACAAAAAAAATTTGTTTTCGTATTTTTTGTGTTTTTTTTTCACAAAACCGTGATAAAAAGCTTTCAGACGTAAAAACAATGCCACTGGCTTTATTTTTCGATTTTATTCGAATATTTGTTCTTAGTCATGCGGCTTCATCGACCCTATATGTATTTTATACCAGTAAATTTGTTGGTTATTTCTCTTCTTTGTGAGTAATTTATTCATATTGCTCTAAATAAATGTTAGCTTAATTTCAAACGCCAGGCTTCAGAACAACAAGGTTTATAGCATTAAGCAAAAGTCCTCGTGGAGTTTATTCTTGATCCAACTAGAGTCTTCATATTAAAAATTGTGACTGTTACATCCATGAAAACTTTAGAAGCCTTCTGAATTCATAGAAAAGATCCCTTGAAAATTCCGTTATTTTATATGACAAATTTCGTCAAAAACGATATCTATTTTAATAGCAACTTTTTCATTACAAAAAACAAAAAATCAGCATCGAAATATAACTAGTGATGTAGTGAGTTCATTGGTAAGAATTATATGATAAGTAAATGGTGCAATGGTTTTTATTTGAAAATAGATAGTCAATTTCATGATAAAGTTTATAGTTTAAAGACACGTAGTTTGGTTCGTTATGATTACGTTTGTGGTTTAAGTTTAAGTTTAAGTTTGTTTAAGTTAATATAAACTCGCGTTCAAAAGTTTAGGGTCACCACCTGAAAAAATATACATAAGCTTTTGGTCAGTTGACGTGTCGAATGAATAAAACTTACTTTGTGGAAATTGTTTGAATATTGTTTACCAAACTTGAGTTTGTGACTCATGTCAAAAACTAAACTAGAAAAAAACAAGTCATATTTACTCAACATTGAATTGACCAATATTTTGAATCAATGAGGCATTAGAAATTTAATCCAGAAGGGTACTTGCAAAATTTTGGAGGAAAAACCTGAAAACCACTGAAAATTTTAAAATAGTTATTCAAGTCATTTTGCAAATGTTTGAAGTACCCTCTATTATTGTGTATGAACCGTAGAAAAAAAAAATAATGAAAATAAGTTTAATGTTCTTGAGAGAACAGATGAAAAATCAAAGAAAAGTGTTTCTTAGAAAATCCTGGAGAAACATTTTTAAGGAATTTTCTGGAACACCGGAAGGTGTCTCTAAAGCAATATTTTAAGCAATCCTTGAAGTAATCACTGGATTGTTTCCTGAGAGCATTTCTGTATCAATTCGTAGTCAAATTACCGTGAAGGAATTTCAAGAAGAATATTGCATAAAACCCCAGAGGTATCACTTGGAATATCCAAAGGTTAGAACTCATCTAGAATTTCCAAAAATTATGCCTGAAGAAATCATGAACTTCTTCATGAATTCTAGAAGGAACAACTTAAAAAGTTCTCAATAGAACTTTTGCAATAATTTCAGAACCACTTAATGTGGAAATACCTAAACAAGTCCTTGGAAAATACAAAAGTGTGTTCTACAGAAATAAAAATATTTTTTTTTGTTGAAGATTTCCAGACAAGTTTCCTGGAGGTATTTCAAATGTAACTTTTGGAGAAACTCCAGAAAGTAGGTTTGGTCGGAATTCACATTTTATAAACCCAAACCCTCCAGACATATTTTATTTTTTTTATAACCCGGGCCCGACCCAAACCCGAAATAATAATTTGTTTCCAAACTAAAACCCTAAATTTTCTGGAAGCACTTTTTGACAAAATCCTTCTAAAAGTCCTGTTTGAAATTACTAGTAAATTCAACTTTTCTGACATACGTTGGAGTACGCTTGAGAGAGTTCTTTTCAATTCTTATTTAGCAGAAATGTTCGTTGACGATTGTTGCTCTGTTCATAATGATCACCAAAGACGACTCAAACCCGACCGAAACCTAACATTTTCCAAGCCGAACCCCGACCTAAATCTCTTATAATCGACCCGAACCTGAACTTATTTATTTTAAACGCGAACCCGTCGGGTTGTAAACCCGAGACCCGACTATCTCTAGCATTCCAGAAATAAAAATTGGGAGATCAAGAAACTCCCAGATTATTTTTTGAAAAAACCTTCTTGCAGTTCCTTGAATAATTCTTGAAATCATTCCTGAAGCGATCCTCAAACGAATTACTATGTTGTTGTTTTGAGTTATCTCCAGTATAATTCCTTGTAATTTTTTTCGTGAAAAAAGAGTAGAAAATTGCTTTAGCAATCTCTATTGAAAGTTCTGGAAATGCTGCTTGTGATTTTGAAAAGAACCTTTACGACTTAGAAATGCACATAATGATCAATTGGAAAGAAAACCACTCGGTTAATAACAGTGGAAGTACTAGCATTTAGCTGAGGATCAGGTTCATGTTGAAACGTAACACTAGAAAAAAAAATCTCTCAAAAAATATGAGATTTATCTAGAGGAAAAAAATTCGTTTCATAGACTTTTCTAGCAAGGCACATTATGCAAAACTATGTTCTACGCGATTATAATATTCCTACATATCATATCATATGCCAGCCGTAGCGGTAATTCCGTGAACCATGCTGTTGATCGTGGATTCGAATCCCGCCAATTGAAGGTCGTTTAGGGTTATACATTTTCTCTAATATCCACCGCATTGAGAAATTGACCTAAGACCTCGCTTGTGCTGTGTAATACGAGCGAGGTTTACGAGGTTACATTACAAGTACAACATTACAACGACGCGCGTGGTGCGTGAAAAGAGGTTGTCCATGAATCACGTGATTTATACAAAAACATAAAATAGAATTTGTTTGTACCGTGTTCATTGGCCACACCTCCCTTCCCCCTATATGGTTCCTTAAAAACCGACCTCTCCCCCTGTATGACACCCTCGCCCATCTTTATGTATCGCTTACAATATGGGTCAAGATTATTAATCCCTATATCCCACATGTAATTCAAGTATAAAGGACTTATAATAGCATAATAATGCATTAAAAGTGCAACGTCATACACGAGAAATGCACAAATTGAGTTCTCGCTGCACGCGCACGCACACCCCCCATCCGCTCTGCACCGTAGCTCAGCTACTAGTGCGAAGAATTTAAAGGGATCGGTCGTTATAAACACACATTCGCTACTACGACAGTCATGTGGCGCACGCATTGAATCTGTATGCGCAACTGTTTACAAACCAAATGCCGCAGCGAAGATGACATGGCGCAAATTGCAAAGCGAATTCATTTTCCTTCGGCTTCGGCACGACCAACATCCGTCGTCACCGTCCACTTCATTCCCACGCGAAGGCAGCAATCAACGAACATACGAACGAATAGGGTAAACCGGCAATTATTTGATTGATTTATTACTGTTTGGTGCACAACATTAAAAGTGATATTGTGACAAATCTACAAAACATACAATGTTGCTCCCAAAGAAACTTTGGCAACTAACAAGATAATGCATATTTTGTAGAAGAACTTTTTTAAAGGAAGTTTCCTTATTATATTAAGTTTCATGAAAATACCTGAAAAAATGCTGATTTTTTCGTCACTTTTTGCAAACTTTTCATTATTTATGCATGTTAACCATTTTCTACAAAATTCATGTCAAAGAAGCTAAGAAAGATGAGGTCATAAGCTTTCGATTCGTGCGCAGAGATTGACTGTACGACTAATAGTTATTTAGATATGGAGCGTCAAAGATGATAAAATTGAAATTTTTTAAATTGTGATTAATTCACTTAGCAGTGACTTGCGACCCTATGTTGACACTTTTTCATAACTCGTGGAGATCTATCTACCCTCAAAATTCTTAAAGTCCGGAACCAAACACCCTGTATTATGTGATGAAAAACAACATACAATGCGAGTATAGAAATATTCTACCGAACAAACCTGTGATCTTATGCGAATTATCTTATGATGACAAATGTTGATTTGACAGCTGCTACGGATTGATTCGACTTACTTTGTACGAGTGTACGGGACGAAACAAAATGTACAAATGAACTCAGAAAAGAAGTGTTTTATGCGAGGAAACTCTACAATCTGACGAGTTTATCCATGGTGTTTTGCGAGTTTGATGTAATTTGTATGAATAAACGAGTTGTAACGTGAACTTTCCTGCGATTCCAGGTTGTCTGGGAAACTCTGTAGTTCTGTGAAAATATCTTCTCAGAGAATTTCAGGATGTTCAACAGCTTTGCATGTTGCCATGTCGATGGAGTGAAATTTGTGAATAATAGGGGTATTCACTTAAAGTCGCGTAAAGTGCAATTTTGCGTAACTTCTGCAATGAAATGTTTCAAATGAAATATTCCTTACTTTGTTCGGTGGAATGTCAAACGAGAAATTTTCAATCTAGTTGTCTACAGATTTTGCCGCTGTAAACACCAACAATTTGCTTCAAAACCTGTTGTTTCAGCTTTCAATGGAGTTCTTTTTGGGGTCTAAAACACTGAAAATTTGTTGGCGCACCATGGTTGATGTTCAGAAATTTCAAATAGAATCGCTTTCTGCCCTCGTGAGCTGCAGCTGATTTTGTATAATGAAGATGGAACTCTTATATAAGGCGATGAAGATCTCTTCAATAATCCCAAAAATTGCATAGCTTTGATTCGAAAACAGTCTCAAAGTACTGAAGCCTTTTTATTGTCCGTCTTCACTAACGGTATACAAAATTAATATTATACACCATGCACAGTTAGATCAAATCACCGAAGTCGGTAATTCATTTACCGAAATCTCAACAGCTGAACAGTCGGTAACCGGTTCGGTAAACGGATAAATTACAGACCTTTCGGTAATTCTCATTTTAGAGCTCAGTTGTCAAAATAACCGAGTGGTCGGTAAACGTTCACCGAAGAACTGTAAACACGGTGTACCGATTTGTTGTTCCTCAGAACCCCATTTTCAGACAAAAAGAACAACAACGTCAAATTTAGATGATGGCCTTTTTATTAGTGAGCAAATTCTTTTCATATAAGGATTGTGTTCCCGGATCCAGCATAATATGTTGATAAGGTATAACAGATGTTTGGTCAAGTGCGATGCCAGTTTCCACATAGAGTAAATAGCGCCGGGAACAACGAAAAAGAGCAGCGGATGTAGATGGCCGGACTGCAAATACTTAATTATATTAGTTTATAGATAAAACTTACAGTACTTTGAACTCACCTTAATAATCATAGTGTCCGAAAAATTCGTCAGATGCAGAAAAAACCGTTTGGAGACACACCACAAATAGTTTCGTTGCAGCGGGGTAATAAATAAATTGAGCAGATGCTGTCATTCAGCCAGATTACTGATATCGGTAATCTAATAGTCCGTTTACCGAACTTCAGTAAAATGTATTACCGTTTTCGGTAATTCTAATGATTTACAGATTTTTCGGTACATTTTTTGACAGATCATCAACAGTTCACCGTAGTTCGGTAATGTTGATTTTGGCGCGCTGTCAAAAACTGCTTGATTACCGTAGCATCGGTAAAATTGTGAATTACTGATTTATTCGGTAAATTTATTTACCGAACTCGCATACTCTGTTTGAGTGTGTGGCCTTCACTGAATTGGTATAAAATAAAAAGTCCTGGTGATTGAGTGAATAGCTTGAGATATTTACGCCTGAAGACAGTCTCTAAAAAAATCACGTTTCCTATGTGGCTGAACAGAGTGTAAACCAACTCGTCTAAGATTGAGGTATTCAATTTTCCTACCAGGAGTCCTGGTCCAGGACACACATGTTACGGATCGGAATACAAGCTTTAATTGGGAATCAGCAATTGTTTGGCAGCATCAAGTTGTAGTTCATTGTGCTATTTCGTCTTGCACCCAGCCGAGAATCTAAATTTTTTTCTTCCGTACCCGTCCCAACAAAACAAATTACACCCGATTCTGTTTTTGCACGGGGGATGCGTACCGTGTAAAAAAAATACCGTGCAAAAAAAATCCGTGTTATTTCGAGAAACCGTGCAAAAAAAATCCGTGCTATTTCGAGAAACCGTGCAAAAAAAATCCGTGTTATTTTGAGAAACCGTGCAAAAAAAGTTCCATAGGGATTGTTGGAGTTCCGAAGAGATTCTTGGATATCGATGGGAATCCATGCAATATGGGTATTTTTGGAACAGGGCCGACGAGTAGATGCCGGAAGTAGATGTCCGGTGCAATCTGGGAATCCAAGATGGCGACTTCCGGTTTGGGAAAATCACTTGAAATCCATGCAATATGGGTATTTTTGGAACGGGATCGACGAGTAGATGCCGGAAGTAGATGTCCGGTGCCAATTGGGAATCCAAGATGGCGACTTCCGGTTTGGGAAAATCACTTGGAACCCATGCAATATGGGTATTTCTGGAACGGGACCGACGAGTAGATGCCGGAAATCGATGTCCGATGCCAATTGGGAATCCAAGATGGCGACTTCCGGTTTGGGAAAATCACTTGGAACCCATGCAATATGGGTATTTTTGGAACAGGGCCGACGCGTAGATGCCAGAAATCGATGTTCGGTGCCAATTAGGAATGCAAGATGGCGACTTCCGGTTTGGGAAAATCACTTGTAACCCATGCAATATAGGTATTTTTGGAACGGGGCCGACGCGTAGATGCCAGAAATCGATGTTCGGTGCCAATTAGGAATGCAAGATGGCGACTTCCGGTTTGGAAAAATCACTTGGAGCCCATGCAATATGGGTATTTTTGGAACGGGGCCGACGCGTAGATGCCGGAAATCGATGTCCGATGCCAATTGGGAATCCAAGATGGCGACTTTCGGTTTGGGAAAATCACTTGGAACCCATGCAATATGGGTATTTTTGGGACGGAACCGACGAGTAGATGCCGGAAGTAGATGTCCGGTGCCAATTGGGAATCCAAGATGGCGACTTCCGGTTTGGGAAAATCACTTGGAACCCATGCAATATGGGTATTTTTGGAACGGGACCGACGAGTAGATGCCGGAAATAGTTGTCCAGTGCCAATTGGAAACCCAAGATGGCGACTTTCGGTTTGGGAAAATCACTTGGAACCCATGCAATATGGGTATTTTTGGAACGGGACCGACGAGTAGATGCCGGAAATAGTTGTCCAGTGCCAATTGGAAACCCAAGATGGCGACTTCCGGTTTGGGAAAATTACTTGGAACCCATGCAATATGGGTATTTTTGGAACGGGGCCGACGCGTAGATGCCGGAAATAGATGTCCGGTGCCAATTGGGAATCCAAGATGGCGACTTCCGGTTTGGGAAAATCACTTAGAACCCATGCAATATGGGTATTTTTGGAACGGGGCCGACGCGTAGATGCCGGAAATCGATGTCCGGTGCCAATTGGGAATCCAAGATGGCGACTTCCGGTTTGGGAAAATCATTTGTAACCCATGCAATATGGGTATTTTTGGAACGGGATCGACGAGTAGATGCCGGAAGTAGATGTCCGGTGCCAATTGGGAATCCAAGATGGCGACTTCCAGTTTGGGAAAATCACTTAGAACCCATGCAATATGGGTATTTTTGGAACGGGACCGACGCGTAGATGCCGGAAATCGGTGTCCGGTGCCAATTGGGAATCCAAGATGGCGACTTCCGGCTTGGGAAAATCATTTGTAACCCATGCAATATGGGTATTTTTGGAACGGGATCGACGAGTAGATGCCGGAAATAGATGTCCGGTGCCAATTGGGAATCCAAGATGGCGACTTCCGGTTTGGGAAAATCACTTAGAACCCATGCAATATGGGTATTTTTGGAACGGGGCCGACGCGTAGATGCCGGAAATCGATGTCCGGTGCCAATTGGGAATCCAAGATGGCGACTTCCGGTTTGGGAAAATCAACTTGGAACCCATGCAATATGGGTATTTTTGGAACGGGGCCGACGCGTAGATGCCAGAAATCGATGTTCGGTGCCAATTAGGAATGCAAGATGGCGACTTCCGGTTTGGGAAAATCACTTGTAACCCATGCAATATAGGTATTTTTGGAACGGGGCCGACGCGTAGATGCCAGAAATCGATGTTCGGTGCCAATTAGGAATGCAAGATGGCGACTTCCGGTTTGGGAAAATCATTTGTAACCCATGCAATATGGGTATTTTCGGAACGGGGCCGACGCGTAGATGCCGGAAATAGATGTCCGGTGCCAATTGGGAATCCAAGATGGCGACTTCCGGTTTGGGAAAATCACTTAGAACCCATGCAATATGGGTATTTTTGGAACGGGGCCGACGCGTAGATGCCGGAAATCGATGTCCGGTGCCAATTGGGAATCCAAGATGGCGACTTCCGGTTTGGGAAAATCATTTGTAACCCATGCAATATGGGTATTTTTGGAACGGGATCGACGAGTAGATGCCGGAAGTAGATGTCCGGTGCCAATTGGGAATCCAAGATGGCGACTTCCGGTTTGGGAAAATCACTTAGAACCCATGCAATATGGGTATTTTTGGAACGGGGCCGACGCGTAGATGCCGGAAATCGGTGTCCGGTGCCGATTGGGAATCCAAGATGGCGACTTCCGGTTTGGAAAAATCACTTGGAACCCATCCAATATGGGTATTTTTGGAACGGGACCGACGCGTTGATGCCGGAAATTGATGTCCGGTGCCAATTGGGAATCCAAGATGGCGACTTCCGGTTTGGGAAAATCACTTGGAACCCATGCAATATGGGTACTTTTGGAACGGGGCCGACGCGTAGATGCCGGAAATAGTTGTCCAGTGCCAATTGGAAACCCAAGATGGCGACTTCCGGTTTGGAAAAATCACTTGGAACCCATGCAATATGGGTATTTTTGGAACGGGGCCGACGCGTAGATGCCGGAAATCGTTGTCCGGTGCCAATTGGGAATCCAAGATGGCGACTTCCTTTTGGGAATATCACTTAGAATCCATGCAATATGGGTATTTTTGGAACGGGACCCAGCGTTGCCTACCTTCCAGGTTTGTCTGGAATATTCCAGATTTTTTAGGCCCCATTTTACAAAAATCTGGAAGATCCTGATAAAATTTGAAACGAATATGTAAGGTTTTGTAAATAATTTGTAAGGTTCTCTATATGCGAGATAAGCGATCCAAACTTTTCCAGACGAATTTTTAAAAACTTCCAGATTTTTGAAAAATTGACTTGGCATCCCTAACGGGACCGACGAGTAGATGCAGGAAATAGATGTCAAGTGCCATTTGGGAATCCAAGATGGCGACTTCCGTTTCGGAAAAATTAATACATCAAACAAACTTGAATCTCACATACTATGATCTCGCCCTAAAATCCATTTGTTACAGAGTATGTTGCTTATTATTTTTAAGGAAATGCATGAACAAAGGTAAATACTATCACTATTGTGAGATAGAGGAGGATTATTTCTTCATTAGACTATTTTTAAGAAACGCTTAAATCTATCCGTCTGCTCAGTAACAACAAGCTACTCAGTTCGTTGCCAATGGCATTTAGGGCGAGATTATAAATAAAGCGAGAATGCCTTTAATGATTAGAAAACTAGCAATTTCAAAAAATTTAAGGTTTTTCACATTAGCATGTCATGTGATCCTGACATCAGTAATTGTACTATGTATGGCAGTTCATAGTGTGCCTTACAGTCATCTATATGACGAGTAGGACTCTGCACCCAGTACTGGCTAATGTTATCCGTGTTTCCTGAACATACACTTAATGCAAATAATATTTTTTCAGATTTTGATCAGCTTGAAAAAAAAAAACATAAGCAACAAAAAAGTCTAATACTCACAAAATGTTCCAATAAATAATTTCGTCTCGTAGCTTCCTATCACATTCTTTTTTTGTTTCTGAATAACATGCATTTAATATTCCCCAAAATTGCACCAACTGCTAGTATTACCATACGCGCCTATTTACTTATAAATGGTCGTGTGTTTGCAACGTTTCATAAAGTCATTTTTCTCTATGAGTATCTCAACTAGAGTTTCAATATCTTTTTTCAGGCATTCACGTTGTATGACCAGCCCAGTTAAGTATGCCGGTAAGTGAAACACATTTTTCTTCGAATTTGGAAAAGCTCATTTGAACTGTTCCTTTTATACCGGGAACCCCCGTTGGTTCGTCGTAATTACGACTCGTGCTGTAAAAATCATCATTCTGCAACTTGTTCCGTAAACTACTAATTAAATACTAGTGGTCCCGTAAAACTTCGTTTTGTCATCAAGTAGGCTTCTGAAATAGTAGTTTACTCAACAAGTTGTAGAAAAATGATTTATCCAACGAGGCTCGCCGGACAGCCTGTCTATCAACTTTTCATAGAAAATTCTTTGATGACATGTAATATAAGAAAACGGAGAGGTCTCTGCAACTCTCTTAGGTACGTACTCAACTAATCACAAATTCCAGTTGTTTCTAGGACGTGGCCAGAGCAATTCTCGATTGTTAATGGAATGGGTTAATCTTGTTCAGCAGACCATGCTAAGTTTGAAAACTCCAATTGATTAGTGGATAAGAAGGAGTCAAATCTTATTGAATCATTTATGACTTGATACCTACCACGTATCGTAGGTGCTCAACATTAACATAATGTTGAAAATTCAACTCTGAGGCTATTGAAAAGCATTTAAATTGCTTCAAAATAAGCTTTAAGTTTGTTTTCTAAGCATTTAGAAATAAAAAAAAATTGTGTTGATAAAAACGGAATAATTTGTTGACGAAATCGGAACGTGACAAAATCGGAGCGTGACAAAATCGGAACGTGATAAAAACGGAACATACTTGTACCCATATTGCATGGGTTACAAGTGATTTTCCCAAACCGGAAGTCGCCATCTTGGATTCCCAATTGGCACCGGACATCTATTTCCAGCATCTACGCGTCGACCCCGTTCCAAAAATACCCATATTGCATGGGTTCCAAGTGATTTTCCCAAACCGGAAGTCGCCATCTTGGATTCCCAATTGGCACCGGACATCTATTTCCGGCATATACTCGTCGGTCCCGTTCCAAAAATACCCATATTGCGTGGGTTCCAAGTGATTTTCCCAAACCGGAAGTCGCCATCTTGGATTCCCAATTGGCACCGGACATCTATTTAGGGGATATACTCGTCGGTCCCGTTCCAAAAATACCCATATTGTTTGGGTTCTAAGTGATTTTTCCAAACCGGAAGTCGCCATCTTGGATTCCCAATTGGCACCGGACATCTATTTCCGGCATCTACGCGTCGGCCCCGTTCCAAAAATACCCATATTGCATGGGTTCCAAGTGATTTTCCCAAACCGGAAGTCGCCATCTTGGATTCCCAATTGGCACCGGACATCTATTTAGGGGATATACTCGTCGGTCCCGTTCCAAAAATACCCATATTGGGTGGGTTCCAAGTGATTTTCCCAAACCGGAAGTCGCCATCTTGGATTCCCAATTGGCACCTGACATCTATTTCCGGGATATACTCGTCGGTCCCGTTCCAAAAATACCCATATTGTTTGGGTTCTAAGTGATTTTTCCAAACCGGAAGTCGCCATCTTGGATTCCCAATCGGCACCTGACATCTATTTCCAGCATATACTCGTCGGTCCCGTTCCAAAAATACCCATATTGTTTGGGTTCTAAGTGATTTTTCCAAACCGGAAGTCGCCATCTTGGATTCCCAATTGGCACCGGACATCTATTTCCGGCATCTACGCGTCGGCCCCGTTCCAAAAATACCCATATTGCATGGGTTCCAAGTGATTTTCCCAAACCGGAAGTCGCCATCTTGGATTCCCAATTAGCACCGGACATCTATTTCCGGCATATACTCGTCGGTCCCGTTCCAAAAATACCCATATTGCGTGGGTTCCAAGTGATTTTCCCAAACCGGAAGTCGCCATCTTGGATTCCCAATTGGCACCTGACATCTATTTCCGGCATATACTCGTCGGTCCCGTTCCAAAAATACCCATATTGTTTGGGTTCTAAGTGATTTTTCCAAACCGGAAGTCGCCATCTTGGATTCCCAATTGGCACCGGACATCTATTTCCGGCATCTACGCGTCGGCCCCGTTCCAAAAATACCTATATTGCATGGGTTCCAAGTGATTTTCCCAAACCGGAAGTCGCCATCTTGGATTCCCAATTAGCACCGGACATCTATTTCCGGCATATACTCGTCGGTCCCGTTCCAAAAATACCCATATTGTTTGGGTTCTAAGTGATTTTTCCAAACCGGAAGTCGCCATCTTGGATTCCCAATTGGCACCGGACATCTATTTCCGGCATCTACGCGTCGGCCCCGTTCCAAAAATACCTATATTGCATGGGTTCCAAGTGATTTTCCCAAACCGGAAGTCGCCATCTTGGATTCCCAATTAGCACCGGACATCTATTTCCGGCATATACTCGTCGGTCCCGTTCCAAAAATACCCATATTGTTTGGGTTCTAAGTGATTTTTCCAAACCGGAAGTCGCCATCTTGGATTCCCAATTGGCACCGGACATCTATTTCCGGCATATACTCGTCGGCCCCGTTCCAAAAATACCCATATTGCATGGGTTCCAAGTGATTTTCCCAAACCGGAAGTCGCCATCTTGGATTCCCAATTGGCACCTGACATCTATTTCCGGCATATACTCGTCGGTCCCGTTCCAAAAATACCCATATTGTTTGGGTTCTAAGTGATTTTTCCAAACCGGAAGTCGCCATCTTGGATTCCCAATTGGCACCGGACATCTATTTCCGGCATCTACGCGTCGGCCCCGTTCCAAAAATACCTATATTGCATGGGTTCCAAGTGATTTTCCCAAACCGGAAGTCGCCATCTTGGATTCCCAATTAGCACCGGACATCTATTTCCGGCATATACTCGTCGGTCCCGTTCCAAAAATACCCATATTGCGTGGGTTCCAAGTGATTTTCCCAAACCGGAAGTCGCCATCTTGGATTCCCAATTGGCACCTGACATCTATTTCCGGCATATACTCGTCGGTCCCGTTCCAAAAATACCTATATTGCGTGGGTTCCAAGTGATTTTCCCAAACCGGAAGTCGCCATCTTGGATTCCCAATTGGCACTGGACATCGCTTCCCGGCATCTACTCGTCGGTCCCGTTCCAAAAATACCCATATTGCATGGGTTCCAAGTGATTTTCCCAAACCGGAAGTCGCCATCTTGGATTCCCAATTGGCACCGGACATCTACTTCCGGCATCTACGCGTCGGTCCCGTTCCAAAAATACCCATATTGCGTGGGTTCCAAGTGATTTTCCCAAACCGGAAGTCGCCATCTTGGAATCCCAATTGGCACTGGACATCGATTCCCGGCATCTACTCGTCGGTCCCGTTCCAAAAATACCCATATTGCATGGGTTCTAAGTGATTTTCCCAAACCGGAAGTCGCCATCTTGGATTCCCAATTGGCACCGGACATCTATTTCCAGCATCTACGCGTCGGTCCCGTTCCAAAAATACCCATATTGCGTGGGTTCCAAGTGATTTTCCCAAACCGGAAGTCGCCATCTTGGATTCCCAATTAGCACCGGACATCTACTTCCGGCATCTACTCGTCGGTCCCGTTCCAAAAATACCCATATTGCATGTGTTTCCCCCATATTGCATGATTTTCCCAAACCGGAAGTCGCCATCTTGGGTTCCCAATTGGCACCGGACATCGATTTCCGGCATCTACTCGTCGGCACCGTTACAAAAATCCGGTCAGAATCCCAGGAATTCATATGGAAGTTCAAGAATTTCTTTACGAACAACCGTGTTATTTCAAGAAACCGTGCAAAAAAAAATCCGTGTTATTTCGAGAAACCGTGCAAAAAAAATTCGTGTTATTTCGAGAAACCGTGCAAAAAAAATCCGTGTTATTTCGAGAAACCGTGCAAAAAAAGCCGTGTAAAAAAAATCCGTGCAAAAATAATCCGTGCAAAAACAGAATCGGGTGTATTGACATTTGTTAGATTACCAATGCGTTCTTGGATTGTTTAGCTGTTGAATTTGAGCACTCCGAAATGTTTCATTTGCATTGTTTGACAATGTCATGAAATATTTAATTAATCAATTTAGCATGATTTACGCAGCGTTTTACGCTGTTAAGTGAATACCCCTAATGTTTTTCTGGTTGTCGAACACCCTACGATTATGGTAAACCTGGCTCTACTCAACAGACAACAGAAGGAAGTGTTTAAATTATTGCCAAGTAGCAATTCCACAGCAATTTGGCATTCGTGTGGATTTATTAAACATTTATGACAGTTACGTAAATGATATAAAGTTAGAGGCGACATTTAACGTTGCTAAAAGATGATGCTTTGTAAATCAGCTCTTAGTTGTTTTTAAAACCTTCAAAAGACAATATATAGTTATGCACCAGAACGGCACACTTAGGGTAAATCGGGATAATGCGCCCCAACCGGGCAATACGCCCTATTTCATTTTCAAGGGATTGAAGCTTCTTTAACACGTAAATATGATTACGTATCTTAAATATCCACGAAAAAATGAAAAACTTAAATATCCATTAGGTATGAACAACTAATAGATATTTCAAAACTATCGAAAATCAGCTTTTTGGTGTTAAATTTCAAAACCGATAAGCAAGCCTCATTTACAATGAAGCCCTTCCTTTACTATTGTATTTATTACAAAATCTTTTACCGGAAGAAGACTGCTAATTGACACTTTTAAGCTTAGCAAGTGGTGGAATTTCTCTTGGACTATTTGTACAACGCTGTGGAACGTTTGTATTCTTTTTAAAAACTAGTGAGAGAAAGTTGCATGCAGAGCATGACCAACTTACAACCCAAGTAACATTAGTAGCTGAACAACAGTTAATTCAGCTGAAATTTGCTTCAGAGTGAGTGTTCAACTGTTGTTCGACTAAAATGTTTGTAGGGAACATAACACCTAAACATCAAAAACAATAGAAGTAATGCATTTGCTACTGCGATAGAGCGGTTTTTACTCAAGGGGGGCGTATTATACCTGTTGACCATATGCTGAGTAGGAAGGTCCAAAGTACGCATAGCAACCACACACCACCATCAGCACCAGCGATCATGCAGCCGTTGTCACCAAGCCACCATCACCATTTCCTGAGGAGCCCGACCACGCCGGCCAAATAATGCAGAGTGGACAAGTTTAGTTAATTAAATGGGGTTCGATCTTCAATCGAACGAGTCAGTCTTTGTTTCAAGTAGCTAGAGTTCAGTTTAATTTCAGAAGGTGAGTGCATCAAGTGTAAATGTAAAAATAAGTGAATAAAGTTAGTTTTTTCGACAACTACGTTGTCAACTTCTCATTTATATAAAATCAAAATTTGGTGACTACAAAACCAGCTTTATTGCAGTATATATTATCTAATTTGAACTGCTTGTGGTGACTGAATGACTCTTATTTGTTACGGTTATGATAAAAGACTTATATACAACAAGGTCATAAAAGCTGCTTTTAAACTATATGACTTCCACTTTGCTTCTGATAACTTATCTTATTCATACCAAATTATCAGTATTTGGGCTCTTAAGATGCAAAAACACCATTAGCATTGTAAATTTGTTAATCACCACACCAACATTACTAATATTGCGTTATTACTAAAGAACACTTATTCCCAATGGGAAAATGCAAAACTAATATCCGGTATTGTTTTTGCGTATATTCTTCATGAAAGCACCCTCAAAATGTCAAGCTTTGTTGAATGCTGTTTAGTTACCATAAAATATGAAAAAAAAAACTGAATCATCTTCGATCAGCATTTATTAAGGCAACTTTACATTCACAAATGCCGAATCATAACAGAATGCTCTTATTTGTGTATTTATGATGACAAAACAGCATTTGTCAATGACAATCTATCAATTATGGTTCCGTCATTTTAATTTCACTCCGGTTGCCACAATTTCACTATTTTCCAATCAAATTATGTCTTGAACTCGCTCATAAGATGCTATGGAATGATAATTAAACTGACTAAAAACAATTTAAAGCCCAAACACACCAAGAAATGTTGAATATGTTTTACTCTTCACATGGCGGTTTATTTTAGCAAATGCTAAATATCTAGAAATATGCCTCTTTCTGAGAGGGCACACACAATTTTACTGCTTTTTTTTGGCACTAAAGATTTGAGCTTTATATCAAAAGAACTCACTTCAAATACTTAATAAGCACTACGAGACAAATTATCACAGACGTGTTTTTAATCTTATTTTGTTTTGTTCACGTTGAAATAAATCCGACAAGATCGATGTTATGATAAATTCATTTTCAAGATGAAGCGACATTCATCTAGAAGAGGTAGCCTGAAAATAGCTACCATTAATGCTATTTTGCTTTACAGGGTGATTACTAATTCCTGTCAGTAAAGTAAATGTTCGTAGATAAAAGATGTATGTATGAATTTTAATTTCCGGTGTACATCCTGTTTCGCACATCTATAAAGTTTGTTTTGACAAAGTAAAGATTAAATCTTTTTTCATTTACCCTAGTTTTTAGTCATATGTGTTGCTTTAAAGGCATTGCACCTGGCACGCACGTTTTCCACAGATATCTATTTTTGACTAAACTTCGCTGAAAAAATTGCCTGATTGAAACAGCATGTTACCACAATCTTTTAGACTTACTAGGGAATAAAATGAGACTGATTACGGAAAATTTTAGCGAAAAAAATATGTAATTTTTGGTTAAAATATATGCTTTTGAATAACGTGCGTGTTAACTGTAATGCTTCTGAAACAATGCTTGTGGCTGGAAATTGAGGTAAAAAAATTAATTTGTTATCTATGTATAGCAAAGACAAATGTTATAGATGTCCTAAACTGTATATGCACTGGTAATTAAAATTCATTTAACCATTTTTTTCTGTGATTACTTATTTTACTGACAGGATATAGTAATCACCCTGTATTTGTGTGATTCATAGGCTTTTTTAGGGTGGGCAACTAGTCAGTCTACAAGAGGTTTTGGAGGATGGGCGTTTATTAATAGCACCCTGGAAGTAATTCGTAAAACTAAAATTGGTACTTGGGTGTTATTGAAATTTGTGCGAATCAAACCATGCATCGAAGAAAGCACTTATTTGGCCGTAAGTTGAAATATCTCTCGCTCTGTAACTGCTTGTCGAATAAATGATCGCTCAGACTAAACTGAAATCCCAAACCATCAACAGCGTTTGTCCATAAATCTATCAATATCATCACATTTACTTCTTACGGATCTCTTGACACATTCTAAATCTTTAAAACTCATATCAGCATTGATTTCTCATTTGAGCATAAACTCGATGATCTCGTAATAATCCTTGATGTACGATAAACATATTGCACATAGGTCCTATTTTTATAAATATTGATAAGCATTATAACATTATCACAACTCTTGAAAAAAATCTAAACTTTCTTGACATTCCACACATCGACAAGATTCACATCCTTCACCGTCTATATCACGTCTAGAATCATGTAATACGCTAAGTTCACCGCAGCAATGTATAAATCCTTCGGAAAACTCACTCACAATAATAAACCTATAAAAGCACACTTTATTCAACCCACACTCTTAATCGGCAAAGTCATGTCATGCCAAAAATAAATAAATTGAAGCAAAACTGCCAAAAAAAGTTGAAGAATTGGTACAGAAGCGAAAAAGTTCAACAGAATAAACCGAAGTAAAACCGTGCTCTTTATCGCTAACAGCTAATCCACTCTAGAGGCCTTTTCCGGAGCCCAGCCTCGAGTCGTAAAGCATAACTTTTTTTCATTCGTCTTGTGATTTTTTCGGCTATGGATGGAGGACACGAGCCTTGGTTATCGGGTAAAAAAAAAATCCGAAAGCAACTTCAACTTTTCTAAGCTCTTAGGAGTGCGACACTTTCTCTTCAATGAGGAGTTCCGCTGGTTTAAAAAAAATGGTAAAAAACAGCAACATCAACAAGCTTCCAATCGGAGGTGAATGGAGAAGGAAAGAGTTTTTTTTTTTCGATCATAAATAACGGTCGCCGGATCACGAAATGCTTGTGAAAAATCCGTGAACCAATAGGCAGTGTATATGTGCGCAAAGTATCGTAAAAAAATAGTCCCAAAAAGTTTTCTCCGTTGGTCCTGTTCAACAAAAATATATATGTATGGGGAGTTCAAGTTTACTGTTATAATTTATCTTTATGTGTTCAAAACACCACACTCAATATTGGGATAATATCACCAATATGCCTAACTTTAAGATTCATAAATGTAATTTAGACTCGTAAATCGGTGGCAATTGATCAGTGTTTAAGAACTTTCAGTTGTATAATCTATAAGTTTCCAGATATTGTGAAACTAATTTCGATAAAAAAAAACAGAGCTACGTTGATCTCTTTCAGCCTAAGTTATTGGTTTTTGGTAAGAAAAATAAATAGTGTAGGGACCTTCCATTGCCGAGTGGTTTTAGTTCGCGACTACAAAGCAAAGCCATGCTGAAGGTCGAAATCGAAACACAATATACGAATGCAAAAATGGCAATTTGGCGAAGAAAGCTCTCAGTTAATAACTGTGGAAGTGCTCATAAGAACACTAAGCTGAGAATCAGGCTATATTCCAAAGAGGACGTAATACGAAGAAGAACTGATACAATGAGGCAAAAGTCATCAGTAAAGTGTGAGATAGCCTTTTGCGATACAGTTTATAGGTTATTTATTCAACTTTGGACTCTTTAATAAAATGAGACAATTTCAATCTGCTTCATGATTACCGAATAAACCATTGAAACGTTTGCATTGTGAAACAGCTTGTTGAACACAAAAACAAAAAATAAAGACATTTTGTCAATGTCAATCTACCTACAACCCAGATCCAAACGTCGTTCGAAGGGGTAGATAAAAACCGGTCTCATTCATACCAGTAAATTGCTGATAATCATGAAAATTTATCCGCTCGCGATTTTCCGCTATTTATGCGGGAAATGATGAAAACGCAAAGCTTTTACCTTTTCCTTCGAAAATTCACTGGCACACAAAGCCTAGCATTGCAACCCACCCCAAAATGCCAATCAATGTCGTATGCATCAAAGTTGACAGAATGATGAAAATTTTGGGAACGACAAAAAACAGGTAACGCATTTTTTCTTTCACAACGAGAAATAAATTATTCATTGTTGTGCGGTTCATGGGGTGTAGACACTGGTCAATTAAGTTTAAAGTTCGAAATTACGAATGAAAACCATGCGAACCATGTAATTCAAACGAATATAACACAAATCTAAAGCCTGTCCACGTTAAATTTCGGACACCCAAATAATGGCAGCAAAAAAAAGTTCGAGAATTTTACAGAAAGAAGGATTAACATCCTTGTCAACTGTTTATTTTGTAGATATAACTCTTTTATTCTGAAATAAACAATTGTTTTTGTTGAATTATGAGTAACTTTTTTTTGCTGCCAATTATTTGGGTGTCCGAAATTTATCGTGGACAGGCTTTATTATCAATCATGAACAAACAGATTAAAACAAAGTTTTATTTTACCAAAAGAGACCACCAAAGATATTTGTTACGTCTGTTTAATTGTGCTTTGAATTTCGAGCGATGATTCTATTGGCTTGATATCCAGTCAACCAGAAGTCCCATAAGAATTTACGTTGAATGTCGGTTACTCACGTACGTGCGAATTACAGTCATCCCATAGCTATGGATCAAGGGGTATAATTCAGTATAAAACATGATTCACAATGATGCTTTATAAAACAAAATTTCCTCACTGAAACTGCAGAATATAGCTGTTTTTGAAAATACACTTCAAAATTCGTGGTTATTTACGAAAAAGTGTCGATTTCTATAGAATTTTCAAACGTTGTCCATCCCAAAGATGTGGATCAGTGTGAGAGAAGGATCCTTATTATAGATCTAATCAACTCATATTATGGATCACCGCTAGAGCATGACGGCTCAAATTTGTGAATGAATCCGCAAGGTAGATGGTTGTGATGGCTATGACCGTGGTCATTATGTAAAGAACAAACGGATAATGCTGCATCGTGTCAACACCGAGTAGGCAGCCCCTCTGGCATGATGTAGGTAACGCAACCCTGGTTAGGTGGCCTATCGAAGACTCTGCACCAACAAATAAAGGCAAAAGCAGAGCAAGCGGATTGATTTTACAGCAACGAATGGAAAAGTCAGCTTTTGGAACTTGACAACTTCGAACCCGCACGTGTTGGGCTCCAGGTTTGTAAACTGCTGAATTTCGGCATAAACGTGGCAGCTATTCAGGTAATACGCTGACCGAAAACCGGTGAACGTAAATTCCGAGCAGTGGATTGCAAAATGGTGAGTCGACAATCAAGAAGGAGCGTCCAACATAGCTCCATTCCTAGCAAGCCAAAGATCGCCATCTGAAGGTTGCGTACTTACACAGCTAAAAACATGTTGTAAATTTAAATTTATTTTTATGTACATATTTGGAGCATCAAAATAAACTTAAATTTCAACGACCAATCGCTTATTTTTCAATCGAAATAACTTTAAATTTACACGAACATGTAACATTCATTCATTTCTTGTTGGAAGTTTAATGTATCTTTATTTAAGTTCACATGATGCTGTAACAATACACGGATTAGGTTTATTTTTACAGTATAGTCTCCAGTTTACACTACATTGAATTTTAAAAACTTTTTTCTGTGTAGCTGGTAGTGCTACCAGGGCACTGTTGTCTTTTTGACATCGCCAGAGTAATGTGCATCCCAAGTGTCTGTTCACCAGGAGGTGCGTCTGAAACAGCGTCTGTTCTGGTATCCAGCGGCTGAGTATGAAATGTAATATCACGTCTGTTGGTGCGTTAAACCGTGGCCAACTCCGGTCGGGTCGGGGTGGACTGTATTTTCGGATAAAAGAATTCGACACCACTAGTTTACTAATCACTAAACTTTATTGCACTACTTCACTTTCACTATTATACTTTACTTTTACTTGGATCACTTTTCACTGCCGATCATAATCACGCGGCGGTTAAAATACAACTAACTGTGCTACGCGTACGGCCCGCGAGTATATAGCACAGCGCACGCATTGTAGAGGCACGCGGAAGCTTCTAGAAGCGCGTGGAAGCGCCGCGACGCGTGTGCTGCTATCGTCACTGTCACTATACGATGAACTCTCGGATGAACCATACAATGAGTGCCACGATGACGATAACGCTGATAGTGGGACACTCACTGTTGGCACTCACACTCGATGGGGGAACACTCTCTCTCTCAGTGACTAGGCAATGTGGGTCGTATCAGGAGCTGCAATTGGGTGAGTTTATCGTGTGATTCAGTGACGATAGAATGTGCGTCGCTATTTTTCATGCTACTGCGGCAGTGATTGGGGACACCCGCTCCGTACGGAACAACGTCAACTAACCTAAGGTGGCAGCTCCATCAACGTGATGCGGGTAGTATGACCAACCCGGTGCAAGACCAGCATCAAACTCAATAATAACTACGTACATTAGTGTAATCATATTAGCGAAATGTTTTACTGATATTTAAATGTGTTCCACGCTAACCACATCAACTCAAATTTACTGGCTGTACTGCAAACAAATACTTTGCAACCGTTTGTTTGTGCCAATGAAACTGTTGTTGTGAAAAAATAAATTTTCCGGCAAAAAAGATTTCGCCTTTTTCGATTGTTAGTCATTAAACGACTATTTGTTTATTCACAAACGCTCACTTCCATGTAATGATGACCAACTTTGATGGGAAAGCTTCAGTCTTGCCAGAAGCATTTCAATCTATGCGATTGGAAATTGAAAAGTTGCAATTTGCTGTGGACGCATTAACGACAGAAGTTGAGGAAAAATCGAGCACGTCCACACCCTTTGCTACTCAGAATTTGTGGTCCAATAGAGATCGCCTCAACAACCCTGTAAATTCAACGAAACGTCGTAGGCACCAAGGCAACTGGCATTAAAAACCGTGCAATTGAATCAGCGACATGACGATAATTTGCTTTGGATATGTCTCTCGGCTTTTCATCCATTGACCTCTGAAGGACAGATCGCCTTGCTACTCAGTAAATGTTTAGATTTGACCAGTAGGGTAAATTATGTATTTTGGACAGGCTAAGGATATGTCTGGAAACGGCGATCGATTAAATGCATTAGATACAAATATTTTATTGCGTAATTTTCCTTATATGCTTAATGTCCCATTGTACCTTGAGTGTCTGGGGAGAAAAAGCTTACAAACTGTAGTATTAGCTTCCAAAATGGCGTTTTTTGGCGGCCTGTCTGTCATACATTTTGGACACCTTATATACATTTTGGACACCCTCATGTGAATATAATTTGGACAGAGGCGTTATCTCAATATCCATACAATGGTTTCTTACAAAGACGATCATATAATAAAACTTTAAGAGTTTACATGTGACTTATGGATTTTTTCGCTTATTGGATTAGTGAAAATCAATAATTTAATTTAATGCAAGCAAATATCATCAGATCCACGAAAAACGCCTGCAAGTATGCATGCATGCGACATTCCAGTGTGTTTCATAAGATGGCCAAATTATATCAACTCAACAAAACCCATAAGGCGGCGTCCATTTATTACGTAACGCAAAAATTGGAAATTTTTGACCCCCTCCCCCCCCTCCGTAACGCTTTTTGTATGAAAATTTTAAAATTTTTGTATGAACCGTAACGCTTAAGCCTACTCCCCTCCTCCCCCTAGAGCGTTACGTAATTCGTGGATGCCGCCTAATCTATTTTGGACAACACTTGATTTATGCCTTATATACTCATGTTAAGATTTTAGATGAACTTAGCTTAAATTTTAGACATATTTAATCATGTTTCCACTTTCAAACTTTTTATGAATGCCAATTCTGAGCGCTATTATTGCATTCAATGTATGTTCTTGAAATGCACATCCTCTTGCATTCGTAGGTTTCACAGATGATCTGTAGATACAATTTACAATTTTTATATTTTTGAAGCCAATTTGTAATTGTTATGAAAATGGTCATCATTAATAAGTAGCATAGTGTATTAATAATGCAACACATGATTTCCCATACATGTATTCCTCATCATCTCATTGGAAATAAACATAGAACGACTAGCCTGTCCAAATTATATGCATGTCCAAATTATATACGTTACCCTACAACGACAAAAGTAGTGGAGTTGGTTTCTAAAAGAAAAGATGTCAATTCACTGCAGTGTACAATCCGAGAAAATATGATAAATTATTCCATGATCTGTAATTATCAACTAAAATAATTGATACGTGATATATTAGCACTTTTAAGAAATAGCGCCCTAGTCTATGACATAACTAAACGCTTCAATGTCATTTCAAATCAACGGTAGACTCGAGCAGAAGTGCTTTACGAAGCTCAGTTCAATAATCGCATAAGTGTGCGTGAAGTATATGAATGGAAAGTGAAAATTAGTAAAGCTTCGCGACGACGGAAATGATTAGAGTAGGAAAACAGGAACGAGTGTCGAGTGTGTGTTAGAGCAGGATGGTGATAAAACTTGGATTGGGTTCAAAGAAAAATATGCTTGACGCGTCATTCATTCTGTTGGCGACTTTATCGGCAAACGGATGTGTGTAAAAAAAAGACAATTTAGATTTCGGACGGTCTGAATTACAAGGTTTACTACATTCACTACAATTTGTGTCCTTCAAAATTGGCATCGCTACACAGTTGAAGGAGAAAGCCCTTTCGAGTAATTCATGGCCTGAAAAAATCCAATTTCGGGAATTCGATGATCCTCGCTCAAAAAACCGTCGACGAATAGTCAGTTTGCTGTCAATAGAGGACAAACCATTGACAATGGAGGAAACAGCAGGATAGAACTCCGCTACTTGAAATCACCCAGCTCTTCGAATCAACTGGGATGCACGCAAGGAAGCACTTTGGAAGCCCCTTTTGACCCCATTACAGTCGAGCCATGTTCCACCGTCAACATCAACCAAGCTTCCAAGTGTAGAACTTTTCCCCGCTGAAGACTTTTCGATTTTAGCTCGAACTACGGCACATCATTCAGCGCTTATGGATCGAACTTCAGCCAAACAAAATCTCTGCACTTTCCCCTTGTTCGCAGCCTTCTGGAATACGGAGTTGTTGTTTGGGCTCCTTTCCACCCTGTGCAGGTGAACAGAATAAAAGCAATCCAACGGAATTTTATCAATTACCTACGCTACAAAAATTCTTCCCTGGAATGATCCCGTGAATTTGCCGCCTTATGAAGAACGATGTAGGCTGATCAACTTGGACTCACTAGCAACTAGGAGAAAGCTATTGCAACGAATATTTGTATTTGGCTTACTGGACGGTGATGTAGATTGCAACTCCCTTTTGGGTCAACTCCATTTCTCCATTCCCCCAAAGACCCCTTCGCAACTACAGTCTTTTGTGGCAATCAACTCATAGCACCAACTATAGATACAACGAGTCATGGTCCATGTGCTGCCGTTTGTTCAACGAAACATGTGACGTCTTTGATTTTAATTTGAGTAAGTCTGAGTATGGACCAATGCACGAGTTCACTAATTTGACGTTTGAGCGGTGCCGAATTCACTTGTTGCCATGGTCACGTAAATAACACGGCACCGCTCACACGCCAATGAGTGAACTCTTGCATTGGTTCATAAGCATAGAATTAAATATTGCTGTTTGCATTTGAGATGCAAATGTTGAGAAAACGTCCTCCAAATGCGGTTACACAAAATAATCAAAGAAAACCTAGCAACGATCACATAAATCACCGCCGCCCTAGCAAGAAAAATCTATCTTTGACATCGCATTTCTTGTGAAAAATCTTACCACGTTTGGTGTTCCCGCATTTGATATTTGCATTTCAAACGCACATAGCAATATCTAGCCCGAATAAATATCTGTGCAACACTAGTTGAAGATGTAAGGAATAAATTAATAAATAATGGAAACTGATTAGCAAGCGAATCTGTGTACTGAGGATACAGGGCAAATTCTTCAACTACTGGCTGATCAACATCTATGCACCGACGAACAACAAACCGGACGCGTTTTATGAAGGCCTATGGAGAGTGCCAAAAACACGACGCGAAAATAGTCATCAGAGATGCAAACGCGCAGGTCGGAAAAGAGGACTTTTTCCGTCCAATCATCAGTGAGACGAGCATTCACTCCGTTACCAATGACAACGGCCTACGACTAGTGACTATCGCTGTTGCCGGGGGATGGCTATCACCAATACCTACCTTGCACGCAAGGATATTGGCAGCCCACTTGGGGGCCCCCAAATGGTGATATTTGCAACCAGATAGACCATATTCTGAGGGATGGTCAACATTTGCAACATGGGATTTGCCGACATGCAATCCATGTAGTGGTGAGTGAAACAGCGCGAGAAGTGATAGGTACTGCTCGAAGTCGTCCCATAAGTGGATGGTTCGACGAGGAGTGCCAGAGGGTGCCGGATGAGAAGAACATGGCCAAACGTCGGGTGTTAGTGTCTGGTACCAGGCTGAACAGAGAGCGATACAAAGAAGCAAGATCAATCAAAAAGCGAATCCATCGCAGGAACAAAAAAGAGTATGATGAGAATGTGATAGCCGAGGCGCAAAACTGTATGAAGCAGAACGATATGCGACGATTCTACGAAACTGTGAATGGCGTGCGGAGAAACTCAGCCCCGTCTCCCGTCATGTGCAACGACCGTGAAGGTAATTTTATGACAGATAAAACGATGGTGGCTGCCAAGTGGAAAGAGCACTTCGAAACGTTACTGAATGGAGAACGGGACAAGGACGAGATCCCGGTCGGGCTTCCCAAGCGCGGAAGTAAGCAGCTTTACCAGTAGATCCACCGAGTACTTCCGAAGGCATGAGGGAACAAACAAATGCCCACCGGCTTTTTAATGACCTCATAAGCCCAATCTTCAAGAAAGGACACAGACTGGAGTGTGCAATTGCCGAGGACTTATTCTGCTGAATTCAGCTTTCAAAATACTGTCGCGCAACCTGTTTAACATACTGAGGTCGCTCGTGGAGTCCTTCATCAGCCAATACCAAGCTGGTTCCAGGAGTATAACTTGCAGACTCACCATCCTAATCATTGATTCTACCAAACGAAGTACATGGTTGCAGATAGAGATAGTGGTAGGCTTGGTGGAGTAGTATGGAAATTTTTTAATTAGATATTCTGCAACAATGTTTTTTTGCTCGGACTTTCACGCTATGCCTAACACCCTCTTCCCCTTGGAGTGTGATATAATTTGTGCATGACCCCACTCATATAATATCGAACCGTCTCTGCTAGACTAATTAGGCTGTCTTAACATTTCTTGCGAACGAAGAAAATCATCTGAATCTATATATCAATTTTACATTCAACATTTTCCACACCTCCCGCAGGCTGCAATAAAGAGCATGGCAAAGCACATCGGAAAAAATATGTTTCATCCCGGACCATTTCATGAAATTTAAATGACCAAAAAGCGTGAAATTGAATTATGATTTTTTTATGAAATGTACTCCTTATTCGTCATGGCTTTAGCCGGTCCAGGATTCACCGTGAATGTTGAATAAACGGATCTACAGCTAGCCTAGTGAGCACCTTTGTATAACCCAAAAATGACGGTTCTGATTCACGCTTAGTTTGGATTTTTTCTTTCTGAAAAATAAACAAGACTTACTTGCCGCAAAAAATAAACATTTACACAATTGCAAAGAACATCCCTCAATCAAAAAATGTGGAATGCACATAAAATACCATATTGAAGAGGAAGGCCAAATTACAGTGGGAGCGTAGAGTCATAAAAAAGAAGTTGGTCACTCAAAACCGGCATGTTGTATTGGATGTATTGTAGTGAAGTGGGTGAATTGTGAGTGAAAAAATCTTGGCGCCGCGCTTCAAGAATCCCTCTTTTGTACATACTGGGTGGGAAGTTTGACTGCCCTCGCATGGACATATATATTCCACAGCCATTGCGAATTAAGGGAGCTCAAGCACAAGTGGTATTCATATTTATCCTGGACCTGTTATTTATCCCTGTTGACAAATTTGCATTCAAATATCTGTACTCAACGTTTGAAGTATTTCTGGCTGACAACGGTTTGAATTCTGCCTCCTCCAGAACACTACACGTTGCGTTTTTAATAGAAGGCATTTGCGATTTTTCAGAAAACATCAAACGAATCTAGGGTAACCCGGAGTAAAACGCCCCACCGCTCCCGTGCGCTCGAAAAAAACAAATATTACAAGTTTTATATTTTTAAAACAAAAACTGGCGCCAAAAGCTCATGACATTAAATTGTATGTTGTTTTCTCAAATTTTTAAATATTTTTCACAATTGTTTAAATTGATTTTTCGATTTTGCTGATATGGGGTAACACCGATCACCAATGTAAAGAATGATCGAAAGTATTTACCCCTTTCTTTCCTGTGGGGTGTAAGCGGCATAATATTAATCCCCTCGGTTGAGTAATGCCTTGAGCCTCACCCCTCGACTGACAGATGGATGAACACGCGTTCATCCATCCGGACAACTCGCTTTCAAAAATCACATTGAAGGCATTCAAGCTAAATGTAACAAATATGTAAATGTTTCTATCCCCTTATTACTTACTTATTTGGCTTTACATCAATTATCTTGATAAAGCCTCGCCAACAATATTTCGCCAATTTCCTCGGTTCATGGCCGCTTCTCTCCATCCTCGACTGTGACCCACGCTCTCCAGGTCCTGGTGTACCTGGTCAATCCACCTAGCTCGCTGCGCCCCACGCCTTCTTGTTCCGACCGGATTCGTGGCGAACACCATCTTTACAGGGTTGTTGTCCGGCATTCATGCAACATGCCTTGCCCATCGTATCCTTCCAGCTTTAGCTACCTTCACGATACTGGGTTCGCCGTAGAGTTGAGCGAGCTCGTGGTTCATCCTTCGCCGCCACACGCCGTTCTCCTGCACGCCGCCGAAGATCGTCCTTAGCACTCGGCGTTCGAAAACCCCAAGAGCTTGCAAGTCCTCCTCGAGCATAGTCCACGCCTCATGCCCATAGAGGACTACCGGTCTTATGAGCGTTTTGTACATCGTGCATTTGGTGCGGGGGTGAATCTTTCTTGACCGCAGTTTCTTCTGGAGCCCATAGTAGGCACGACTTCCGCTGATGATGCGCCTTCGTATTTCCCGACTAACATTGTTGTCAGCCGTCAACAAGGATCCGAGGTAGACGAACTCGTCCACCACCTCGAAGGTATCCCCGTCTATCGTAACACTGCTTCCTAGGCGGGTCCTGTCGCGCTCAGTTCCGCCAACCAGCATGTACTTTGTTTTCGACGCATTCACCATTAGCCCGACTCTTGTTGCTTCGCGTTTCAGGCGGGTGAACAAATCTGCCACCGTTTCAGATTTTCTCCCAATAATATCCATGTCGTCCGCGAAGCAAACAAATTGTCCGGATCTCGTGAAAATTGTGCCTCGACTGTTAAGTCCGGCTCTCCGCATGACACCTTCAAGCGCAATATTGAACAACAGGCACGAAAGTCCGTCGCCCTGTCGTAGTCCCCGCCGAGACTCGAACGAACTGGAGTGTTCGCCCGAGATCTTCACGCAGTTTTGCACACCGTCCATCGTTGCTCTGATCAATCTTGTGAGCTTCCCGGGAAAGCTGTTCTCGTCCATGATTTTCCATAGCTCTATGCGGTCGATACTATCGTATGCCGCCTTGAAATCGATGAACAAATGATGCGTAGGGACCTGGTACTCACGGCATTTCTGGAGGATTTGCCGCACGGAAAAGATCTGGTCCGTTGTCGAGCGGCCGTCGATGAAACCTGCTTGATAACTTCCCACGAACTCGTTTGCTATAGGTGATAGACGACGGAAGAGAATCTGGGATAGCACTTTATAGGCGGCGTTTAGGATGGTGATTGCACGATAATTTTCACACTCCAGTTTGTCGCCCTTTTTGTAGATAGGGCATATAACGCCTTGCTTCCACTCCTCCGGTAGCTGTTCCGTTTCCCAGATTCTGACTATCAGCCGATGCAGACAAGCGGCCAACCTGTCCGGGCCCATCTTGATGAGTTCGGCTCCGATACCATCCTTGCCAGCGGCTTAGTTGTTCTTGAGCTGTTGAATGGCATCCTTAACTTCCCCCATCGTGGGGGCTGGTTGATTTCCGCTATCCGCTGTGCTGACGTAGCCATCGCCTTCGCTGTCCTGACCTTCTGTGCCTGTGTTCTCTGCGCCATTCAGGTGTTCATCGTAGTGCTGCTTCCACCTTTCGATCACCTCGCGTCCGTCCGTCAAGATGCTCCCATCCTTATCCCGGCACATCTCAGCTCGCGGCACGAAGCCTTTGCGGGATGTGTTGAGCTTCTGATAAAACTTCCGCGTTTCTTGAGAACGGTACAGCAACTCCATCTCTTGGCATTACACCTCTTCCAGGCGGCGCTTTTTGTCCCGGAATAGGCGGGTTTGCTGTTTCCGCTTCAGTCTGTATCGTTCCACGTTTTGCCGCGTACCATGCTGCAGCATTGCAGCCCACGCTGCATTCTTCTCCTCTAAAACCTCTTGGCACTCCTCGTCGAACCAATCGTTTTTTGAGCTCCGTTCCACATATCCGACAACGCTTTCGCAGCGTCGTGAATGGCTGCTTTGACTGTCCTCCAGCAGTCCTCAAGAGGGGCCCTATCGAGCTCGCCCTCATCCGGCAACGCTGCCTCAAAACGTGGTCGATTTGCGATTCTGTCTGCTGAGGTGATCTCCAGGTGTACCGATACGGGAGGCTGTGCTGGAAATAGGTGCTACGAATGGCCATGTTCTTGGAGGCGGCAAAATCTATCAGTCGTAGGCCGTTCTCGTTCGTCAGCCGGTGGGCGCTGAACTTTCCAATCGTCGGTCTGAACTCCTCCTCCTGGCCAACCTGAGCATTCAAATCTCCTATGATGATCTTGACGTCGTGGCTTGGGCAGCGGTCGTACTCGAGTTCGAGCTGCGCGTAAAATGCGTCCTTGTCATCATCAGTGCTTCCGGAGTGTGGGCTATGCACGTTGATTATGCTGAAGAATCGGCCTTTGATTCTTAACTTGCACATTCGTTCATTGATCGGCCACCACCCGATCACGCGCCTTTGCATATCACCCATCACTATAAAAGCTGTTCCCAGCTCGCGTGTGTTGCCGCAGCTCTGGTAGATGGTATGATTACCTCTAAACGTTCGCACCAATGCTCCTGTCCAGCACACCTCCTGCAGCGCTACGATGTCGAAACCGCGGGTCTTCAGTACATCGGAGAGTATGCGAGTACTTCCAATGAAGTTGAGAGAATTGCAGTTCCACGTACCGAGTTTCCAATCGCTAGTCCATTTTCGTCGCTGTGGTCTTTGCCGATTGTTCCGGTCCGTATTCTCTCGTTGACGTTCCTGTGCTGATGTGTTTTTACGGCTGGCTCGCAGGGCCTGACACCAACCCCCTAGATTTCCGGAGGACCATTCCCCCTAAATGTTCGGAGGGCCATAGTGCGCAGTTTAGCTTAGAGTCCTTCTCTGGCACTCGGACGATGATCAGCCGCCCCTGATATGGGGAATAGACGCTGTTGTGAGCCGCTCCTAACGTGGAGTACAGACGCTCCAGGTTTGCAAAAGCAAACCCCCCCTTCCCTGTCAGCATACGACCAAAGTTCCCACCGGGGGTTGGTTACCCGATCTTCCCCAAGGTTACTCGTACCCCGGCCAGTACCACGAGGAGGTAGGGATAGGAGTTGTTGGGCAAGAGGCTAAGGACCGCACAAAGGGGTCTATTTTATTCCTGCAGGTACGCGAGGTACCAATGGTACGCCATGCCCAGCCATTTACCGTGCCAATGGCGCCTTATTAATTTACCGCGCCAATGGCGCCTTATTAATACAAAATCAAATCAGGCCAGCCATGTTGTATGCTGTACCAATATGGACTAGCTGTTGTAATACCAGGAAGAAAGCCCTGCAGAGAATTCAAAATAAAATTTTGAAAATGAATCTGAGACTTCCTCCCTGGTATAGTACCAATGAGTTACATAGAATATCCAATGTTGAAACATAGGAACAAATGTCAAATAAAATAATAAATAATTTCAGGCTAAAATCGTTACAATCTTCTATTGCCACGATAAAGCGTTATATGTTTAGGTTAAGTATATTCAAAGCGTTTTTTTTCTCTTATAAACAGGTGAAATCTACTCACCTGTAAAAAATCTGAACTGCTACGGCAAATGAAATGTAATATGTTGTTAAAAAAATGTTAATTAAATCTTAAATTTGTTTACCAAATTAGGATGATAGTGTTGTCTAATAACACAGAACACCTAGATATAAGAAATGAATGTAATGTTTGAAATGATACTAATAAAGAAATTAAAAAAAAGGATCAGCCTCTTTCTTCCCTGGATCATCGGACGAGGTAAACGCAATCAATCGTTACTCTTGGTATTGGTACGCTGGGTGGTTCTCTCCTCCTAAGCGGAACTTCCCATTTCCACATTTCCACGAGGTTTAAGGTGTAACGTTTAACTCAAAAATATTAATAGAACTGAAGAAAATATGTTTTATGGTTACCTGTGTTCCATTGAGAAGATGACTGTAAATAGGGTAATAAAAAGACATCAATAATCTTCCGTTTACACCAAAATCAAACATTTTATTTGTACGTTAGGGGCCGTCTTTTAATTACGTAAGGGGTTATGGGAAGAGGATACATCATACCGTGTTTCTAGAGACGGCCCAGCAGATGCAACTACTCGCTAACGTATTTGAGTAGGTAAATTTGTTGCTCGTCCTCGGTGCCTTAAATTTTTCGTATTTCTCTATAAAATTTTTAACACATCATTTTCGGCGATTCCATTTTCAGTAAAATTAACAGGGTCGTACTAATCAATGTTTCCTCGTTGATCAATGATACCTCGTTTTACGGCACCTATTAATTGTATCTACTCTCTCACCCCATCCCCAAGATAGTCACTTAGGACTTAGAAAGTTATAGTTAAGGCCTTTGTTGTTAAAAATCATGTTAAAATAGAAAATACAAATTGTTTTTTTGGTTCTATATTTTTTTTAATTTACCTTAGAAATACAACTCTCGTGTGACGTAAACAAGAGTTAAACAACTTAAATATGAAGCATGTGGTCATGATGCAAATTTCATCCAAGAAAACATTATGATAAATAATTTTCTTAAAAAGATTAATAATCTTAATGTATCTCACACATTACATTAATTTAAAAAAAAATAATCTGAGTATTTGACGCATTCACTACCACTATTTTTGTTGTTTCATGATTCAGACAGCCATCGTTTCAATAATCTGTGTTGCGTGCCGCTCATTTGGAATAGTGTCACGGATCGGAAATCGAGTTATTAGTGTTTGATCTTTTGATCGCGTCGCTTGCGGGAACTTTTGATCGCGTCCTGCGGGAACTGGCGACAACACTTGTTCGTCGTATTATGCGGTTGTAGCCGTTGCTCCACAATAATTTAATTAATTCAGTTAGACCTATAAATAGGTAAGGTTGAGGTACAGCTTATTGAATATATGAATTACCTTTACGCCATAAGCAAGATAATCTGCCATAAAAAGCTCATAAGCTCTCAAACGGCCATGAAGGAGTTCTCGAAGGTCAAGGAAATTTAGAATCTCCGGAGAACGTAGGGGAAAGAATGAGTCGCGGCCGAAGCCGAACTTGAGCGCACATTCAACATAAACCGTGGCACTCCCGAATTATTTCGAAGAAGTTCGTGGAAAATATCGAACTTCCGTCGAGTTCGGTCAATGGCACCTTCCCTAATCTGAGGATCACGATTTCACCTCACTTTCATTCGATCCGCAGATTAGTGTAGAAGTGTCGTTATTAGTTTGTTGAAGAAGTCGTTATATGTAAGTGATAGTAACGTGGTGATATTTTAAAAGACAATTTTACACCGTCTTCAGCCAAAGGCTGCACAGACTGAACAATCACGAACATTAGGCAACGGACAACACAGAACACCCAGTTGCCCAGTAATGAATTTTTCGTTTTGACGAAAAGTTTTCACCAACTGGAGCGGGAATCGAACCCACGCTTCGTGGCACAATACGCCTAAACGACTGACGCCGCTAACCGCAAGGCCACGAAGTCCACATTTCTGTAACCTAATTTGTTCTTTGTTCCCTCTGTCTCAGTGCGACGGAAGGAAGTTAGGAAAAGGGCATTAGGGCTTGTGCGTTGTCAAAATAGCAATCAGGTAATGTGCTCGTTGTGCTCGTCTTCAAGATACCCGTGCATGTGCTAATTGCCATTGAATAGCCCGCGGCTATCTTCTTCCCACTCTAGCGACGCTCCTCTGCCTTTCGAGCCGAAAAGTTTTGGCGAACAGAAACCTGCCAAGAAAACGGTCCGCCAACACGCCGTTTTGAGCCACAGCCGTGGTCGCCAATTGCCACTGGGTGGCCGCAATCCCGAAGGTCAACTGGGAGTACACCTGGCCACGTGAACCCGCGAGCACACGTGGACCAGCGAACGAATCGCTGCTCCCATCAGCGCGACACGCCAGGAGCGCAGAATCACCAGCAAACCATCAACAATCCAGCCAGGAACCCCCACCGCAGACGTCGCCAGTGATAACTCGGTGAGTCGATTCCTTCTCGCATCGTTTTTTTTTTGTGGAGTGGGGCGTCCGTAAAATGTTGAGGTTGGGTGGTTGCTAAAGCCACAAAACGTGCGCACGTATTTTATGACCGGCCCACCCAAACCTATTGTGTAAGCCACCCGGGTGCGAACTAGCTTGCCGCATCTGCTTGTCGCATCGTCGAGTGAAACATTGAATGGAGACGAAACAGCACTGATAGAGCACATGTATTGCAAGGTAGAGAGAAGAGAGAGAAAATAAAGAGATAAACAAAAACGCACGAAAGAGCAGGACTGCAGAAATAGGAAAGGAACACATGTAAATAAAATGAACCAATACATAAATTGCATGCTATTAGAATAAAATGATTCATTCCCATTATTCTCCTAATATATATTTGTTTTGTTAATGAATTCTCTGTTAGCAGTTGTTGTATATTCTTGAGAATGACCTTTTAGAGTAAGGTAATATTGTCCCTTTACTTCGTGTGAAATTTTAATGTTGTTTGCGTGGCGCAATTTGACTGCCGTCTTGCGCATGCCCTTCTACACTGGTCGCGCATCTTGCGGACAGTAGTTGAACCGCCAGTGATGAGAAATATTGTGCGACAACTGTGAATGTTGCACTGTCTTAGGTGTGGGTGTTGTCTTACTGCGTTCTTTGGAGGAATGATTTTGGAGTGTGACAGTATATGTTGTTGCGTAGGGTAGAGACCCCAGTTCTTGTGTAGGTTGTAGGCACGCTGGCTCGATCCTCAACTTATTCGGGGATTCTAAATGGACTCGCCCTGACGAGTCTCAACCGGGAAAATTTGACCTTGTCTTGCGGTCTCCTAACGGAGTGGCGCTAAAGCCGCATGGTTTTTCCCCGGATCGGCCGGTTATCGAATTATGTCGCGAATCCAGTTAGGTGTGATTATAGCATGGATCGCATCATCAATCAGAGGTGACTTCCACATCTATACCACAGACAAACAGACGTAACACTTAGAACAAATCCCGATCAAAATCATAGTCACGATGACATGTACGCCCAATGCTAAAATCGGTGTGTTTGGCCGATGGTCCAACAGATGGCGGTAGTGTGTAAACGTCAAACGCGAGCAAAAACGATGCGAGCGCTGCGGGTGGTGGATTGGCCATCTACCATATATTTGAATTAGCCGTTAAAAAGGTGGTCGATGAACATCGGTGAGAGTGTGACGTCTGTTTGTCTGTGTATATACCTTATCCTACTAATCCAATATCCTTTCCATGACAACTGTGGAGATGCAGAGGATTCTTCGGTCTCTAGTAACGATGGTGTCTTACTAACATAATTACCGATGACCGTTAGAACGTTGCCGGCGCCGTTATCCACTTATCCGCGAGCGAGAATGGCGCCTTATGGGTGCTGCTTGATAGTGGGTGGGATTCAAGCATTGGGGTTATCCATTTATTACGTAAGACATTTTTCGGGGTTTTTCAACCCCCCTCCCCCCATGGTAAGATTTTTTTGTCTGAAACTTAATAGTAATTTGTATGGCGCGTAAGAAATCTCAGAACCCCCCCTCCCCCCGTTAACCCTTACATAATTAATGGACAGCCCCATTGACGTTTGTGTGTCTTCAGTATATTTGGGATTGCTGATTCTCAAAAATTTTTCAGTACTACACAATTTTTAACTACAGGTCGTCAAAGTTGTATAAAACACTGGTTTCATTGATTTTTACTCAAAATTCAAAGTATAATTTATCAAACTTTGTTGTAATCTTATCTACCAAGCATGCATAATAGGACTCGAACTTTTATTTTAAAAATAATTTGGTTGAAATTGAACGTTTAAATCGATTTTTTTTCAACATGCTTGCAGTCTCCATACAATTTTTTTCGTTTTTTTTTTGTATGCCACAATACAATACTTTTCTATGAGCTTTTATGATAAGTGTTGTTTAACAGATGAAGTTTTAATTCTGCGGCAAATTCAACAAATTAATTGCCATACAAGCTGACAAACTTGCATGCAAGTTGGCTGATATAGTCTAATTTTGCATTTTCAACAGACAATATCTGAAAAATTAGACGTGCTAAGATATTTTTGAAAACGGCAATGGATTCAGCAACTCTTAATTAAGTGAATAGCGGTATTTTGATGCTTGAGACAAAAACGTGTTCCGCAGTGTAATCATAATTATTTTTATAATTAATCATTAACACTCTGGTACATTTTTTTTTATAATATTAATCATTAACGCATAGGTACGTTAATTTTGCTAAATTGATCATACTTTTAAAATTTTTGACAACGGAATCGTTTTTTTGCGATTCTGTTTGTAGTGAAAACAGCATTTTCGCTTGAACAAACCTTAATTTTCGCAGAAACATTATTTTCGTAAGCTTATGAATACGAGCAAGAGAATTACCATTCATTTATTCAGTCATTTATTCATTTATTCATTGATAAATGTCCATTCTAATTCCTTTCAAGCGGGGCATTACGATCAATGTTACCCTATTTTACACAATATTCAATAATCCATCATTTTTAGCAGCTTTTGAATCCCGTTTTCCGTTTCTTGGTGTGAATATCCAGCTTTGTTCCAATCAATAGTATAATATTCACCTCGGTACAATTGTACCAGTGCAATTTTATTATCACCTCGAATTCAACTCAATGTCCCGTGGCTAAGTGCTTTCTACTCATTCCACAAACACCTATAAAAGACTCGCGAAGAGATTTAAATTGCACTGATTTATCACAACTCAGCAAATCGGATGCACAAGCAGCCTGCAGCTCTTCTGAATGAAAATAAATTTACCAGGTTCAGAATCGGCTCGTGAATGCCAAAAAAATGGCCATAATGAGAACCGATTGAAACCAGTCAGTCCTCCTTGATTCAAGTGTTTTGCCGCGCATCGCGTCATATTGGAAATTTATTCGCCACTCAAAGTTGAATTTTTTATTTTATTAAAACATATTGACTGTGTCAAGTTATAGCACGAAAATGGCCAACAAAAAGTCAATCGGCCGGCGTTCCGGGAATGAAACCAAGTGTGGGGAGAACACTTTAGCGCCCTAATTTATGCTCGAATAAATGACGAAACATCAACAGAGCGTACCGGCCGGTTAAAATGATGCCAAAACGATGGGCCCAACGGTTGCGACTCTGGCGGGAAATTCTGTGAGAAATGAATAAATAAAAGCTCGCTCTTTCTCCGATTTTTGTTGGTTCGCCTATGGTAAGCTGTGTGAAAGTGAATGATTTATTATTAATGGCCTGATAGGCAGGCAAGCAGCCGACAGTGAGTAGACATCATCAAGCACACCTCGCCACTGTTTTCGGGGTTGCTTTCCAACGGAAAAATGGTCATGCGTGCCGGGACATAAAGTTTTCATGATGCACATTCGCCACAACAGAAGCAGTTGGATGTGTGATAAAATTTTGATTGGAAATTTTCGATGGTGCTACGCGCCAACACAATAAGAGAACGGAATTTATCGGTGACTTTTTTTTTGCAATTTATCAGACTTCCCACACCATGGTTTATCGAGATACTTATGGTGTAATTAAAGTCATTAAACCATTATTGCTAGACGGACGGGAACATACAGTCAGTGTTCGATAATTGCAACATCTTTATGTTTCGTCTATCGAATGGAATATGAACTTTCCGTTAAAGAACAAAAGACAGTTCCGTTAAAGGACAAAAGATCGAAAGTGATTTGTTTCGTGGAAAGTTCTATGATGGTATCAACATTTCGTCCCTTTTCTGCCTGTGGTCCATTTAACTCCCTCTTGTTCGGAAAAATCGCCGCCTCCGCACTTTCAAGGTTTTGTGTTTAGGCCTTTGGTAGATTATTGAATTCACTTGTTTGAGAAAAATAAGATGCTATAATTAGATAGGAAATATCCATTAATTACGACACGTCAAAATCAGCCATTTTCAAAGAAACCTCTGCAAAAGTAGCCTTACCCCATACCCGACTCGCATAGATGCAGTGGTATATGTGGTGTACAATAGGCGAGTTAAAGCAATATCAATCCAATCAAATATACATCCAAAATTAATTCACTCGATCCATCGACGATTCTTAGCTCGAGCAAAGCATTATTAGTTTTCGAAGTGTTTTTTTTTTAATTCTTCATACCGGGACATGCTCTATTACCGTTAGGTAAAAAAAATCTCAAGTTTCAATCGATCAGTTAAAAATAACGTATGTTTATTTTCAAGTCTTTCATGTTTTATATACTTTGTATAAAAAATATGATTTGAACCATTTTGAAAATTTTAACCATAGTTACAGTTGGTATTGTTAAACATACCAGTGTTCCAAATACCGTGCATCTGACCCCGACTGCTGGGTCACATTTTCAAACATTTCTCAATTGAACAAACGAAGCGCATCAAAAATAAAACTTTTGTATCAAACAACGTATTGAGGTTTGCATGATTGATTCGGGAAATAAAATATATATTTCACTTCCCCATTTTGGAATTATAACTAAAACACGGTATTTGGAACACATAAACAACCGTGCCCTAATACCATGTGTTGGCACCAGGCGATTACATTCTAACATTATTTTTGTTTGTTTGTGTGTGTAACTTTAGTTCAAGTTTGTCATGGCTTTCTAAATACAGTCGAAGCTAGTTATAACGATATCGCAAGGGACCGTCGTTATAAGGAATTGTCGCTATAGAGAATAGTTATAACATCAAAATATTTTTCATGGGACCGAAAAATGTCGCTATAGAGAGCTTTTGAGGCTATAAAAGTTGTCGTTATAACGAGCTTTGACTGTACTACTTAATGTGGTAACGTTTGTGACAATCATTTAGAAAAATAAATAATAGAATATGCTAGAAATCCACATAATTCCCAAATACACGGTATTAGGCAACACACGGAATTAGAGCAGGTCTCGGTAAGTATCATTCCAAACATTACATTTCCTGGTATTACAACAGCTAGTCCATATTGGTACAGCATACAACATGGCTGGCCTGAAAATTTGTTTGAATATCGAAAGCTTGTTCTTAAAACAAAGTTTTGATTTTCTATTAATGAGAGGATAGAGACATTTTACATATTTATTACATTTGTCTTGAATGCCCTCAATGTGATTTTTGAAAGTTAAATTCTTATCTAGCATTAGCCCTAGATACTTAACTTCATCTGGCCAATTTATGGGAACCCCTCTCATCGTGGCAACATGTCTAATAGAAGGTTTCAATTGAGTTTTGGAAGCATTAGGAGAAATATTTCATTTTTGCAAGTATGAAGAAAAAATATCCAAGCTTTCTTGCAATCGACTACAGAGGACACGCAGGCTTCGTCCTTTGACGGAGAGGCCTGTGTCATCCGCAAACAAAGATTTTTGACATCCCTGAGGTAACTCAGGTGAGTCAGATGTGAAAATATTGTATAATATTGGTCCCAAAATGCTGCCTTGAGGAACATCAGCTCTTACAGGAAGTCTTTCAGACCTGGAGTTCTAATAATTAACCTGAAGTGTACGCTTTGATGGATAACTTTGAATTATTTTAACAATGTATATTTGAAAATTCAAGTTTTTTTTTTTCATTTTACGATCAAGCCTTCATGCCAAACACTGTCGAATGCTTTTTCTATGTCTAGAAGAGCAAGACCAGTAGACCAGATTTGTTGGAACGAATCAAATTTGTTACACGTAAGAGTTGATGCGTGGTCGAATGTCCATGGCGGAATCCAAACTGTTCATTGGCAAAAATTGAATTTTCGTTGATGTGGACCATCATTCTGTTCAAAATGACCTTTTTAAAAAGTTTACTGATGGAGGAAAGCAAACTGATTGGACGGGCTTCATCCCATTACCCCGAACGCCACTACCCCGAATGGGTCATTACCCCGAACGCCACTACCCCGAATGAGCCATTACCCCGAATAGTATGAGATACATTGCAGTATCTTGTTTTGCGTGCAAAAATGAGGACCATACTGTTATAGAGGATTGACCATTCATGGTTATCAATGGTGTGTAAAACTCGTCGGTAAAATGTTCATCATATATTTTCCCTTCTTTCATATGTCAGCTATTCTTTCGAAATATCATGTTTTCCATTTTGGGACAGTGCCTGTTTCTCAGCTCAGTGGGCACTTCCGCAGTTCAAGGGTTCATTCACAAATCTCATAACGCCAAAAAATGGCATTTTTGACACCCATCCACCTCATCGTAACCGTTTTGTATGAAAATCCTACAAATTTTGTGTGTAACATTTCGAGGACAGCCACCCACAACCCCCTTCAGCGTTATGAAATGTGTGAATGGGTCTTCGACAAAACAAGCCTTCTATTGACTGCGAGCTTTCCTTGTCAATTTACCATTCTTGTACATGTGCCTCTAGGCCCAGGGATGTCAAGAAACTATTCGATGCAATAAGATCCACCATTGGAGGAATTCGAACCCATACCCTCAATATGGTCTTACTGAACAGCTGTGTGCTCACCGGTATTTGGACTTCTTGGTGGTGTTAACATTTCAATTTTGTTTTCAACAAAGATTTTCCTTTTTTATGAATACAGGTTGTGCGATAGTATCACGTTGTAACAGTGATTATTCACGTCTTAGCTGCAAGCATTTCACCAGAAATTTCCCCTTCTTTCTTAAATAGACTGTTCTTATAAATTTTCGTAGGATTAGCTAGGCACTAATATTTCCATATGGAACAGCTTTTTTTAAGCAGGATATCCTTAAGGCATTCATTGAAGTTAATCCTGCTAATTCTAATCATAATCATCAATAATTATTTCCCCTTCTTTTATTTTCTTGCATTAAAACAGTTAGGTCTCTTACGGAACTGCTCACTACTTCTAAATCATCATTTATGCATTGTATTGAATCTAACACTACTATGTTTGTGGTTATCTTATTGAAATTCAGCTGAATGATCCCATATACTAACGAAAGTATTTACTGAAGAGATGATCAGAAGCCGCGGATTTTCTATCAGGTTGGTCTTCAAACGGGTTCTATAGAGCAGCACTTGCAGCGATAATAGGGTGATCTTCCTTTGCCATCGTTTATGAAACAAAATCTTTTAGAAAATCTCAATGCTAGTAGTCGACATCTAAAAAAATTGAGTGAAGAAAGTGGGTAGCAGCGTTCAAAACGAAACTTTACTGTATCCTTATTTTGTGCAGATTATAGGGGATTTTATTTTATTTCCGTACGGGTTTGGACCGAAAGGTCTCAGATTTTCATGAAACTTTTTCCACAGGCAGGGTTCATCATTATATGAATAAAAAATATTGAGAAAAATTCAGGGTCGCTTATTTTCCCGGAAAACTCAGTTGGATTTTTATGTTTTCCTCTGACACTACTTACTTTGAAAAATCATAACTCAAGAAAGAAGCATCGTAGAAACAAAGTTTTTTTATGAAAATGAAAGCAAATTTTCTCAGGAATAAAAAATATATTAACTGGAAACAGTTTTCCACAAAATTTTCCACCGTTGAGAAAATTCGTAAAGAAAAGCCGGAAAAACTATGTTCCTGAATTAGTCTCAAAATGTTATGCATTCGCGGTAATGACGTTTGGGGTAGTGACCCATTCGAGGTAATGGCTTTTGAGGTAATGGCGTTCGGGGTCGATTGGGCGATAGCTAGAAGCTTCTGCAGGATTTTTGTCTGGTTTTAAAATTGGAACAACCTTAGCATTTTCCCATTTTCAGGGAAATATGCCAATTGAAAACATTTGTTAAATATATAAACTAAAAATGATAAGCTACTTTTTGGAAGTATCTTGATCAGGATGTAGAAAATTCCATCATCGCTTTCATATTTTCGATTTTTTTAATAATAGCACTGTTCGACAAAAAAAGTCGATCTGAATGCACAGAGACCGGACAACCCGGGCTTGAAAGTATAAAAATAAACAAAAATAATGGCGTTTTCAGAATGTTCGTGTCTGCCCCAGGTCATTTTTAAAATATACTTGAACTTTTTGCATTTTTTATTTAAAAATCTAATCTAATCAATAAACCGACACAGTGTTTTATATTCAGGACAGCGGAATTCATGTGCCATATAATGTTTAAAACGTAAAGTCCAATATGAAGAGTTGTAATAAGATTTGCAGGAAGTGACTACTTCCGGGACCGCCGGATGTTCCAGAGGGAACCTGTAATTAGGGACAATTGAAATTGAACTCCAATACATATCGTGCGATGGTTCATTTTTCATGTCTTGTGCTAAATAGGGCTATTGTAGACCTTAAGTGGATATTTGACTACAGTGGCCACTTTTGTGACCACCGGATATCCCTGAGGGAGGCTGTGATGTCCCCAATGACTGATTCCTCCGGGAAATTCCGGTGGTCTTAAAAGGGAGGGTGCAAAAAAAGGGGGGAAGGGCTTCCTGCAAATCTTATTACAACTCTTCATATTGGACTTAACGTTTAAAACATTATATGGTACATGAATTCCGCTGTCCTGAATATAAAACACTGTGTCGGTTTATTGATCAGATTAGATTTTTAAATAAAAAATGCAAAAAGTTCAAGTATATTTTAAAAATGACCTGGGGCAGACACGAACATTCTGAAAACGCCATTATTTTTGTTTATTTTTATACTGTCAAGCCCGGGTTGTCCGGTCTCTGTGCATTCAGATCGACTTTTTTTGTCGAACAGTGTAGTTTTCACTTCTTCCAAATCAGTCTTCCAGGAATTATCGAAAAAGTTCTCTCGATTGAGAATGTTTTCAAAGTCCTGAATAACTTGATTTTCTGTTGGACTAATTAATGACTATTAAAATTAATTTATGAATATTAAAATTGTGCGATTTTAAACTGCATAGCAAGTTATTGAGCATTTTCGCAATTAGTTAGTATTAATTTGTTTTCCTCTTTCAATGCCGGTATTGGCTTGAGGTTTTTTCAAAATTTTAGATAATTTCAAAAAAGGCTTAGAGCCAGGGTCCAATTGAAAAATTTTATTTTCAAATTGTTTGTTTATTAATCGTGTTAAAGTTTTGAGAACATTGTTAATATCAAGTTTTGTTTGTTTGAAATGTTAACATCAAGATGACTATCGATATATGTTTCATATGTATTCCAGTTGGCTTGAAAATATTTGAAAGTGGAGCTGATAGGATTGAGAACCGCTTCATGGGATATTTGAAATGTAACAGGGAATCAACAGAACAAAATCAGTATGAGTGACCAGTTGGCTACAAAGTTGACTAGAGTCGATTAAGACCAAATCAATCGTAGATGGGTTTCTAAAAGAGGAAAAACATGTAGAACTATCAGGGTATTTAATTCAGAAATATCCTGAAGAGCAATCATCAAATAAAACTCTGCCGTTGGAATTACTTTGAGAATTATTCCATGACCGATGTTTGGCATTAAAGTCACCAATGACAAAAAAATGATTTATGGCGAGTCAATTTTCGTAAGTCAGTTTGGAGCAAATTAACTTGCTGTCCAGATTATTGAAAAGGCAAATAGGCAGCTATGAAAGTACACGGGTAGATATCAGAATCCAAAAACAAGATTATGACTCATGATATCATGATTCTAGTGTGTTTTCATCTTATGAAAATACATCATGATTTGGACTCATGATATCATGGGTCAGATTGCCGTAACGCAACACACGCGTTAGGTTGTTGATGCTGATTGCTCGGAATCATGATTCAAATGCCAAAAATGCTGAGTCGCGCATCCGTTTATGATCGACAAAATAAAAAAAAGGTAAAAATAGCATACATTGAGATTCGAGATTCGAGCCAAGAACCTTCCGATCGTAAGCCACGTACTCTACCACTCAACCGCTTCGTCAAATTGAATTAGGAGTGATCGATACAAATGAGTTGAAGCAAAGTGCGCCGCTTACTGCTTTCACACTGGATGTTACGCTTATAAGGAATCATGATTATGACTCCAGGAACCATGATTTGTGATCCTGATATTATGACCTAACCAATTTATGAATTTCATGATTTGCAAATCATGGTGTGGGGATCAGATTTTTATCCGTGTATATTTACCAGAATGTGTTTCAACAGAAACACCTAAAGTTTCAAAAACTTTAGTTTCAAATGACGAAAACAGTTGATGTTTTATACGCCTATGAATGATGATTGAACTCCTCCACATGCGCCATCAAGTCAATCATTACGACAAACAAAAAAGTTAGGATCTCTTTTGAGCTTGGATCCAGGTTTTAAATAAGTTTCAGTTATAACTGCTATATGTATGTTATTAACGGTTTATGGACAAAAGGTCGAAAGACAAAAGGTCGAAAAGACAAAAGGTCGAAAGACAAAAGGTCGAAAGGACAAAAGGTCGAAAACGATTTGCATGGGGGAAAATTTTTCCTTCTTTGAAAAAAGATTTTCGACCTTTTGTCCCTTCTTTTTTGTTCTTCGACCTTTTGTCCTTTCGACCTTTTGTCTTTCGACCTTTTGTCCTTTCGACCTTTTGTCTTTCGACCTTTTGTCATAGATTCGTTATTAACTGTTGAAAGTTTAAACAGCTCGTTCTCTTTACCATTCAAAGAACGAGCATTCTAATTTAAAATATTTCAATTATTATTTGGATCCATTAGAAAAACGTAGTCCAATAACAATTTAATTAGTAAATTTAACACCAACTTGGACTGCTTCAGTCATAGTGGTGGTTGTGAACATTGCCCCAATCATTTGATTCAATTGCTCAGTTAGGAAAATAAAATTAGAGGGAGACATATCACTTGAAGTGGGTACATTATCTGATGATTCTCTGTTAGAATTTTCGTTAAACGAAGAGGCGAAGTAGAAGTTTCCTGTGGCGGCAGGGTTTTTTTTTCATTTGATTCGAAACAAGTAGAACGGTTACTCGTTGTATGAAAAGGGGAGTTGCTACGATATCGGCATAGGATTTTCCTTGGGTAGATCCATTCGAAATTAAAAAATTCGAACGGCTACCCGACGGATTAAAATTAGTTTGCGAATGAGCATGATTATGATCTTCCTGATGGGTATGATTCTTGATCAAGCGATCGTTAACTGAAAAAATGAGCATTGTTCGATTCTCTACAAGGGAAATTCCGGAAACGACCGTTATCGTAACGGATATTACTGTTCAACTGGCTGGCACGAGCCTCGATGACTCGCCTACGCGAAGGGCAAGCCCAAAAGTTAGACATATGAGGGCCCCCGCAATTGGAGCATACGAATTTTGTGGTATTATTCTTCACTGGACAGACGTCCTTAACGTGAAAAGAATTTCAGCAAATCATGCATTTAGCATCCATGCGGCAATGTTTTGTATCGTGACCCCACTTTTGGCACCGACGGCACTGAGTGGGGTTTTTGAAATTTCCTCCAGGTTTCTGGAAATGTTCCCATGTCACACGGCTATCGAACATAAGTCTGGGTTTTTCTTAAGCTTTAATATTATTTAGATTTTTTTTATTAAAGTGAACTAAATAATAAATCATTTATTTCATTTTTGATCTCTTCAGGTGACTTGTAGTCACTTGAGAGTCCTTCCAAGACGACTTTGAACAATGAGAATGTATGAGATGAAGTTCGCGATCTTTAAGAGTTTCTGGCAAAACGCGACAGTCTCCTTTCTTTGCGATTTGGAAGGTAACCTTGATTCCCCTAATGGAGTTCAATATCTCCTGCCTAAATCCCCCAAATTGTTCACGAGAGTTTGTATCCTTTGACAGATACGCGTATTTTGAACTCAACTGTAAGGCCATCTTCAGTGTCCTGTGCTAGACTCGACTCTTCAAGTACGAAGGATACAAAATCTAGTGGAATTAAATGGTTCAGTACTGAATTTGGATTTCATTTGCCTACTGATTCCGTTCCATTTCTGCATGTCGTGACAACAACTGATAGCTTTTCAAATAATCTTTAGCGTGATCACCTCGTTCTGGTCGCAATTGTTTCTTATCCATATCGACCTACAGCCGGCGAAATCATGACTATTGAAGGAAGGGCACATTTTGTCAGTGATGTCGAGAGGATGGTTGAATCCTATGATTCAATTGTTGGCGTTTATGATGGCCAACCACTCTCCAAGCTCATACAAGTAATTGGCACCCCAATATACATATAAATCTATTTCGCAAATCACACAAGGACGATTAAAATAGAACCCTATCAAATAAAAAAACTTGCTTTTCAAGAAACCGAGCGTCGCACTTTGCATGGTGGATACTGTGCAAAATAAATTGAAAAACTTTCCTCCACTGGACCATGCAAATTTTACTCTACTATTTGCTACTCCGTTATCCTGGCAATGAGGGAAAAACTCGTAAAGCAGCCAGGAAAACTTGCATCGTCAAACAACCGGAAGCCCTTAACACGTTTCCTCTCGGGTGGAAGCTATCACTACTCTACGTCGGTCACCGGACAGCTGCAAAAACTAAATGAATAAATTTTAGTTTTAATCTCCTGACCGACAGTTTCAGCTTTCCCGTGGAAACTTTTTGACTTCCTAGCGATACGGGGTTGCCCTCGCCAGAGCACTTATAATAGTTGGCAAAAAAAAGAAACATCTTGTTGCGTAGAAGATCCACTGCTGACTCTGCCGGCTAGAAATAAGCATTCATAGAGCAGCAAACGGCAGAGAATAAGAAAAATAGTCTGCTACATTTCACACTACGTGTCAAGTGAGTGTTACGAGAACTATTCGTATCCAGTTCCGCTACGTTATGCTTCCTCTGGAACAAACCGCAAAGTTGGCACACAGAGGGAAATGGACACATTTCTGACGAAGGACGGTCGGCGAATGAGTTCAGCAGAGCGCAATGTTAAATGTGCATGAAGTCAACATGTTTTTAATTCACTGCTGGAATGGGGAGGAAAGAAGAAAACTCACTATTTATTTTAACCGACGAATTTTCTCGTAATAGATAATTTAATGAAAGTGTTTTCACCAATAGAGGCCTTCCCTCTTCTTCTTGTTGGAGAAAAATCCTATCTAAGACTATGCTTGTTTCTCAAATTAGTGTTCTATGAACACCAACTTGGACTGCTCCGCAGTTATAAAAAACAATTAAGTACCGTAATCCGGGATAACATTGATCATTTTTTTGAATATTTCTTAAATATTTCGTTTGAAAATGCAAATGTTGCAAATTTTATATTTTTAAAACAAGTACTGTTACTCATAGCTCGTGACTATATACTGCATTTTGTTTTATGAAAGATTTAAGCATGTTCAAAAAAATGTTTTAAGTGATTTTTTGATTTAGCTGATATGGGGTAACATTGATCACCTATGTAAACAACGTTCGGTAATATTGAAAATATCGTTACTTATTTAAATCATGGCTCCCGAAGCCGAATATGAAGGCCAAACGCTTACAAGTCATCTACTTTTTGAGTTATTTCAAAATTAAAAACACTTCGAACCACGGAATACGCCTAAAGGTAGGCATTTCCTAAGGGAATTCTAAATTCTTTACAGTAATTCGATAATGTTGCCTAATTGAGCATACTTATGAAAGTTTTGACAACGGAATCGTTTTCGGCGATGCCATTTTTAGTAAGAACCGCATTTTCCTTGCTCATATCGTTTGCAGAAGTTATGTGAGACATGAATTTTCGGTAATTTCCTTACCCATTGAAATTATTGTTTCGAAAAGTTGACAAATTTACGCATAATGTAAAAGCAATTTTTGCAAAAATCCTCACTTACATTTGCTAATGAATATAAGAAAGAGAAGCGCCATTCGTAATTTGGAAATGTTCCATCAATAAATGATAATACGAACTTTTTACGAGATGAGTCATTCCGATCAATCTTACCCCGCTGATCAATGATACCCCGGATTACGGTACCGTGAGGCAAGTGGCATTAGCATAGCTAGGGGGTGCGGTGGAAGCGATCCGCTCCGAAATTATGGTGAAAATTTCTCATTGCATTGAAAATTCAGTTTTTAACAAACTAAAATGGCATGTGTAGGGAAAATCAGGGAGGGGACCTTCATATAATTTATTTAGTTAACATCTGAACAGATAACACTGAATCAACAATTTCACGCCACAATACTCGGTTCGTGGCCACAACTCTCCATCTTCGGTTCTGCCCCACACTCACCAATTCGACACGCACAGGATCCGCCCACCTAGCTCGCTGCGCTCCACGCCTTCTTGTACCAACCGGATCCAAAGCGACCACCATCTTTGCAGGGTTGCTGTCCGGCATTCTTCCGGAGTTATCCCATTCTTGCTGCCAACCTCTGAGCGTTGCCTTTTTCCACGCGTTGCGGACTTCTCTGGTACCTCTTTGGTTGAAGCACTGAACATCTTCCTCGATGTTGAGCCCGGCCTCTCTAGATACCGTTCGGCATGCACTTGCTACTCTTAAGTACATTATCTTTGTACGTGCTTTCAAACCGCTTTAGGTTTCTGCTCGTTCTAAGCGGTTTTGACCAGATTTGGTCCTCCATACCTTAGTATGGATAGCGCCACGCTTGCCAGGAGCTTGCTTTTGACATCATCCTCGAGAGCGCCGCTATATCAGTAGATGCCCTTTTATAGGCATTTTCAACGTGGCTAGCGAAGCTGAGCTTGTCATCGATCATTAGATGCCTAAGGGATTGTTTGGACTTCATGGTGCAGTCACCTTCCGAGATAAGCGCTCGTTGCTCGGACTTGCGGTTGTAGACCATCTTGTCAGTCTTGTGACGGGCCAGTCCTTGTTTTCTAGACTTCATACATTCCACAACTATGGAAATCGTGTGCACTGCTGTCAACTCTACTCCCACCATCGATTCGCAATAGACCACCAGTAGCCTAGTCGTTAATAAAACAAACAAACAACAACCAGTAGCGTAGATAGGAGGGTGGTGGTCCGCACCGGGCTCCAGATATCTAGGGGCCCCAAAATCGTGGACAAATTCTCCACACCATTAAAAATTCGTCTACCACTGAAGTAATAGGGTAAATGATGGCTTCGGCACCCTGAGGGTATTTGCGGCAGCACTCACTTATCGTGTTAAAATTTATTTAGATGCCTAAGGGGCGATCCATTAATTACGTAAGACAATTTTGGCGGTTTTTAAACTCACTTATCGTCCTTTTTAAAATTTATCTACGGAACAAGAGTTGCCTTCAATGTACTCAATATATTACTTGAACTATAATATTCCATGCGAACCTCATCTTTCACAAAAATATTATATTAGATGGGTTTTACCCTTGAATGAAATAAATGCTTACGAAATTATCGTCGTTTGTGAGCTGCCGAATAATACAACACAAGAACAGCTTAAGAAAAACTCATCACTTTGAAAGGTCCAATTCTCCGCTCCAATACCAATTTGTCGCAAAAGCTGCGCACCGATCACTCATGCACTATGAACTAATTTACAATGACGTCACGCTGCTTCTTCCACCGGGAAGAACACCTTTTACTGCGGGCCGTGTTTACAAAAAATGAACGATTTCGTTGTGCATTCATCCACTTCATGTTCATCCGGTGAACATTCGTTGTCCGGGTGTTGGTCCGGATGTCATTTTATGTAAACATTGCCCGCATTTAGAGCAGAAAAGAAAAAGAAAGTCGAGGATAAAAGAAGACCGTGGATAAGTCCATTAACCTTCCAGTCGTCGCGCGGTTTGCCACCATCAGAACTACCACGCTGCTGTTGTGAACGTAAAGCGAGGTTTTTTCAACAGTGTTGTACAAAATACAACAGTGCGACGACTGAAGTGTTAAACTTTTGATTTGTCTATTAAGCACTCGAAAATACTGATTTTTTATGCTTTAAATTACAAATTAAAATTAATGCACTTTGCTTTCCTCGGCAATCACTTTTTATTACGAGAATAGGTTGCCAGAAAACCATATTCAAATGCGGTGTGTTTTTTATTCACAATTTAAATTCATTGAAAAAATCGAACACAACTAATTAATTAATTGGAATTAGGAAACAAAACATGCAGCCTTTCAATACTTTCCTTATCTGAAGAGTGTTGCGCATAAACTTCAATATACTGAGAAACATATAAAATATACGTCTTTCAATAGGTTAACTATTTTGGCAACACTCCTGTTGTTCTACAGGCAATCAGAGGATGATGTATTTGTGGCAAATCATAAATGAATTGATTTGCAAAGGGCCAATAGTGGTTTCTGCGTTCATGTACATACACGTTACATGTCACCAACACTACTTAAAGATTGCTGGTTGAAAATATAAACAAAGATCAGCTGTTCCCAGAAAAATCAAACGGCAGTATTTTCAACCAGCAAATTTGCGCACGTGTTCGTGACACCGCTCGGCGAGAGCTCAATTCTGATTGTCTCATACACTGAGAATAATATGAACGTGAAAAAATGTAAAAAATCCTGTAGAATTTTCAATTTTGCGTTACCTTTCAGCGATTTTTTGCGCATAGACACTAGGGTGAGGCTTTTTTTCAAAAGTTCTCAAGATCAAAAATTCGTGTGCTCTTATGAATTGAAATCTTATTAGAAGAGAAACCTAAAAGTTTGAGCCAAAAATATTAAAATTTAGCCTTCCGTGAAGTCACCATAACTTCGGTTATTCCTAACCAATTCTAAAACTTTTAGCATCATTATATTCAAAATTAAATTTATGAAAACTTTGTAGAACATCAAATTTGTCTTAAACCGAAACAATTTTTGTTAAAAGTAGTTTTCTCGAAATGTTTCTTCATTTTTCTGAAAAATTCATATTTGTTTGTCCGTAACTTCATAAATACTCAACTGATTTCAAATATTTGTACAGTCGAAGCTTGTTTTAACAACATCGCAAGGGACCGTCGTAATAGAGAAATGTCGTTATAGAGAATAGTGATAACATTAAAATCGTTTTCAAGTGACCAACAATTGTCGCTATAAAAGTGATCGTTATAACGAGCTTCGACTGTACATGTTTTTGAAGCAAAAAATAGTTGTTTCCATACTGTTTATACAACACATTTTTCTAAAAAATGGTTTTGGCTTAGTTTTGTAACAAAAACTACCCAAAAATATGATTTTTAAAAGAAAGAAACGAATCTCTTTGGATTATATAAGTGTTTTCTTCAAAAATTAAATTTTTCCTATAAAACTTGTGTTTATAAAGCATTTTGTTTTAATTACGAGTTGAATAGTGCATATATTTTTTAACATGAGCAAAAATATTATTGTTTAAAAATTATTAAAAAAAATGATGACAAGTCCTTTTCAAAGGTTTAGCAAATGAGGAAAACCAGTTTCAGCTTTAAAAATATTGTTTAACTGACAAAAATAAAAAAAAAACGGGGTTTTTCGTTAAAAATCATGTTTTTGTGCAGTTTTTGTTGAATAACTTGGTCAAAACATTTTTTAGTGAAATGTGGCGTATGAAACGTTTGAAAACAATTAAGTAAGCTTCTAAGCCATGCAAAAAGATTTGGAATAGGTTGAGTATTCATAAAATGAGGAAACATTTGAAGTAAACAACTTTTTATTGAAACTAGTTTTGATTTTACACAAATTTGGTATGCTACAAAATTTTCATAAATTTAATTTTTAAGATAATGGTGTTGAAAGTTTCAAAATTGTTTAGAAATTACCAAATTTATGATGACTTCACTGAAGGTCTTTTTTTATAACTTGAAAATTTACCTTCAAGACGCTTGCTCTAAATCTTAATATTTTGGGCTCAAACTTTGAGGTTTCTCTTCTAATATGCTTTGATTTCATAAGAGTACAAGAATTTTTGGTTTTGAGAGCTTTTGAAAAATAAGCCGCACCCTAATAAACAGTAGTGTGAGTAGCTAAAAGGGATTGATTGATTGATTGACTCTTTATTAAGGGGAAATTCAGCCCGAGGCTGGTTCATCCCCGAGCAGCTAAAAGGGACATGCATGTTACCCATTTAAACGCAACTCTGAAATTCAAGTAATCCGATAATCGTGTTCCGTGGATTTTTCTTGCAGAGCACAATATAATTAATCAATTAACCATGACGTCACGCTGCAACTTCTAGGTTGGATTCGCACTTGCTGCAAGTTTATAACCATGACATGGCAATTTTTACAGCCGAAATGCTGCCATAGTGAGATTGAATACAAAAAATATTCGATGAAATAAATGAAAACGAAATTAGGCAGCGTCCATTTATGACATAACGTTAAACTGTACAATTTTCGACCATTCCTCCTTCCGCAACGGTTTGTTCATGAAAAAAATAAATTTTTTGTTTGAACTGCAATGTTTGAGCCTACTCCTCCTCCTCCTAGAGCATTACGTAATTTGTGGACGGTGCTTTAGTCTGCATAAATTTAGTGGCGTTGTGTATTCAATTTGACTCTCTGCTATTTTATTTATAACTGCAATTCTGTTCTCAGTGTAGTCTGGATTTTTCTGCATTGGCCCTTCCGACGAGTCGAACATAATGAGCGACGTTTAATTTCAGGATTTGTCAACAAATACGAAATGTTACCAATACATAAACTAGTTTTTGCGCAGTTTTGGATTGCCGAAGTGAACATTTTTATTGCCGACAATAGTAATTGCATTGCCGATAAAAGAACAAGTGCATCGTGACTTTGGTGAGGAAAAATAGAAGATTAAGAGAATAAAATAGTGTTTTGTGTATAATAATTAATTAATGAAGAGAGCTCAAGTGTAGTTCAGGTGTCTCCTGTTAATTGTTGTGCTCTATTGTAGCGTAAAATTGCCCTCCTAAAAGTTCAGCTGCTTAGGCTGCCGACAATACGTAAGTTCCCCTATGTAAAAAATATGCAATCCAATTTAGAAGATGCCTGAATTGATAATTTGTAGAGCTCCTGATTAATTAGTATACAAATGTGATATAGGTCCGTTTATTTCAAAGACAATTTCAATTTTGCAAAACAGTTCATCGAATCGCAATGCCTGCAAAAATCACTATTTTGGGATCATTGATGATGAGAGGTTAGAGTCCGCGGCTACTAAGCAAAGTCATGCTGAAGGTGTCTGGGTTCGATTTCCGGTCGGTCCAGGATCTTTTCGTAATGTAAATTTCCTTGACGTTCCGGGGCACCGTGATGAATCAAAATCCGGACGGTACCAAAAACCGGACACTCAATCAATATTCATTAATTTGACGATAATAATCCACAATAATCTGGTTATATTTTCACTTATTCTTAGATTTCATTTTATTTCATCATTTAAATACAATTTGCAATCTAGTAAGCTTTGCCAAAATATATTAAAAGTAAAAATAAACTCACAACTTCAGTTAGTCATTTTTCCTGCTTCGTGTAGTTGTGTGGTTTTGGACGAGCTTGCCGGCATTGGTTCATTCGCGGAAGTGTTGATAAATATTCCTTATTTTACTTGTTTTGTCCAGAATAGTGAATGAGACGATAGATTATAAAGTTTAGTAGGTGAATATGGTGATTTTATGTGCAACTTATTCATTTCAAGGTCCAGAACAAGCTGCCCGACTTTGTGAGCCAGTGGTGCAATATCCAGACATATCGACATATTAAGGTGATATCGTCATGTATCTGCAGTGTAAACGAATATTTTTCAAATATATTTGCAGAAAACTGAAAGATAGAGATGAAAATCAATACAATCAGTAATATGCCAATGATTTTTCACGAGAAAAATGATAAAAACGTGTTTTCCAGTAGCGCATCAACACAGTTTTCGAATCAAACCGCAAAGAAGGAATGGAGGTAAGAAAAATAAATTACATACAAAGTTGTGCTTTCATAGTATAATATTTAGCAAAAGCAAGTACTACGTTCTCATAAAAGTCATTTCCTATGGTATACAAATTGAGTTTAATGAGTTTTGTATAGATATAATCAATTTCAATAAAGCTGTCTGGATTTTAATTCTTCGGTGTCCGGCATATCGATTCATGTGTCCGAGTTTAAAGACACGATATGCTTCATTATATCTGCGATTTGCGTGATATTTTTGAAATTTTTGCAGAAATATTCGTTGTTTTCATGAAGAGGTGAATCAAAACTAATTGTATTAAGAGCACACTATAATATGATGAGACTATAAAGAAAAAAGAGCTGGAACCAAGCATGGGAAATATTCACTCGATTATTGCGTTTCTCTCGCTCGCTTCCATACACAGTCAAGAGCGAAGTTGCTGTTTCTCCTACCAAGCTGAAAGTTTCAATTTCCAATGCGCCTCCTTCTTGTTCGCCGAGCGACATGTTAGACAAAAACGGCAACAAAATGATACACTACCGACTCCGTGTGCCAAAGGCATCCGATTGCTGTAGCGAATGATTCTTTACATCCCGATTCCGCACGAGTGGCATTCGTGTTTGAGAGCTGAAGAGCGTTCACTGACTGGGAATATACAAGGCGAAATGATTCAGTGAACGCAAAATCCGTACATTTCGCAGAAAGCATTCAGTGATTGAATGGCGAACGCTTTCTTTTGTGGCTCCCATTTAAGTGCGGATTGGTGCTCTCTCCGCATCGTATATCTTTCGATTTTCGGTTTATCTCAATCGTTTGCGATTCGTCGGGATTGCGCTCACCCTAGTAGCGTTCGGCAGTCACTGAACATTCGATGGCAGCAGATACTTTGCAGATATTTTATCGGTAGCGTTCGGGTGAGTGAGTGAATTTTCCCATGCTTGGCTGGAACATTTGGTGTCTCTTAAGGTGAAACATCTCGGAATCCAAAGATGGCCGTCACAATGGCTGACTTGTGCACCTACTCACGTTTTCAAAGGCACTAAACTGACGAAATAGATGGCAAACGTTTCTGATCTCCTTTTTTTAAGCTTTCTGCTAGTGCACAAAGCTAAAATAAAAAGTTCACTGTTGTTGGATGCTTTCTTCGCGAGATTTGTGCCTTTGAAGTTTCAGTGCAATCTTCGAAATTGATTCCAAACTGTTTCACCTTAAGCGTCCGGATATTGATGCAGCACGGTATCATCTCAACTGCCACACGATATACGAATGCAAAAATGGCAACTTTGGCAAAGAAAGCTCTCAGTTAATTGTCGTATTCTTTCAAAATAAAACGATTTTTTTCATGGCGACATCAGCCGTTATCTTTTTTTTTATATTTTCAACAACACTTACAAACTTAAAACAAACCGTCCGCGTCAAAATTCGTTATTAGACTGCCGGAAGAAGCAAACCGACGCCGACACCGATCAGTTCTTTTTTTGCAAAGCTTTCTCTCTCTCTCTTTTCTCTTTCATTCCGCTTCGTTCCATTCGCCATCAGACGCTACGATTCAAACGACGTGGGAAAGGGTCCATTCAGCTAAACCCTTCTGCCTTTGCATCCGTTCGCATTGTCAGCATGCATGTTCGTGTTCATTTCGGACACTTTTCTCGATGCGAGCTTTCGTATGGTTATTAAATTTACACTGAAAGAAAAGCACTTGCGCTAATGATGTAGAAGTTTTATTTTAAGGCGCACTGAATTATGTTGTTTTGGTATTCGTATATATAAATATTTAATTTACTCTATAATACTACATTAATAACTATGGAAGTGCTCATTGAACACTACGCTGAAAAGCAGGCTCTGTCCCAGTGCGGACGATATGCTTCGGAAAGTTACGAACCATTCTGGATGGATTTTAAACATTTTGTTATTCTCAGGTAGCTATTGATCTATGCCTTTAACAATTTTACTAAAAAACAAAGAAATAATCAAAATCTTAATATCCGTCGGAAGGGGCCGCCTCAGTACGTCATCGTACATCGTAGAAACTTACACAGCTGCACCGGTACCTTGAGGCGGTAAAGTGCGTGGGCTATCACTTCCCAGCTTGCGCTGTTGAACGCATTCTTCACATCCAGAGTGACAACCGCGCAGTAACGGATGCCGCTCCTTTTATGCTCGATTGCCACTTCAGCTGTCTGAACGACCGACTGGATAAGGTCCACAGTAGATTTACCATTTCTGAATCCAATTTGTTTGTTAGATAGGCCGTCCACACCTTCCGTATACGATATTAGCCTGTTGAGGATCAACCTCTCCAATAACTTGCCTGTCTATCTAGTAGACCGTCGTATCTAGTAGTATACGCAGATTGGTCACCTGGCGGTTTCCCCGCCTTTGGTAGCAGCACAAATTTCTGTCGCTTCCATACATCCGGGAAGATTTCTTGATCTAGGCAGCGTTGCATCGTGGTTCTGAACATGTCCGGATCCGCATTCACTGTCGCTTTTAAGGCAACATTCGAGATACCATCGGGTCCCGGTGCCTTGTTTTACGCGAATGATTCTACGACTTCTGATTTCCGTTCGTCACTTCTTCTACTTCATCTGCCGCGTACGGCGCAAGGAGCCATGAGCTTGTGGGATGATGCGGGAAGAGTACATCGATTATCGATAGCAGCAAATCGAGCGACTTCTCTTGGGGCGCTATGGCACCTGTGGTCTTAGCCATTACCACTCTGTAGACGGTTACGGAATCGAATTTGATAAAAGCTGAAGCAGTATCAGCAAGGACTTAAAAACAAATCTGCTGAATCGCGACAATCAGTATTAGCTGCAAAACAAAACAAACTGGTGCGTGAAAAACATGATTTCTAAGGAAAATGCTATCTACGTGGTCGTTCTTTAGCGCGGGAAGCTGCAACTAATTAAGTCCCGCGATCATGTTGCCAATCCCACCTGAATCAGTGTTTCAGTAGCAATGTAACGCCAGCAAGAAGAAGAACAATGTTGAATAATCACATCGGTTTAGGGAAGCCTCAACATACATTTTCGGGGGTTAAAATAACTTGGATACAAGCCTAATTATAGAGCGCATAAACTTCATAATGCATTGAAAATCTCGAAAAATATGTATTCAAATGGAGAAAGTTATAACTCAAATGCAATTTGAAGGGTTTCCAAAAAGTTCAAGCTCTACACGTACATTACTAAAAAAGGCTTTACTTCGTTACTTGCATCCAGTAAGCATCATTCAGATAGGACATTTGCAGACAAACAGACGTAGCACTTCCCATCGATTACACTTTTAACAATCATTTGCAAGCACGAATGCCCTATGCTTGTAAGTCGATAAAATTTCCGACCGGCGGGACGCGATCGTTAACTTGGTTTTGCTGAAATGTTGACTTCTCTCACTGGTGCTTTCTACAGGTCTTATGGCACAAAAAACACCTTGTGCAACATGGCCATCAGATGATTACTGTTTAAAGTGGGCGTTAAACATTTAAAGGGAATCGTTCTGAGTGTAACGTATGTTTGTCTGTAGGGAACTCGTTCACATTTTCGACTTTTTCATCGGAGAACCCGCAGCAGTAGATGAGCATATAATCACCAACCACTTGAGACAGAATCCGACTTAATTATGAGAACATTTTCCGTTGGGTACGCCTTATTTAGGGATTTCCACCCTGCTATATCACATACAACTGTTCCGTCTGATGCACCAGTGCAGGGTAAATTCACTTTCCAAAAGGACAAACTGAAATCAGAGTCTTCTACCTGCCGCCGGGCCTATTCAGTCAGTTAACAACGTACATTCGCGTTTGTGCCTATATGCATTTCCGGTAAACAACGCTAATTAACCACTCATGGCCCATAAAGTCACAGAAACATATATAGTAAAAGTAACGTTTCAAAAATCTATGAAACGCTCTAGGGATTAATGAGTTGGCAGGCAAGCCATACTCATAATGAAAAGTAATACCAGAACAAGTTGAATATTTTTAATTATGTGATTTTCTTTCTCATTTTCCTAATAATGTTTTGCAAACTATCGAGAATAAAAGGTGAACAAAATGAACAAAGTAAATAGCAACATTAACTATATCAAATAGAATTAAACACATGTTTCAGATCAATAGATCATGGATTATACAACGGTAAATAAGAGTCTATAGTTCAAGTGGGGTAATAGTTTCTTTTTAAGATTTCTAGCTCAATCCAAAACGAAGGTTATTTTGACACAAGCTTGTTCAGCAACAATGTAGCCAATATGTTGATGGTCTATTATGTGACATTCATTAGTTTTATTACCAAGATTTTAGAAATTTGCTACAAGAAAAACATTTGTTTCGATCTCGACTTGTAAGCCTTGTACCCCCAATACTTTTATGAATTTGGCGCCTTTGGTAACATTACGTAATAATATATATGTGTCTTATGCAGTAAATCGATCGTCGTTTCCAGACTTTTCCGAAACCTGTCCAAAATACATGAATTACCCTATTTTTCAAATTAACTTTTACGTACATATTATAATGTTCTCCGGATTTTGGTACCATCAAAGTTTCAAAGCATCACGATAATCATAAATCAAAAGCATGGTTCAGTATTATTACACCATGGTATTGCCAACTGAACGTCACCGACATGGTTGGTAAACCACTAAGATTCATTTTGCACGTGACAACCACAAGTGTCGAGGAGAAACTTTTCTTTTAGTTAAACAGCACTCTCACCCACTGCAAAAATCATCAAACATCAGGTTTCACACCAGAAAAAGTAATGCTCAAAAATCATTTGCAATATTTCCTTTAGATCGAGTAGCAGCCTCTAAGTGAAATCATGTTAGTGCACACTGCGCTCACATAGACCACACATCGTTTCTCACAGTTTCCTTGCTGCCATATCGATTCTATTCTCGAAACTTTTGTGCTGTGCAACTATCCGTAGAAAATATGCAAAAGTTTTCATCGCAACGTGCTACCGAAGTGTGCTTTTGCCACTGACTGGAGTGCATCCACTATAGCTCAGAAAGCAACAGCATTCGAACGGAAAAGGAAAAGTTTTGTTTCTAAGCTGTTCCATTTTTTATCGGCTTGGTCTTCATGTTCGGCTTTGCAGCAGAGATCGTTCAACGCTTGCCATTCGTTCTAAGCAGGAAGAGAACCAAAAGTGATGAGTTCCCGCTGGGGCCTCCCTTAGCTCGGTTTGTAAGAGCACAGTTGAAAATCTGGACCTGGGCATAGAGTGAATCATTGTGATTGTCTCGCGTTTCGTATTTAGGTGTATCACAGACAAAAATGGTAACTTAGGTAAAGAAATCTTCCAGGTTCTTCTTCTTGGCGTTACGTCCTTACTGAGACATAGCCTACTTCTCAGCTTAGTGTTCTAATGAGCACTTCCACGATTATTAACTGAGAGCTTTAATTGCCAAAGATGCCATTTTCGCATTGGTATAGGGAGCCGGATCCTATTCTTGGCACTTTTGATTCACTTCGTCAGTGGGATTTTCGAAAGCTTCTTCTTTTGCTTTCTGACGTTACGTCCCCTCTGGGACAGAACCTGCTTCTCAGCTTAGTGTTGTTATGAGCACTTCCACAGTTATTAACTGAGAGCTTACTATGCCAATGACCATTTTTGCATGCGTACAGTTGTGTTCAGAATAATAGTAGTGAAAGCCGATTTCCATACAAAATGCTCAACTTTGGCATGCTGTAACTTTGTTTCCATATGAGCAATCGGCATGAAATTTTGGCAGTGAACTACAAATATGCTCAATTTCATTATCACAAAATTTGAAAATTTTCACACTACCGGCTAAAAAATTAAGCACCAGGTGAAATCGCTCAAAATAATAGTAGTTTTTCTTTTGTAAATTTTTGTTCAGCAACAATTTAGTAAAAAAACTGTATTGTCTATACATTTAAAGCTTGGGTGGAAATGGTTGAAACGATGTGTAAAGAAAAATTCTAAAACTCAAAATACAGCAGATATTTAAATTATTAAAACTACTATTATTTTGAGCGATTTCACCTGGTGCTTAACTTTTTAGCCGGTAGTGTGAAAATTTTCAAATTTTGTGATAATGAAATTGAGCGTATTTGTAGTTCACTGCCAAAACTTCATGCCGATTGCTCATATGGAAACAAAGTTACAGCATGCCAAAGTTGAGCATTTTGTATGAAAATCGGCTTTCACTACTATTATTCTGAACACAACTGTATATCGTGTGACAGGTACGATGATATTTTATGCCCTTGGAAGTCGAGAAAATTTCCAACCCGAAAAGATCATCGACCGGGGGGATTCGAACCCACGACCCTCAGCTTGGTCTTGCTGAATAGCTGCGCGTTTACCGCTACGGCTATCTGGGCCCCAATTTTTTGAAAGCTACAGAAATCATATTTAGCCAGAATATGCGTCGTACTAAAGCGCTTCTTATTGCAAGGTTTTAGACAATTCGGCCGAAAAAAAACCCTCATGTCAAAGTGAATCATGGAAGTGCCCAAGTAGCTCTGCACCCTATCGTGTAGCAGGTACGATGATACTCTATGCCCAGGGACCTTGACTTCCCTTTTTTCGTAATTTCTATTACGACAAGATCCTGGACCGACCGGGAATCTAACCCAGACACCTTCAGCATGGCTTTGCTTTGTAGCTGCGGACTCTAACCACTCGGCTAAGGATGGCCCCGCTTCCAAGTAATGGTTGTGGTAATGATCGGGCTTTTTTTTTAACCCATTAACGCCCGAATTATTTCACATTTATAGTAATCACCTGATTCTTTCTGGAGTATCGCATTATGATAAGAGAATACTTAAACCGTCATTTAAATGGAAATCTACGGTCACATTTTGTCACAGTACACAGTGGGTCATATGTACGCAAAATATTGAAATAAATTAAAATACTTGATTATTTTTGCAAATGTTTGAAGGTGGTATGGTACATTAAAAAGTGACAAGATATTATGACAAATATTATGTAAACGGTAAGAACATGATACCATAAGTATAAATAACAAAACGAGGCTTAATTGAAAACTACACCACATAATGATGCTGAATGTGACACGCGTACGAAACACACACACACGATCACATATACGTACATGCACAACACAAACTCGTTTGTACATACAAACATGCATACATTCATACACATATAGCAGCAGTAGTCGCATTTTCCTCCTTTATTCTACGCCAGGCTCGTTTGTATCAAATGGTTACGGGGTACACACTTATACAAATTTCCACGAATATGATATTTTTTATCGTAATAAAAACCACTCAGGATTTAGCAGGATTCCCAACAATTACATATTGTTTCTACAGAAATCCTGAAGGCTTCGCACAGAATCAACAGGATTCTCGAAGAATATCACAAAATCCACATTGCATTAATTCCAGGATGCTCATGAAAAAACACACTGAATTCTCATAATGTTGATAATTCCCGCAGTATTTCTACACAATACCCAAATAATTCTTACAATTGACTCTTACCAATAAGACCAATCCAAATTCCCAAAGTATTTCTACGTGATTCTCTCAGGAATACTAAAGGCCCAAACGCAATGATAGCGGAACGGCAACGGAATGCGGAACCGGTTCGCCAGCATGAATCACATCATCTCGACTGAGCTGTCAACGAATGAAAGTGAACCAACACTGTGTCGACTAGCATGTTATAGTTCATCCTAGCGGACCGGTTCCGCTTTCCGTTGTCGTTCCGCTATCATTGCGTTTGGGCCTTAACTACTTGCCATATAACTATAAGACAAGATTTCAACAGGGCCATCACAAGAATCTCAGCATTCTCGTTAGATTCCCAATGTTTTTGCTCACTATTTTTGCAATTTTTTTTACAAAATTTGCACAGACTGCATAACTCCAACAGGATTCCCTCAGTATATCCTTGGGTTACCATTTAACAATTCCCACTGGGATGCCAGAATCCTCACTGAAATACAAGCATCTACACTAGAATCCCAAAATCCACACTAGAAATCCATGATCTATGCTGGAATCCAAAGATCCACGCTGGAATTCAAGAATCTACACTGGAAACTCAAACTCTTCACTGGTATCCATCAATGAAACCCTAGGATCCACATCTGAAATCCATACTGGAATATCCCAGGATCCCCAGTGAATTTCAAAGATCTACACTGAAAATGCATTATCTTCATCGGTGTTCAAATATCTACACTGAAATCCTAAAATCCACACTGAAATCCCAGCATTCACATTGGAAACCAAGGACCCATGTTCTAATCCTGCGGTTCACACTAAAATTGCAAGGTCCATCAATCCTGAAAACCCAAGGTCCCTACTGAAATCTCAGGTTTCATATTGAATTTACACGACCCATGTTACAATCCCAGGATCTAAACTGGAATTCACGGATTCAATTCCAGGAATTTCAATACCCACAATGGAATACCAAGATTCGGAACAACAGTCTCAAGATAGACACGAAAATATAACAAACCTAGTGGAATTCTAATATCCACATTAGAAACCAGGGATCCACAATGCAGCCACACAATCTACACTAGAATCCTATGATAGACACTGAAACACTTGGGATCAGAATGGAACACCAGGATCCACATTGTAATTTCAGGAACCACACTGGATTCCAAGAATCAACACTAAATTCCTAGAATCCACACTAGGTTTCGCAAAGTCTACACTGGATTCCCAGAATCCACACTGGATACCCAGAATCCACATTGTATTCCCAGAATTTATACTGGATTTCAAAAATCCACACTGGATTCCCAGAATCCACACTGGATTCCCAGAATCCACACGGGATTCCCAGAATCCACACGGGATTCCCAGAATCCACACGGGATTCCCAGAATCCACACGGATTCCCAGAATCCACACGGGATTCCCAGAATCCACACGGGATTCCCAGAATCCGCACGGGATTCCCAGAATCCGCACGGGATTCCCAGAATCCACACGGGATTCCCAGAATCCACACGGGATTCCAGAATCCACACGGGATTCCCAGAATCCACACGGGATTCCCAGAATCCACACGGGATTCCCAGAATCCACACGGGATTCCCAGAATCCACACGGGATTCCCAGAATCCACACGGGATTCCCAGAATCCGCACGGGATTCCCAGAATCCACACGGGATTCCCAGAATCCACACGGGATTCCCAGAATCCACACGGGATTCCCAGAATCCACACGGGATTCCCAGAATCCACACGGGATTCCCAGAATCCACACGGGATTCCCAGAATCCACACGGGATTCCCAGAATCCACACGGGATTCCCAGAATCCACACGGGATTCCCAGAATCCACACGGGATTCCCAGAATCCACACGGGATTCCCAGAATCCACACGGGATTCCCAGAATCCCGGGATCCCAGATCCACACGGGATTCCTAGAATCCACACGGGATTCCCAGAATCCACACGGGATTCCTAGAATCCACACGGGATTCCTAGAATCCACACGGGATTCCCAGAATCCACACGGGATTCCTAGAATCCACACGGGATTCCCAGAATCCACACGGGATTCCCAGAATCCACACGGGATTCCAGAATCCACACGGGATTCCCAGAATCCACACGGGATTCCCAGAATCCACACGGGATTCCCAGAATCCACACGGGATTCCCAGAATCCACACTGGATTCCCAGAATCCACATGGGATTCCCAGAATCTACACTACAATCTTAGCGTCCACACTGAAACCGTACGATCCACACTATAACTCCAGGATCCACACTATAATCTCAGGATTCTGCACTGGAAACCCTGGATCCACATTGGCATCCCAGGATATATTCTGAAATCTCAGAATTTACTCTGGAATCCCGGAATCCACACTGACTTCCGGCACAGGAACCATTCTATAATTGTTCAGGAATCTCTGATTTGCAAACCACGCTTATGGTAGTATCAGACGAGCGTGGTGATGCCGACAAGAGCTGGTGACAAAACAGAAATGTTTCATGCTGATAGCGCAACCTAGAGGAAGAAATATGAATTAAAAAACCTGTCATTAGACTGCCCATAATGTCTTTCACAACTTTGTCAAAGATACCAACCATCCATTTTGTCTAAAAAATTAACTGTATTCAGAAATGTTACTGATCTCAAAATAGATCACTGGGCGTTCGAGGCATCTGATCTCAAAATAGATCACTGGGCGTTAATGGGTTAATTATCGTACAGGTTTGATCCGGCGGTTCTCCGATTTCCTTTTCAATAAAAAAGTTTTCTAATGGTGAATTTTGAAAATTTTGTTTTTTTTTTTGTCAAAACAAATACGATGATACAATAAGAATCTTGAAATGATGCTAAACCATCATATGAATAATTCCTCTAGAAGTAGCCATTTTCGAATTATATCTAGTTTGATGCAAAAAATATTATTTAAATATTAGAATAGGCCATTTTCGTTAGTTATTCGCGATTCTCCATCAATAATAATTCGTTTTCGAGAGTAAATACAATATTTCTTTCCACTTACATATTTTCCTTGATGGAGAATCGCGAATAACTAATGAAAATTTCCTATTTTAATATTTAATATATATTTTTTGCATAAAACTCGGTATAATTCGAAAACGGCTACTTCTAGAGAAAATAACTATATAATCATTATGATTCAGAATAATTTCATGATTCTTATTGTATCATCAAAACGTATTTATTTTGACAAAAATAATATCAAAATTTTGAAAATCGGTCCAAAGGTGTTATTAGAAAAACTTTTTCATTAAAAATTTCTCCATCATGAAACTTTGTCCCAAACATTTGTTTATTATCAAGATTCTATGGAGAAAATTTTAAAAATATCAAAAATGGGGTTTTTGCGTAATTTAAAATTTAAATTCAATTTTTGATTTTTTATGGAAAAACATAAAATATTTTTTCAGTGTGATTTTTTTTCTAATAGTCCAAACAGTTCACTACAACTTTTTCATAGAACATTTTTCTCTAAAATCAACAGTTTTGAAGTTAGAATTTTTCAAATAAGTTGCATGCAACAATATATAGGTTATTTTCAAAAGTTATTCTTGAGTCAGATTGATTATTTTCCTATGGAAAACGCTTATTCTACCATACCAAAAACATGTGCAAAATTTAATCCAAATCGAAGACTACCGAGCACGATTTTTTTTTTCGACTCATTCTGGATGGAGTTCGTCTATAATAAGAAAAATATTTTCCGGGAAACTTTTCATCATGGAGAAAATTGTCGGAAAAATAGCGGAAAAACTATCGTCTGCGTCCTGAAAAATTTAGGAAAAAAATATTTTCTATTCCGTCCTTTGATGCCGAAATGGTATCTTTTACAGTTTAGGTGCCTGAATCGATTTTTCGATGCCCACGCGCACGCTTCTCATAGGAAAATAATTTTCCTGGTAACGCACACTGGTTCAGAGCCACAAAAACGTGCGTTTTTTTTTGTTTTCGATGCCTAAACGTAATTTCAGAAGGGTGGTATGTTCTAAAGAGTTGGAGGATATCACTTAAACTTTATTTTGATATAAAAATAATTGTGATCTATCCACCTAGCAGTGCAGTGTAAACATATTTTTTTCTATATATGCTCAAATCAAGTAGTAGTCTTCAGCAAAGTTGTTGTAGATAATGATAATTGAAATTTTTTTTTCTAAGACACCATTTTTGTACAAACGTTTTTTCAAGATTTACAGAGCATTTTGTATAAAATACTCCTATAACCAGATTTTTTCAAATAACTTTTTCTATAACCGTTTTAGCAAAAATGTTTATTCTGGAAAAATGTCAACAATCAAAAAATATCATGGAAGGCGGCAAACCAAACCACTTTCATCTGAAAGATATTCTTTTAGGCTAACAATCCGGCATTGTTTCATTTTGTTCCGTCGTGTTCCATTGATCAACTACTAAAACTACTGTTTATAGGCCCGTTTAAGGCATTTGTATGAATAATTTCACAGAAAAAATATTTTTACACAAGTTTTTGTACTTCAAAGTTATTTGTAGTTAAAGAGCTTCTCTATAATGTTTTTGAAACAACTACCCACCGTAAAACGGGGTAACTTTGATAGTTTTCTCGAAGAAAACTTCAATATTTATGCATGCTGTTTCAAAGAATTACAATTTATATTTTTAAAACAAGTACTGACATCCTAGCTATCGATTGCACTTGATAGATTGCCAAAAGATTTATTCTGAATGGATATATAATTTTTCATATAATCGAAAGTCGGTTTCTGTTTTGGGGTAACTTTGATAATGAAGTATAAATCGAACAAGATTGAATGAATTACGGAACATTTATAGGGCGTTACATACCTCTAGGCGTTTAATTTTATATGTCAATTTCTGACTTAGATTACAAAAATGGTCCCAGTTTGTAAAAATGGTTTTCGCTAAGAGATTTGAGACCGAATTCATGTTCTACTATAACTAGGCTATCATGGGTAAGTGACGAACTCATTATGACTTTATCAAATAGTGGTCGTAGAACAGATTGTTTGTAAGCGTTGCAAAAATGCTAAAATCTTGTAATTTTTTAATATTTGCATAAAAATCCTCAAATGCACTTGATTCCAACGAAAATATCTTTGACATGAAGTGTCATATTAATATTCTTTACTTTTGCATTCGTTTTTCTTAACTAAATGACAGAAACCTCGTTATTTCGTTTAGTATGTTGGGGGTCTCGCACTATCAAAGTTACCCGCATTATCAAAGTTACCCCGTTTTACGGTACCTACCTTGATACCTTGATGGCTACAGCGTAGTATCACGCTATTGCCGGGCGTATTGTAGAGCTCCATCTTCGTCGGTCTTGGGCGAAACTTCTCCAGTTGCCCCAAACGTTTAGGGTCGCCAGGTCCTCTTCCATTGCGTACAGCTAGCGTATTCGTGGTCTTCCCCGAAGCCGCCGACCTCTACCTGATTCCCTGCTGAATATTATTTTCGCAATTCTTTCTTCCGACATTCACACTAAGTGACTAGCCCACTGAAGTCTGCCGTATTTTACACGATTGATAATATTCGCATCTTTGTACACTTGATACAACTCGTGATTCATGCGTCTGCGCCACACACCATTTTCGAGTTTCCCACCGAGTATTGTCCGCAGCACTTTACGCTCGAAAACACCGAGAGCTTTCCGGTGTGACTCTTTTAACGTCCACGCTTCGTGCGCGTAGAGAGCCACCGGAAAAATCAATGTTTTATACAGGGCGAATTTTGTTTCGGTTTGCAAGCTGGTTACGTAGTCCGTAAAAGGCCCTATTCGCAGCCGCAACACGTCTTTTCACTTCGCGGGAAACGTCGTTGTCACATGTCACAAGTGTTCCAAGGGAAACAAATTCTTCAACAACTTCAAACACATCCCCATCAAACACTACCTCAGCACTTACACCATCATGCCTGACTCTATCTCTACCTGCAATCATGTACTTCGTTTTGGTTTTTTTTTTTCTCCATGCAACTACCTGCAACATTTCTTCATAGACTGGCCTGTATATGTTCATGCTCATCCCAGTGTAATTTTTGGCGCGGTGTGGGATCCACAAAGTGCTTTCCCCACTAAAAACACTCTCCTAGGTTTAGTACCATAACCCTCCGAAACCACCTTCCGGTATTACTTCGGAGGGGAGGCTAACGTGCTGAGCGCACCTCTTCAATTTGTTATTCTACATGCTGAGATCTTCGGCTCCTGTTAGCAGTTTTAAAAAACGTTCAACGTTGTGCCTCATGCTGAGCCCTTCGGCTCCACCCGTTAGTAATTCGATTTTCGCCCATTGGCGACCCGTCAATTTGTTAGTACCTACATGCAACATTCTGAGCGCTTCGGCTCCAGTTTGTACGATACTCTGCACTCATTCAGAGCGCGTACTCACACAGTTACGACGACCTTCTCCTTTTTTTGTTCAGCTGGTAGGATGCCGAGGTCGGTCCAACGATTCCGGTTGAGCATAACTTCCGGTTCGTAGGCGCCTCGACTACCCATTACCAGCGTCCCGACGTACTCTACTCGACTAGTCCCCGACGGTGGACCTAGTCTACACCGACGAAGAATTCCCCGGCGGTGAAAATTCTCCCGAGATCGATTCTTCTTTTTCTACGTTTCGAGCCGACCGGAAGGGTGCCGAAGTCAGTCCAGCGATTCCGGTGGAGCCTAGCTTTCGGTTTACTGGTGCCCCGACGACCCTAAAACCGGCGCTATGACACGTCTACTCAACTAGTCCCCGGCGGTGAACCTAGCCTACACCGACGAGGAATTCCCCGGCGATGAAAGTTCTCCCGAGACCGATTCTCCTGCTGCTGCTGCTACTGCTGATCTTCACTTTTTTACGGGACGACCGGTAGGGTGCCGAAGTCAGTCCAGCGATTCCGGTGAAGCCTATCGTCCGGTACACTGGTGCTCCTACGACCCGGGACCGGTGCAACGCCGCGTCTACTCAGCTAGTCCCCGGCGGTGGATCTAGCATACTCCGTCAGAGAGTTCCCCGGCAAAGGAATATCTCCCGAAACCGAGCAACCATTCTTCCTTTTCATGCGTTCACTCTAGCTAGCAGATCGTTGGTCGCTACGCCACTTCCTCTCAAGCTCGGACATTATTCTCGATATTGTGCTTCGTCTTGGTAGGATTGATGGTCAGGCCTATCCTCGCTGTCTCTCTCTTCAGAGGCACGAAGGCCTCTTCCACTGACCTGCGATCGATTCCAATCAGGTCTATATCGTCCGCAAAGCCAAGGAGCATGTGCGACCTTGTGATAATAGTGCCATTTCTTTGCACGCCAGGTTTCCCTCAAGGGCAATGTTGAACAGTAACTTCGAAAGTACGTCTCCCTGCTTCAATCCGTCTAACGTCACGAACGAGGTTGACACCTCGTCTGCGATCCGAACACTTGATTTCGAACCATCCAGCGTAGCACGTATCAGCCTAATTAGTTTCGCCGGAAAACCATTTTCAGACAATATCTGCCAAAGCTCATTTCTTTTCACTGAGTCGTACGCCGCCTTGAAATCAATAAACAGATGGTGAGTCTGCAAGTTATACTCCCGGAATTTGTCTAGGATCATTCGCAAGTTAAACATCTGGTCCGTTGTCGAACGGCCCTCACGAAAACCAGCTTGGTATTCGCCGACGAAGGACTCCTCGAGCGGTCTCAGTCTGTTAAACAGGATGCGCGACAGAAATTTGTACGCCGAATTCAGCAGGGTAATTTCTCTGTAATTGGCACACTCCAGTCTGTGCCCTTTCTTGTAGATAGGGCGGATGAGGCCATCCAACCAGCCGGTGGGCAATTCTTCGTCCTCCCATACCTTCAGAAGTACTCGGTGGATCGACTGGTAAAGCTGCTCGCTTCCGTGCTTGAGAAACTCGACCGGGATCGGGAACACCGCTAGCGCATGACGGCTCACCATAGTAGCATGTCCGAAAGAACTTGAAACTATTGAGAACCAGAGCTACAGGTCCAAAGCCCTGATAAAGGTGGATGGTTGTGATGGCTATGACCGTGGTCATCATGTAAAGAACAAGCGGACGATGCTGTATCGTGTCAGCATTGAGGAGGCAGCCCCTCTAGCACGATGTAGGTAGCGCAACCCTGGTTAGGTGGCCTATCGAAGACTCTTCACCAACCAAGTATATCACTCCTCATAGAATAATATTTTTGAAAATGTTACTGTGTATAAGTATGGGTGAGGAGGATAATGAAAGCTGATAAAATGGGGCATATTTCCATGTTGTTTTATTATAATCATTTTAAATTACTCTAAACGGGTCCATAAACAGTAGTTCCTAATGAAGCATTGGAACACAACGGAACATAATGAAACAATGCCGAATCGTTAGCCTAAAAGAATATCTCTCAGATGGAAGTTGTTTGGTTTGCCGCTTTTTGCCGCTTTCCATCATGATATTTTGAGACAAAAAGTGACTATTTTTCACTAAAATTGTTAATAACTTTTGTAGAAGATGAGATAGAAAGTTGGCGTCTCCGAGAAAAACAATGATTTTCGATTATTGACAACTTTCTAGAATATACATTTTTGCTAAAACGATTTAAGAAAAAGTGTTTCGAAAATATCTGGTTTTAGGAGCATTTTATACTGATTCTACCCCATTACCCCGAATGCCATTTCCCCGAATGCCATCACCCCGAATTCCATTATCCCGAATGTACCACTACCCCGAATTCCATTACCTCGAATGCTATTTCCCCGAATTTACAATTATCTTCACATGATGATATTGATGACATTTCCCCATCATATTGGAATTCGGGGTGATGGGTTCGGGGTTTTGGAATTCGGGGTAATGGCGTTCGGGTTAATGGCATTCGGGGTAATGGGATTCGGGTAATGGGGTAGAATCTTTTATACTAAATACTCTGTAACTCTTGAAGAAACGTTTGTACAAAAAATGGTGTCGTAGAAGAAAAATTTTCAATTATCATTATCTACAACTTTTCTGAAGACTGCTACTCGATTTGAGCAAATATAAAAAACAAAATATTTTCACACTGCACTGCTAGGTGGATAGATCACAATTATTTTTATAACAAAATAAAGTTTAGGCGATATCCTCCAACTCTTTAGAACATACCACCCTTATGAAATTATGTTTAGACATCGAAAACTAAAAAACGCACGTTTTTCGTGCTCTGAACCAGTGTGTAACGGAGTGATTTTCAATCTAGTATTCATTAAAAACTTGAAGGCTGGTTTGCTACTAATAAGAAAAAAACGCCTATCTCGATGCGGGGAAAATTTTCTTCCTATAAATGGTCTAGAAAATCACATTTTTATCGGAGTTCGGAGTTGAGAGGGGCTCTCTTTAGGAAATTTCTTGACCCATTCAGTCAATGAATTTCTTTACTTTTCATAAGCGAAAAAGCATACTTAGCTTTATCTGGATGAATATCGAGATATGGAGAGTTAATTGTAAAACTATTATTGAAAGAATGAGACAAAGTATAGAGGGAACAACATGATCTGCCATGTTGTCTTGATTCACAACGATATAAATATCACATCAAATTCAAAAAACAAATCAGATTCTGACCCTCAGTATCAAGCTATTTTTGAGCAACAAGCATGTCTACACATATACATGTTATTTATATTTGACATCATTTATTGTATTGCATTATGACAGTACTGTATTTATATCCATTAATGGACCTATGCACGGGTTCACTATTTGACGTTTTAGCGGTGCCGTGTTATTTATGTGACCATGGAAACCAATTCGGAATTCGGCACCGCTCAAACTTCAAATTAGTAAACTCGTGCATAGGTCCATAAACCATTAGGGGTCATGCACAAATTACGTCACGCTCTGAGGGGTGGAGGGGGTCAAGCCAAGCGTGACAAGCCTTACAAAAATTTCGGAGGACTCATACAAAAAAACGTGACAAAGGGGGGGGGGGGAGGGGGTCGAAAAAGTTGAAATTTAGCGTGACATAATTTGTGTACCATCCCTTACTCCAAATGCCATTAGGGGAAGTGGTGGCAAAATGCATTGTGATATATAAGAGGTGAAGAGAAAGTCGGTGTTTGGTTGTATTAGTGCAGTATTAAATCAAAATAAACATTGAGGGGAAGACGCGTGACGTCATACGGTTTCAATGAAATTCTGTGAGTGGGCAAATACGGCTCAATACCTTGGAACAAGCCAAGATAAGACCGGAAAAAAATCTACAGCTTTAGAGATTTAGAGCATAAATGGGAGTGTTCGGGTTGATACGGAGGTCAATTACAGTAGAAATATCAACGTAAACTAAGATTTTAGAAAATCATGTTTGAAAATTGGATCTGATGTAACTTTAAGCTCAGAGGTCTTGAGAATTTTCAGTGAGGTGAATATCGTTATGATATAGCATTGACGTAGTGTCGTCACTCTCCATAAAACCACCACCGTACAGCTTCCGCGCATGCAATTTGGCCACCGTGTTTTGCTCGTCAGACCAATTCGGCGCTCTCCTGACCTTAAAAACACGTATGGTCTGCTGGACGAACCACTTCAACGAATTGACCTTTTTGGCCACGTCTCGGGTGGAAAGGTTCGGGTTATTCTTAAAGTACTCCATTACATTCCGCGCCTTCTATGGGTAATCCGTTTTCGGGTTTCGGCCGCCTCACAACGCGCGACACGATGGAATGGTGGATTCCAAGCCTTTTGCCGATCCATCTGTGGGCCTGACCAGGACTATCGATCACCGCGCCCAAAATTTGCTGGCGTAGCTTTTTTGTTTCGAATGCATTTTGAAAACTACTAGACAGATCACGATAAAATTTTGCACACATATTAACATGACGGCTCCATCCCATTACCCCGAACGCCATTACCCCGAACGCCACTACCCCGAACGCCACTACCCAGAATGGGTCATTACTCCGAACGCCACTACCCGGAATGAGCCATTACCCCGAATAGTATGAGTATACTATTATACAGTATCATGTTTTGCGTGCAAAAATGATGACCAAACTGTTATTGACAGTTTTACGATAAACTTACGACGATCGACGCGCCACCATATTTTATAGAACGGAGGAAATTAGAACTAACTTGGAGGTGATGATTTGGAGGTTATTTGGCAATTTTTTGATTAAAATCCCCTCCAAACACCTGCGATTTTGCGGTGGGATGTTGACGTTTGATGACGAATAGAGGATAGACCATTCATGTATGCGTCTCGAATGTAAACTGGTAATTAATGGTGTGCAAAATTCGTCGGTAAAATGTTCATCATATATTTTTCCTTCTTTCGAATGTCAGCTATTCTTTCGAAATATCTTGTTGACCATTATCTTCTTCTTTTTCTTTCTGGAACAGTCCTTATTCTCAGCTTAGTGGGCACTTCCGCAATTCAAGTGTTCATTCACAAATTTCATAACGCAAAAAATTGCCATTTTTGACACCCATTCACACATCGTAACCATTTTGTACGGAGATTCTACAAATTTTGTATGAGGTGTAACATAAGGGACCCAGCTAGCCGTAGCGGTAAACGCGCAGCTATTCAGCATGACCATGCTAAGGGTCGTGGGTTCGAATCCTGCTGGTCGAGGATATTTTCGTAAAGGAAATTTTCTCGATTCCCAGGGCATAGAATATCTTCGTACCTGCCACACGATATACACATGCAAAAATGGTCAATCGGCAAAGAAAGCTCTCAGTTAATAACTATGGAAGTGCTCATAAGAACACTAATCTGAGAAGCAGGCTTTGTCCCAGTTGGGCAGTAACGCCAGAAAGAAGAAGAAGATGAGGTGTAACATTTCGATGACAACCACCCACTTCCCCCTTCAGCGTTATGACATTTGTGAATAGGCTTGCAATAAAACAAGCCTGTCATTGACTGAGCGCTTTCCTTGTCAATTTACCATTTCGAACCAGAATTCGAACCCATACCCTCAATATGGATGGAACAGCTGCGTGCTCGCCGGTATTTGGACTTCTTGGTGGTGTTAATATTCCAATTTTGTTCTAATAAAGATTTTCCTTTCTTATGAACACAGGTTGTGCGATAGCATAACGTTGTTACAGTAATTATTCACGTCATAGCTGCATGCATTTCACCAGAAATTTGCCCTTCTTTCTTAAATAGGCTGTTCTTCAAAATTTTCGTTGGATAAGCTAGGTGCTAACTTTTCTATATGGAACAGCTATTTTTTTCAAATCAGGAAATTTTTGATGCATTCTTTGATTTTAATCCTGCTAATTCTTATCCGGAATTTCCCCTTCTTTTATTTTCTCGCATTAAAACAGTCAGGTCTCTTATGGAACTGCTCCCCACTTTTCTGCAATTGTCATTTATTCACTGTATTGAATCAAACTCAACTATTTTTGTTCTTATCTTATTGAAATTCAGCTGAATGATCCAACAAACTAACGAAAATATTACTGTAACGGTGATCAAAGGCCGCGATTTGTCTAACATGTACGTTTCTATGCCACCGCGTAAGGATTGTCTATCAGGTTGGTCTTTAAACGGGTTCCATAGTACAAAATCTTCTAGAAGATCTCAATGCTTGTATTTGACATCTAAAAAAAATTGAGTGAAACTCTACTTCATCCTTAGTTTATGCATATTATATTTATCCTTTTCATAATAAATTCACCCATCTTTTTTTAAATAGGCTGTTCTTTAGAGAATTGCACTGTAGCTGTGTTAATCTCATTAAAATTAGAAGAGAAACTCAAACAAAACTTAATATGTAAAAGTTGTTTTATGAAAATCTAGCTTCTTTTTTATCTCCTAATATTTAAAAAAATCATTATTAAGGCAAACGTGTTTAATATTCATAAGGAATCGTAAAATTTTCTCCCCACCATCTAATTAGAATTAGTCTCAAAATGTTATGGATTCGGGGTAATGGCGTTCGGGGTAGTGACCCATTCGGGGTAGTGGCGTTCGGGGTAATGACCCATTCGGGGTAATGGCTTTCGGGGTAGTGGCGTTCGTGGTAGTGTCATAGAGTCAACATGACACTCTAAGCTAGTATTACCCAAGATTTAATTATTTTTTACCCACGTGATGAAAAGTTACACCTAAAACAAAGCTTCGCAATTTTTTTCGAGTCCAATCCTTATAAGAAATTTGGCAAATTAATTTCCATTAAAATTTGGACCATCCTACTTATGAATAACACCAAACACTAAAACAAACAACTTTGTAGAAGACAGCTTTCGCCTAACTTCTATTCTAATACTCCAAATCAATCCTTCCCAGTAAATCTGCTCTCTGGAGTAAGACTGCTCAAGTTCAGTCATACAGTCCTAGACTATTGTTCGATGGTTCCATCCTTCCCCGCGGCCGATACTAAGGAAAAAGGATCCGAAAATGCTTTTGCATTCAAATAATACAGTTATGGATCAACTAAGGGTCATTTTTCAGAATAGAATTCGATTAAAAATCATGGTGAAGCTGTACAAATCAAAACTATCTTCCTGGCACTGCAAAATATAGTTGTTTTCGGCAATGTATCTCTAAAGTTCGGATTTTTTTAAATCCAAGCGCTATCCACCCCACAGATGTGGAACAGTTGGAAAGGAGGATCCTTATTATGGAACAAATCGACTCATATTATGGATCAGAACACTAAGAAAGCAAATTATCTACGACTTAAACGAATGGCGTGTAAGTAAAAGCATACGTTTTTTCGGAATCGTCTTATTTTTTATTCATAACTGTGGTATGGTTTTCAATGTTCTATAGTCGTGAATCAACGCTTCAAGGAATATGGTTGAAATTTTATTTCTTACGAATGAAAAAAAAAAGATTTACAATACTATAATTGAGGGGTTTAGAAGCAAAGGGGTGTAACTGATAGAACCTAATTAATTTAGAAGTTTTTACATCAATTTTCCATTCCATACAAGCCAGAAAAGCAAGCCATGCAAACCAGAAAAGCAAGTCAATCTTCTACGAATTCTGTTTTTTTTAATGTAAAAAATCATTTTAAAATACCAATGGAAAACTTGGAAACCGTAGAATTGTTTGGTATACTCAAAACCGATCAAAATGTCATTTACACCCTTTTACATTTGCCCCCTCAATTTATTGTGATGCTGTGCAGGATTCTACCCCATTAACCCGAAAGCCATCACCTCGAACGTCCCATAAACCCAAATGACATTACCCCGAATTCCAATATCACGGAACATTGTCATGCAAGGTAATTTTACATTCGGGGAAACAGGGATGCGACTGTAAATACAAAATCCCATTTTCTCCTTAGGTACCTGTAACACCTCGCATGCTTTCTAAACGGAAACAATGCATCATCCAAATCAAACACACCTAAATGGTGCAAGTCACAACTAGTTGGCAAGAAGGCAAGTAAGTACCACTACTCGCCATCTAGCGTAAGATAAAGTTTTTGCCTCTTCACGCCCAGTCACTCTCGCAGCGCCGTAAAAGCAGCCACCATCACTACACTAAACGTGCAAATATGAACCGGCTTTTCACGAAGCGGCACTTGCACATCAGTAAGGTTGACGAGGAGGTTGGAAGTGATCAAGACTGGAGGAATGTTATACCTACGCCGAACAACCAAAGTAATGGAACAGTAAGTACAAAAAAGTACACATCAAGGTATATTGAAGACAGGTAATGGGATCTAAGCAGTCAGTGGATGCGAAGTGTAGTAAACCGCGGGGGGGAGGAAAATGACAGCTGGAGAGTCGGCGAGCTGGCAAGCTTTTGCTCCGCTATCGTTACCATGGATATGTTGAATTATTTGTTGTTGGTAGCAGCGTCTTGAACATGAGTGAAAAGTTTTACAAAAGCTTTCGGCTGTAAGTATGTTTGTAATATTGGCTCAAACAAACTGTTAATATTGCTATTTTCAGGATACCGTTATAACATTGGACTTTCTACGAGATACGAGAGGGGCACAAGCTAGTTAGATAGAGCAGAGTACGTGTTGAAACCCGTTATTGTGCAAATCCCCAACGGAAGCCATCAGCTGAATTGACCAGAGGAATCACAAGTTCTGAGTGACCGAGAATTCGCTATATTCTTGAAAACGAGAGTTATGAAGTTGTATATTTTCATAACCTTATACTAACGTATTATCTTATTTTCAGCACTACAAGCACATCAATGGCGAAGATGTGGCATGCCTAAAAATATACAGCACTAGCTCCTGCTGAACTGGTCGTGCAGAAAAGCCGATAGGTTGTAATTCGAAATGGAAGTGTTTTATAATCATGCTTGTGTTCAGAATGTTCAGAATTAAAACCTAATTTGTCGAAAGACCCACATACAATGCAAATATTTAGGAATAAAAAATTAACCATTGCGCCTAAATTTGTTCGATTTATCGAATGCAATTAGGTTGGAAAAACATATTCATTCATTCAATTCAACTGTTACGATAAAAACAAAAACATAAATAGTTAGGGCTAAATGTTCAATGACGTTTCTTCAAGATTGAGATAAAATGTTTTTGGATTTCATGGCTTGCTGACCTGATCGTGTAAAATAAACTGGCCAGCTGTCAATTATTTTTCCAATATGGCGAAACACTGTAATTGACACATTGAAGTACCTCCCTTCTAAATACCTTGGTACACATGTTGTTGGTTTTCGGTATACCGTAAAATAGGATTGCTTTGAGCCTTTTCCCGCTTCTATTCTTACTTATCTCGTTTATCCACGGGAACCGTCGACACGTGCCGAAGGAAAACGTTCAATAGACTTGACTGCTTTGCAATCTTTGGACAACACTGGGATTTGCAAACTTTATTTGGATTTTGGACCGCTCTATTGTTTATACTGCTACAAACGATTTTCACCAAGGTTACCATTTTTTCTCTCTACAGAAAGAGTACATTATTTAAATTCTAGTAAAGAGTACTATCGAGTACAACTTAACCTATCCTGAAAAATTTAAAATTCACTTGTTACTAATGTGTATGTCTCAATATTTGCATTTTTTTTTTCTGGTCGTATTAATTACATTGATTGATAATCGCAAGCGCATATTAACAACAGGTAAATTTATTTGGGAGAAGACACTATTCTCATCTTTTCATTATGGAATTAACGAAATTGAGCCTTAAATTCGTTTGCCGAGTTTGTAATATGAGCATTAACTCTGAGCAAAAAGCCAGATAGCCGTAGCGACAAACGCTCAACTATTCATCAAGACCAAGCATAGGGTCGTGGCTACGAATACCGCCAGTCGAGATTTTGAGATGGTTAATTTTAAATATCTCATACTTCTACTCATATTATTGGCCCTTTTGCACCCATTGAATGCACATTTTACCACTACATACAAATTCACCTCTGGGCAGGGTATATGTAGAATCTCTCAACAATATTACCATCGGCAAACCACCACCCAGTAGCGAACAGGAAAAGTTCCCACTCGCATAGATGTGCACAAACTTTTCACTTTTTTAAATAATAAATTAACTTGAAACTCATTATGAATTTAAATAAATTATTCCCGACTTGCTCTCCGAAGGCCGGAAAACCTGGAAAATTGCTCTCACTTTGACAAAACCTTTCACCTACCTACTAGAGTTGAACGTTTCGTCATGACTGCCACAAAAGATAAAGAAAGCATCATAAATACCCTCCGGAATGGTACAACGTCAGAGGCGGCTTCAGTTTGGGATGCTTTGACTTTATAAGCTTCTTGTCCGAGCAGCTAGCGACTTCGTGGTGGGTTGAAAACCCATTCAAATTGAAAGTTTTGAATATATTTATGTCAAAACGCATAGTGATTCCCAAAAGCCAATCATAAGTTACTAAGCATTGCCATGCTGAAGGTGTCTGGGTTCGATTCCCAGTCGGTCCAGGATCTTTTCGTAACGGAAATTTTCTTTACTGGGCATAGAGTATCATCGCATCTGCCACACGATATACTAATGTGAAAATGTCAACTTTGGCAAAGAAAGCTCTCATTTAATAACTATGGAAGTGCTCATAAGAACACTAAGCTGAGAAGCAGGCTATGTCTCAGTGATGACGTAATGCCAAGAAGAAGAAGAATTTACTGAAACCCCTGACTTCACCTATGATAAAAGTTGTACACTGTGAGCTTCTCCGTGCCGAACCGGAAACCGGAAGTAGGTTGAAAACTATGAAACTAACATTAAAATCTTTTTGCCCAGCTATCCACGATACATTTGAAAGTTTTAAAAGTAGCGTTATCCTTTTCTGCATCGTTCGCTGCGAAAATTGGACCAGTTTGGAAAGGAATGGGAACATGCAAATGCCAAGCAAGCCAGCAGTCAGTGGCCTGTTGTCCATTCTGCCTCCGCATTTGGGAAATGCACCATCACCACCAACGTAATGGTTTTACACTGTTTCCGGATTACTGCAGAGGCAGAAAATAAGATGCTACCAAATTTAGTCCGGTAATTGTGTGATAACTAGTTGAGAGACAATTCGAGCGGGGAAAGTTGTGAAAATTGTCGCTGAAGGAATTTTTCAGCCGCTGTGGTTTGCGCGCCAACGACACTATAGGAGACAATGCAACTCCATGGTAATTGCATGGGTTTCCAATTTTCGTCCCTCCGAAGCATGAATTTAGATTATGTGTCAGTCCAGGAGAGCAATGCTGAGAAAATTAGCCAAGATGTTTCAGTGTATTATTTGAAAAATGTCACGGCTTCAAGTAAAGCAGTTCTGGTAGTGGTATCATTGAGAGCAAAAGAAGAACTGACTGAGTTATACGCATTTTACTTTATTTTATATCATCATGGTTGTCATACACATAGCACTTACACAACCATAAGTTTGTAAAATTATCATATTACCAAAAATTTGAAATGATAGCAAAATAAAAAAAATGTACAGTCAACTCTCCTTTACTCGATATTTTGTATCTCGATATTGGGCAGGAGAACCATAGTAAAAATTGTGTTTCATGGAAAACTCGATGGTCCCTTAGGCTGCATTTGCACTGGTTTAGTGTTGTACAACTCGATACCTCCCTTACTCGATGGGGTCTTCAGTTTCAAGTTCTTTCTAATAGAATTCTCGCACTTCTAGCAAAAAGATCGTAGCAAGCCATGCGTGTGAGCTGACGTGTTTTAAATTGTCTGTCGTGTTTTTTTGTTTCGCGTAAATTTTCATTTCAGCTGGCAGATTCACGTTAATTTGGGTAATTGCTGCATTAAATACGTTATTAAGTTGAATATTAAAGTTTAGTAGTGCAAATGGTTGTTATTGTGAAAATTTTCCAACCGCAGTGTTGCTGCTCTTTTAAAAACTGTGCACTTCGGTCATTTTGTGAGCACGAGTTAAGTCGGAGGAAGTAGCTTTCGCTTGAGGATTGGCCAACCAGGAGCTCAATCAAATGTCAGTTTTGGCACCCGGAACAATTCATAGCAGACGGAACAATGCACCAATAGCCCAATAGCCCTGACTGTACTTGTATTGGTGGTCGGTAGTACATCTCAAATATGTTATATCGAAAACAACAAAAGTTTCCCATAATTACTAGAATTATTTAAGGCTAAGTAGCCCGTCATTCGTTTTGGCAACAATGATGACTTTTCAGCTGGCCTAGCAAAGTGATAATACTCAGTCTTGACAGTTTGTATTGACTTGAAAAAGTATCACTGTACGCGCTAACATGCATAAAGTATGTTGAAACTTTTTCAGCTGTGTCAGTGCAAAACCAATTAATTTTCTTTGATTCGAAATCGTCAGATCAATAAGCAACAATCATCAACGACGCGTACAAAATTCAATGACGACCTACTTCGCCTTAAAATTATGTATTCTTCTTTCGAATTTAAACTTCACCCTAACTATGCTTTCATCAACATAACATAAGGGTCTGACTCAGTTTACACAGGTTCTCATGCTTCGACATGCTGACAAATGGAACGCATGCTCTAAATATTCAAGAACCACTGGTATGTGGACGACTCCTGTACTGAGGATGGATGACTGCGGTTACTTGTGTATAGTCGGACGAGAGAAATTACTTTCTTCACCAGCGAGTCGGGTCGGGGGAACATTAAGAATCGGAATCTGCTGGAGCTATAAATTGCTCCCACAAGCAGTCAACGGTGGCAATGGAAAAGACACTGCGGTATTCTGACACTGTCATCGCAGGAACAAATGCATGCGAAGCAAATTCTTTACTGCTCGTATCGTTTGCGGTGCGGCGTGTGAATATCTATCCGGAACAAAGGCCATGAAAATCCCAGTCACGAAGTCATGCCAGTACTGTCCTTTGGTTTTTCGTAGTGACACTGCTGATGCTGAATTCACCCACATTCTATACAGTAGCTTTTGTGGATTCACGCCGGAATGTTTGTATGGCTGTCCAATCAGCGCAGGTATACTGAGAGCTTGAAACGCGGTCTCTGAGAGGTGGGTGTTAACACTGTAGGTGCACAATATAAACAGTTAGGACAGACAAGTTGCGTTATTTACCGCCCCCAAAACCTTCCATAAACAAATCAATTGTTAATTTTGTAACCACCAACTTTTATCAATCATTTTAACATGTTGATCATCAAATTACTTCCTATATCTATTAAATATCACATATTTTTTTATACTTCGCGCGTCGTGCTGGGCAATGCTTCGTAAATTCCAAGAAAGCTTGTTTGTTTTTTCGTGGCGGTGGAGAAAATGTTTCTTTTTTTCGTTTCGCGGAATTAAATGTGATTTGTAGCTGCCCTGTCGACGAAAGAGTATCAATTGGTGAGCTCGTTTCATGCTTATGTTTCAAATTAGTGATACATACATATTCACACACATATTTTTCGTGACAACGCACAGTCGACTTATTTTTGCGAAAAAATGTCTTTAAATTCAATATCTCTGGATGCCGCTAAGATAAAATTGATCTTTTTGCAGTAAAAGAAATTTTTTTTCATGGACAAAACTATAGTGAGGTAAGTGTTCGCTGCACGTTATTTTTTCGTGCGATTTTGACCTATTAAAGGTCACTTTTCCCTATTTTAAATGGAAATGATTTTCGAGGTGAACCAGCCACGGGCTGAAAGTCTCGTTAATAAAGACAATAATAATAACAAGAAAAATAATAATAATGGAAATAAAATCGATCTTTCTCCGCAAAAGAATGATTTTTTTCATGGGCAAAGTGGTAGTAAAGTGAGTGTTCACTGCACGTTATTTTTTTCATACGATTTTGACCCATTAAAGGTCATTTTTCCCTATTTTCAATGGAAATAAATAAATTAAAAATTCAATATCTCTGGTTTCCGTTGGAAGAAAATCGATTTTTTTATAGCAAAAGAATATTTTTTTCATGGGCATGAGTGTTCACTACGTTTTTGAGTCATTTTACCCTATTTTTATTGGAAATTATACATTCATATATCAATATCTCTGGATTCCGCTGGAATAAAATCGATATTTTTTACCGCAAAAGAAAGATGTTTTCATGGGTAAAACGACAGTGAAGTGAGTGTTCACTGCACGTTATTTTTTCGTACGGTCAAAAAAGTCCTTTTACCCTATTTTAAATGGGAATTAGTGGTTTATGAATCCATAGATGAGATGATCCATATCATCTCCGCTGAGATGGAAACGATCTGTCCACCTCTAAAGAAAGATTATTTCATATTTTAATTGATGATGGGATGAGTATTCACGGCAAACGATGTTGTGCGCGAGTTAGTCCGACCGATTGTTATAATACTCTGTTTTTGTTAGAAATTATGTTCTTCTTAGTCAATTTCTCTGAATTTTGCAAAGATAGAATCTATATTCTTTACCTAAAAAGAAAGACATTCTTAAAAGCAAAACAATATTGAGGTGAGTAGGTTAGGCACGTGGCTTTTGCGTACGATTTTTACCAATTAAATGTTATATTTGATATTCTATTTTTTTATAGAAATGAGATATTCATAAATCGTATCTTTCGATTTCGCTGAGATACAAACGATCTTTGTACCTCGAAAGAAACAAAAATTTCATGAGTAAATTGAATGTGGAGTGAGGATTCTACCCCATTACCCCGAATGCCATTTCCCCGATTGCCATCACCCCGAATTCCATTACCCCGAATGTACCATTACCCCGAATTCCATCACCCCGAATGCTATTTCCCCGAATTTACAATTATCATGACATGATGATATTGATGACATTTCCCCGCGATATTGGAATTCGGGGTAATGTCATTCGGGGTGATGGGACGTTTGGGGTTTTGGAATTCGGGGTAATGGCGTTCAGGTTAATGGCATTCGGGGTAATGGGATTCGGGGTAATGGGGTAGAATCGGAGTGAGTACTTACGGTACGTGTCGCACAGGTTTGTCCTATGAATGGTTTATTTACCCTGTTTTTGTTAGAAACAACAAACTTTTAGATCAATATCTTCATATGTTTCCCGTTGGGGGCCGTCCATTAATTGTATAAGGGTTTATAAGGGGAGGGGGGTTTCAGATTTCTTACGCGCCATACAATTTATTTTCAATTTTCACACAAAAAATATTATCACGGGGTTGAAATACCCCGAAAATTGCCTTACGTAATAAATGGATAGCCCTTGGGATAAAATCAATATTTTCTCGTCAAAAGAAAGCTTTTATCATGAGCAAACCAGTATTGAGGTAAGGGATCGTGGCACTTGTTAACTACGTATTTTTTTTTTTGCTGATTGAAGGATTGATAGAAATGAGATATTTATGCATTAATCAATATATTCCTTGAAATAAACGATATAAGCTAAGTATGCTGTTTCGCTCAAGAAAAATAAAAATTTCTTCAACACAATTGGTTAAAAATTCATTACAGTGAGCATTATTTGAAATGACATTTCTTCCCAACTATGTACTGCGATCAAAGAAAAATGATGTTTTTGATAATTTTCTGCAAGAAATTTTCTACGCATAGAGATAGGCAATTACTTTTCTTTTCTGGAGTATTTCAAAGAATTTTGAATACTTACCGCCTTCTTTTTAATATGGTAGATTGAACTGTCAAAACTGAATGTTCTGCCGTTTAAAAATTTTGTGAAGATAAATTAGTTAGAAAATGGTGTTAAATCGGTATTTAGTGGACCAGCATAACAAGTTCAGAAAAAAATCCGAAAAGCTTAGCAAGTTGGCTATAAAATCGATATATTTCTGTTGACGTACCTTCATGAATCAAGCAATTGGTTAGGAATCTACCCGAAGAACGGTGTCTCTAGCGTAAAAAAGAATACCTTCAATCCGATGTTCATTTACCTATGTTTCCTTTTTGAATCTCCACTCGTTTTGGTAATTCTCATTCGATAAAACTTGCATTGCCATTTCTTCAAATTCATTAGAGGCCATGAATTGATCACGTCGGCATGTATGCGGGAAAGGGGTTTTTACTGAAGAACACAATCCATACATGTTTATTATTTTGTATGGTTCTTCTTCTTTTCTGGCGTTACGTCCCCACTGGGACAGAGCCTGCTTCTCAGCTTAGTGTTCTTATGAGCACTTCCACAGTTATTAACTGAGAGCTTACTATGCCAATGACCATTTTTGCATGCGTATATCGTGTGGCAAGTACGAAGATACTCTATGCCCTGGGAAGTCGAGAAAATTTCCAATCCGAAAAGATCCTCGACCGGTGGGATTCGAACCCACGACCCTCAGCTTGGTCTTGCAAAATAGCTGCGCGTTTACCGCTACGGCTATCTGGGCCCCTATTTTGTATGGTACTTATTAGAAAAAAAAACGTGGTTTATGTAGAGATCCTATGGAATGTATATTTTCCTTTTAAGGGAAATAAACTATTCCGAATATACCGCTGTTGTTAACGTAACTTTATGAAACCCTGAATGAAACATATTTAACAATAATAATAATAATTGTATAAGAAAATTATAGGAGTAATGCCATTTCCCATCATACTTGTCGAAAAAAAAACAAAAGTTCTTTAATTCGGCCAGAATCAAGCACCCTAAAATTAGACCTCAACCTACTTATAAGAAGAATCTAGTAATTACACTTTAAAATATTGTCCAGAATGAGTACAGTGGTCACACTATTATGGGTCACTTTGTCACGATTATTAGTCACTCCGTTTTGCATGCAATTCAAATGGAAATGACCCATAATAGTGGGTGACCCATAATAGTGTGACCACTGTATAATGACCATTATTAGATGACTAAATCGGTAAGAAAAATCGCACGCCGTAATTACTCATCCTATTACCAATTTACTCGTGCAACTCTGTTGGTCAAAACCGTACGAAAAAAGTGCTGTGAACACTTACCCCTTCATCGTTTTGCCTATGAAAAAATCTTTCTTTTGCGGTAAAAAGACGATTTTAATCCAGAGGAATCCAGAGATATTGATTTATTAATATATCATTTCCTTTAAAATTAAGGTAAAATTACCTTTAATCGGGCAAAATCGTATGAAAAAATAACATGCAGTGAGCATTTACCTAACTATCGTTTTGCCCATGAAAAAATCTTTGTTTACTGTAAAAAGATCAATTCTATCTTAGCGGCATCCAGAGATATTGAATTCAAAGACAGTTTTTTCGCAAAAAAAAGTCCACTGTGCAACGGTATGAATGTTGCGTTTATGTATTTATTCAAAAACAATGATTGGTTCTACACTGTAAGTGTCGGCATCCTATGTAACATATTTTTTATAATACATATTGGATGACACATTCCGTAACTTATTTGTATTTGGTTTAATTACAAAAAAATAGTTCGACACAACAAGTTGATATTTTGCTCATAAATTGATAGAGGACTATTTTGATTCATAATCCATGATTTGAATGAGCCATTAGCATTACGAAATTTAAAGCTCAACAGGTTGATACGGAACTTGCTCTCTTTACTTTCCGACGTATGTCGCATCAACAGCACAGCGGCTCGTCCCATGCATTGTGTAGTACACAGCGCCTCAAAGCTAATTTGCTCATGTCAGATGCAGCGGCACACGTGAGAGAGCACAGATGTGGCTGGAAAACCCTCATCAAAGTCAAGAAAAGAGATAATCTTTTATCATACACACAACGAGGAAAAAATAACTGCAAGAGCTCCGGGTTCTTTATAGTTATTCGCAGTAAAAGTAGGTTGGAGTCTAATACCGAAACCAACGACTTCTTACATCTTGGATTAGGGCTTAATCGCCGATGTAAATTGTTTTTCTTTCTACGAGATGCCGGGAAAGGCAAGCAACGTGTTCAACTAAATGAATATGGGAGTACAAGCGAGAAATTTTAATTACTTTGGGGAACTAGGACCAACGCAAAATGTACACGGCTGTCGTAAACTGTTCTGCTGGCTTTGTGGCAATATACATCTAATTGGGTTGGCTTTGGATATACACGTTTCAATTGTATAACCGATCTCAGTGAAATATTGCCGAATTTGAATAAGCTTTACCTTTATATATCGGTAAAAATTAAATTTCAGTAAAGATCTGATGGTGGAAACGATACAGTAATGTAGATATTAAAATATTTGTTTTTAATTATGAATCGTGGTTTTACGGCTAACCAGCCGAGTGGAAGTTTAACAACTACCGAAAAGCTAAACATTACATATAATTTGCAATTGGATCATTAGAAGCCCACACAATAGATACCTCAGCCAGCGCAGTTGCTGGCTAGTGTAGTGTGCTATTCCTATACCTAAAAAACAATGCGCTCTCGGGCTAGGCATTGGAAATATATAGAAAGCGTTGTGTTTGGATGGGCATCTAATTCTTCCGAAAGAGGTGCACTTTGCGAAAAAGGACCACGTGATTATTGAGCTGAAATCGAATTCAGGTTAACTTCTGCGTTCATGAGTCCTCTCATGGCGTAGTGGTAACGCGCCCCAACTAGAGATCGGGGAGTCGTGAGTTCGATTCTCACTAAGAAGACGTGTAACTTTTTCGCAAATTTTCACATCAATTTGTCCATCTTATCCAATTGCAAATTATATGTAACGTTTAGCTTTTCGGTAGTTGTTATTAAAATATGTTGAGGGATCAACGCGTTCGGAATAGCCCAATATTATTGTCAGGTGTTCAGTTTTTTTTCAGTTCTTAAACTCGTACATTATTTATTTAATTTCAAAATGGCCAATTTCAGTATAAGAAAAAGTCAGAAAATAAATATGTTTTGTATATTGTTTCATTTGCGAATTTTGAAAAAGTTGGCCAATTTTACGAAAAACTGCAAACAAAAAATATTATCTGCGAGTACTTGATCTTAAAATGTATTTAAAAGATAAAAATATCAAAACTGAGACTATGTCAGAAAAGCTGCTCCGGAGAATAATGGTGTGTTGCGCACGTGAAAAGAAAAATGGAGCCGCATGGTAGTTTTTTTTTTTCTGTTTCTGTTCGGGATGAACCACTGCGACCAGTTTTTTTGTGTTTTTTTGTGGTATAGGGGGATTAGGGGCATAATGAACATACGGGGCGAAATGGACACCCCCTCAATATCTGAGAATATGCATACTTCATCAAAAGTTCATACACTGCATGAAATCTCTAATGCATTTGAAATGTTTGACGGTACAAAAGTTTATTTTGGCACATAAGCAAGGCAAAGTAACGAACCCAGAAAGGTTCTTTTTAGCTATTATGATTGAGGAAGAGCCATTTTACACATCGGAACGATCGACAGTCATTAAATATGTTGGAATCACTAAATTTCATGCAAGTGTTCATTTCGCCCCGATACCTTTTTACCAGCCTTGTTTTCGACCCAATTTTCTATCTCGCTTTTATAAAAGACAATAAGACAATTTACACCGTCTTCAGCCAAAGGCTGCACAGACTGAACGATCACTAACATTAGGCAACGGACAACACGGAACACCCAGTAGTCCTGTGATGAATTTTTCGTTTGACGAAAAGTTTCCACCGACCGGAGCGGGAATCGAACCCACACCCCGTGACACAATACGCCTAAACGGCTGACGCCGCTAACCGCACGGCCACGAAGCCATATGATATGGTTTTTAACATCATGAATTAATGTAGCACGTCGTACTAACATTAAACTTTAAAACTAGCCGGGGGTAAATTAAAAACATTGCCATTTTATGGTCTTAAAACGAACATTTGCTTAACGTGTCCATTATGCCCCTAATTTCCCTACCCGTGTCCTTTGTTTAGTGCATGTCGTTCTACTCCATTACTATTGAGAAATAATGAAGTAGTCTTTTTTATACAATTATCATTCTTCACCATTTTGCATAGAGCCTCTTTAGAAAAAGATACCGCTATTTATACCTTTTGGAGAAAACAGTTTGTCACCATTAGACTCTCAAAAGCACGCCCCTTAATCAGGCTCGGCCACTATGCTGATTGAATGATACCGATTTTGACCATGCATTGGTACTCTAGCGTATCAAATTATTGCTTCTACTTTTAAGGTTCAAAATTTTGTTTTTTGTAACTGTGAACAGGTTTATCTCATTAGACATTTAGATTCCTTGAAACAAGAAGCTTGTTTAGAATGTAGGGGGTCTGTTACTCCACTGATTCGGAATCGTTTACCTCCTATATATTCAAAAATAAGCACTTGATCTTGGAAAGAACTTGTCTCATGAATTTAAACTAGCCTAAGATGCTGATTGAGTCATTTTTCCACTTCAACCTCCTCATCATCTAGGACAAATAGGTTGGTCTTAGTGATTTCTTACTCTTTTATACTCTTCCGACCATAACTTAGGGGTCGTGCACAAATTACGTCACGCTCCAGGAGGGGGGAGGGGGTCAAGCCAAGCGTGACAAGCCTTACACAATTTTCGAAGGACTCTTACAAAAAACGTGATAAAGGAGGGGGAGGGGGTCGAAAAAGTCGAAATTTGTGTACCATTCATTGATTAATGTACGTTCATTATTTGTGTACCATCCCTTATCAGTATTAACAAGAACAGATACAACAAGAGTACAGTATGGTAGATCTTACCTTGTAACGCACCTCGAAAAGGTGATCTACCCGCGTTACGGAAAAAGTTCACCATTAGTTTTAATTTTATAACACACAACTAGGAATAGAAACAAGGTGTGCCTAAAGATTATGTCAGTGAAAATAAATATTACAATTTTTATAGTTTTTCTCTAGCATACATGTACTCTTAGACTATCATCTAAGGCCGCACTAACGTCATCTATTTAAGCGCTTTATGTAATAGGAAATTAAGGTAATAATTAAAAACAGCAAACATAAATATATTATTCAACAAACAGTGAAATCTTGACCTTCCAGTGTAGTTTCACTATTGTTTCTGCTGTGATAGTTAATGAAACTACGTATCCAAAGCTACAAAAATGATGCTTTGAATTCACAACACCTCAAGAAGATATTTTAAAAATAGCAACTGAGAGTGAAATTCGCTGGTTCCTCTTTTGGGCCCTACTCTTCGTCTCATAATTCTGGCCATTATTCGCAAACGCCTGTTGGTGTCATATAAAACATGTTAAAGCTAACGATAGAAAACCTCTGGCCACAGCTGGAAACCCCCAGCATCGTGTTGCTGTAGTGACTCGTTATCTCTGGTTTGTGTGCGCCTTCGCAAGGAAAACGGAGGGAAAAACCGTACCCTAGAGCACAGTATCATAAGTAGGTTTATTAGATGGCGCTGGTGGCACATTTGTAGATCTGGACCAGTAGTGTGTGTTTATGAGCGTGAAATATTTGCGAGGAAAAAAGGTCACAGGCGGCAGCCCGCGTTCAGGGCGTTGTTATTGTTCGAGACAGGACAGCACGTTCTGGTCCCAACAAGCATAAAATCAGATGAAACGTCATAATAAGAACTGCGAAATGTATATATAGGAGCCGTTCTTGAGGAGTGTATTACAGGTCTTGACATTTATAAGAGTTTTCTAAACGCATTGCTTCTGTAGACTTGTAACTCGCTACAGGACTATTTGTCTCCAGTTTCTCGATTTTGCTATACATTTCGTTGATCTTATTCGTGCTAGGGACAAAAGGTAAAAAAATAAAACGTCGAACGCACATAAGGTCGAAAAGTCGATGAGTCAAAAGAGGAATTCCATGTCCAATCAGTCACAGAACTCGACCATCCCCGCATTCAATTTTGCACATGTTTTCGTTATGGTAGAATAAATGTTTTTCATAGATAAATCGATTAATTTGACTCAAGAATAACTTCTAAAATGCATGCAATTTATTTGAAAAAAAAAAACGAATGTTGCTCTGAAACTGTTCATTTTAGAGAAAAACGTTCTATGAAGAAAATGCAGTGGGTTACAAAAAATGTATACACTGAAAAAATATATGTATTTTTTTTATCATGAAAAATTCGAAAACAAAACTTAAATTTTAATATAGACACATACAGTAGCGCAACCAGGATTTGGCTCTAGGGGGGGTTTTGTGAACATGAAGATAATGTGTTTTTGGGAAAATGAAACGATTGTAAAAAAAATCGAAAGGAAAAATTGCAAAATATTGCTAGATTAACATTAAACAAAAAATTTAACACCACTTGCAAAATTAGGCTATTCTGTTGTACCTCGAACATACATTTTTAAATAGAGTTACAACGCTACTCAAAGGGAATACTTTTGTTAGTCACAGAAAAACCTTCGGGTTCCAAAGAACCTTTCGTTCTTTACAACTATTATCTTAGATTCTACTTTTTAAATAGGGGTTACAAAACTAGATTAAAATATTCCTATATCATTCAGATCTTCATTTTTCGTAGCTTGTTCTGAAGGCACGCACATACATTGGCTTTGAAAATCACCCTTCGTCTGTTCTGTTCCTTACATACGTTTTCAAGTTTTTCAACGAACAGAATGATCTTTCAGCGCAAGTCGCAGTAAAAGCATTGCGACTATCATTAGCAGTTTGCCGAAGGTAAAATAGCATTGTAGATATTGAAGTGTCGTTTGCTTGACTGAAGAAAAATTTTACAATTAAATCTATTATAACCATAGTGGTAGTATATTTTTAGCTTTTTCGTGAGTATGTTCATGGTATGTACCTATCATGTTTTTGATGTTGTTGAAGTTACTCGCTTTCTCCCAAATATGATTAACAAAGTCTATTCTCTACCAAGGCGGGTCTATACCCAGGTGTAATCAGATTTTAACTTTGTGGAGAAAACCAGCGCCGAGAAAACCGACCTGCTTTACGTATACTAGATCACCTGGGTATAGACCCGCCTTGTTCTCTACGAGGTAAACTTTTTGCAGGTAAACTAGTCGTATACCTGTATAGAAAACTTTTTTTGTAGCTTTTGTCTTCAATATTAGATTTCTTATAGGATTCTTTTATCAAAAGGTTTCAACACTATTGAGAGAATTTTTCTTCAGTTACGTACAATAAAAATATGACACTATCAAGACTTTAGATCACAACACTGGATCGCGTCTAACTTTCTAATAGATGCTATAATAGTTTTGAATAATTAAATGAAATATCATGAAAACAACTTGTTAACCTCATGTGGTACCCTTAACAAAAAATTCAGCAACAAACTGCGGTCCTAAAAAAAATTAACAATGAAAAAAAAAAAATTCACTAAGTGTCAAATTTGTGAAATATTTGAAATGTCATAACTTTTTTGTTTATTGGCTTACCATCACCAAATTTTTATGGTAGATAGCTAATATAATGAACCGTTTTCCCTCAAAAATTACGTTGGTATTCCGATAGGGTTTTGAGATATTTGAGTTTTTGTGACAAAAATGATGTTTTTTAATGCAAAAAAAATTTTTTTTTACTGTGTTTATTTTTTTTGGAATCTTTATTTAGTTGTCTAACTTTGTTTCTTTAGTTGTCTAACAATCGAACGAACCGTTTTTGCTGTGCAGCTTTTTGAATATTTTTGAACCATTTTCACATACACCCTTTTGAAAAGTTAGTCGTGACTCAACTTGAAGATTTGATATCGGAAAATGACGATTTAGATGGAACTGAAAAACTGTGCAAAGTTTCAGATATTTTTGAAATGGTCGATCAGAATCGACTTGCATGCCTCCGGTAAAAGTGAAGCACAAAATTTAACATGTTAACAAATAACTTTTCGTTCATTTAATCAATATTATCAGTGTCCGGATATTGGTACCATCCGGATTTTGATTCATCACGGTACATTGTTAGAATAATTCAAAGTTATCTGTCAAATCAGATCAAACTAGATCTTAAAGACTTCCTGTAAGAGCTGGTGTTCCCCAAGGCAGCATTTTGGGACCAATATTATACAATATTTTCACATCTGACTTACCTGAGTTACCTCAGGGACGAAGTTTGCGTGTCATCCAGTGAATCAAATTGTCATCAACATAGACGAAAAATGACAACAAAGCAAGCTCGCTCACAACCGTTTGTTGCAACTGTTGCGAATAAGGACACAATCCAAAGCAAAATTGTCATGGCAATCACAGGGCGCAACATTGTTGCAACCTTTTCAACTCGCGATTAATCAGTTATTTTAAACACAAAACCAAATTTCTTTAATGGATGCTGTTCGATAGTGAGTCAATGTTTACCAACATGAAGAAAGTTCTCGAAAATTGCAATGCGAAGCCCACAAAATCGCTGCGCACGTGGTGATCGATCATTGTCATATTCTGTTCAAGTGATGATAAGCTGATGTTGCGGAATAAAATTGTTGCAACAGGAATAGGAGATGACAATGTCTTTGTTGCCGCGTGTTGGGTGACAATTGATTCACTGGTGTCATCTGTAGTCGATTGCAAAAAAGTTTGGATAGTTTTTCATCATACTTGCAAAAAATGGAAGATTTCTCCTAATGCTTCCAAAACTCAACAAATAATATTCCCACATAAACCAAAAGCTCTTTATTTGAAACCTTCAAGTAGACATGTTGTCACAATGAGAGGGGTTCCAATAAATTGGTCAGATGAAGTTAAGTATCTAGGGCTCATGCTTGATAAGAATTTAACTTTCAAAAATCACATTGAGGGCATTCAAGAGAAATGTAACAAATATGTAAAATGTCTCTATCCCCTTATTAATAGAAAATCAAAACATTGTCTTAAGAACAAGATTTTGATATTCAAACAAATTTTCAGGCCAGCCATGTTGTATGCTGTACCAATATGGACTAGCTGTTTGTTTTTGACAACCTGTAGTTTCGTAACTAATCAAGTAATCTGATATCGTCATATCGTTGGCTAGGTTCTCAAGTGAACTGTGAATAGACATTCTCAAATCATTTACTTACTCATACCCGGTTCCGGAAACCCGAAACATCCAAAAATTAAGTTTCCATCGCAGTTTTGTATATGTAATTCACATCGGTACTATTCGGTTGCTGGATATTTTGCCATAAAATTTCTCTGTAATAAGGAACCAATTACACTGCGGAACACGTTTTTGTCTCAAGCACCAAAATACCACTATTTACTCAATTAGGTGTTGCTGAATCCATTGCCGTTTTCAAAAATATCATAGCACGTCTAGTTTTTGAGATATTGACTGTTGAAAATGCTAAATTTGACGATTTCAGCCAACTTGCATACAAGTTTTCCAACTTGTATGGCAATTTATTTACTTAGATTGTCACAAAATTCAAACTTCATGTGTTAAACAATACTTTTCAACGAAGTTCATAATTTTTCCGCTGGTAAAATGTTATTTTTTGGTGGTTCTGAAAAGTATTGTCTTATGCCATATAGGAAAAACGAAGAATTTTATATGGAGACTGCAAGCATGTTGAAAAAATCGATTCAAACTGAATTTATTGGCAAAATTTACAATAAAATTATATCTAAATTGAAAGTTTAAGTTCTATTTTGCATGATTGGTGGATTAAATCACAAAAAAGTTTGATAAATTATACTTTAAATTTCATGTAAACATTGTTAAAACCTGTGTTTTATACAACTTTGGCGACCTGTAGCTAAAAATTGTGACGTGATGGAACATTTCTGAGAACGGCATCAAATTTAGCGACCTAAAATCTACTAGAGACACATAATTTGATCCTTGAGACACGCAAAAATGTCATTTTTGTTACGCTGTGTTACCGGCGAACATCCTCTGGAAAAATAGATCCAGTATGGTTCATGCGGAATTGATTCCTGGAGTCCCGGGAGGTTGCCAATCTGGGCAATTCGATGAAATTACTTAGATTTATGTCCCAAACCCAAATGAATTGCATCCATTTTTTTACAATTTTTTATGTTTGGATGTATTTTGCCAAACGGCCATCCATTCATTATTGTGTGCGATGAGTCTCTTGCTCAGAAAACCAGGAAAATGGAGTCATTGGTCGACTAGTTTAGATACAAAAACTGAGATGTCTTATAATAAAGATATCCTCGGTGGTCATTGCTGGGTTATTTCGTTGCATAATAAAAAAAAAGAGAATAAGCGAGTAATTATTTTCAGGAGAATATTAATCTACCAAGTAAGAAACACATATTTGTATTTGTCTAGTAGCAACGTTTAAATGCTTTTCTTTTCAACATTAGCCGTTTTTATAAGCCTATGCTGAAATAACAAATTTGAAAGTACACCTAAACTGCCGCAAATTCGCAAGTCAGTAACATCTTTAAAATGAAGACATTGAGAAAATTGATTGAGAAGTTTTCAGTCTCGTCTCCATACGAATATTCAAAAAATTCCAGGAGATTGGAACACGTTTCGACCTCAATGAAACTTTCATAATTTGCTTTTCACACTTCACAATAAGGATGACCAAATACGATACTTTTTTATGTTACACGATGCAAAAATCTGCAGTGCGACTGACATACGTTTACTTTTCATTATGGGACATTTCGACTTAGTGTTTTTTCCTAATTTTACTGAACAAAAATTGATTTCTCGTTAGTGCAGCTGAAAGATCATTAGAAGATATAATGAAAACAGATATCAACTCAATTTTGACCAAAATGCAGATGGGACTGACTTGCGATTCACGACAGTAAACTTCAGTCAATAAGTTTCAGTAGTTAACTTTTAGCATGATCTACAATACCTTCAATGATCTTTAATCGTTTCTTTTGTTCTAAACTTGTTATGACATTTCAAATGTTTGAAGCAAATTATGACTTAAGTTTTTATCATATTTCCTTTCATATGTGTTATAGAGAATTTGAAAAAAATCATTGCAAACCCGTAATTAGTCAAGCTAAGTTTTGATTTTTATTAGGTTACTTCATCAGAATAAGAAAGTCTTATCTGATATGTGATTTGCTATAATTACCATATTATTTTGAAAAGTTACATTATCTGTTTATTTCATTGAAACTAAATTGTATTGTTAAATTTGTACGAAATGCTAGTTTTATTGAAAATTTAATAAATCCCGGGATCCCGGGATTTCCCGGGACAAGCATAGATTTTCGTCCCGAATCCCGGGGTGAGCAAAATGGCCAGGAAATGGACACTCTAGTAAATAGAGATTCTCTAATCATTCACTTATTCATACCCGGTTCCGGAAACCCGGAACATCCGAAAGATAAGTTTTCATCGCAGTTTTGTGTGTGTAATTCACATCGGTACTGTTCGGTTTATGAATATTTTGGCACAAAAAATATCTGTTATGAGGAACCATTTACCGGCGCACTTCCACTGAAAAGTTTTTTTATGTTTGCATATGAGGGATTCCACGGAGGCATGCAAGTCGATTCTGATCGACCATATCAAAAATATCTGAAACTTTGCACAGTTTTTCAGTTCCATCTAAATCGTCATTTTCCGATATCAAATCTTCAAGTTGAGTCACGACTAACTTTTCAAAAGGGTGTATGTGAAAATGGTTCAAAAATATTCAACAAGCTGCACAGCAAAAACGGTTCGTTCGATTGTTAGACAACTAAAGAAACAAAGTTAGACAACTAAATAAAGATTCCAAAAAAAATACACACAGTAAAAAAACAATTTTTTTGCATTAAAAAACATCATTTTTGTCACAAAAACTCAAATATCTCAAAACCCTATCGGAATACCAATTTTTTGAGGGAAAACGGTCCATTATATTAGCTATCTACCATAAAAATTTGGTGATGGTAAGCCAATAAACAAAAAAGTTATGACATTTCAAATATTTCACAAATTTGACACTTAGTGAATTTTTTTTTTTCATTGTTAATTTGAAGTTCGAAAACAACAACAACTGAGGAATTACTAGATGCACCGACAACAACTGAAGAGTTACCAGAAGTACCAAGTGCAGATAGTCTTGCCACGGTACCATCAGCGACATCTGTTTCAACAAATCAATCAGAAGATGAGTGCATCCAGAAGGTAAACATCGAACGCTTCAACGAAGGGATAGCTGGAATAAAAGTGACTCCGATTAAATGGACGAAGATGGGTTACGTCAATTATCCCGAGAAAAATACCGTGAAATCAACGAAGCTGTACGAAGAAACCTCTTTAAATTAGGACCTGAGGATGTGGAAAATACAGACTACGATAAGGTAATTATGAATTTGAAGGAAAGGTTCTCGAATCTAGCCACGACAAGGAAAGAAAAAATATTGATTTTGTCGATGCTGCCAAGCTCGTGGTCTATTCAAGACGCCATTGATGAGTTCAAAACCAATAGAAATTCAGCAAAAGAGGCAAAACAATTCAAAAATAACTGTCTTGCAACCAAAAATGCTAGGTCGAGTACTTCATTAACAGATGAGACAAAAGAAAAAATAATTCAATATTTTGAAGACGATGAAGTAAGTAGAGCTATGCCTGGCCAAAAAGATTATGTATCTGTAAAAAAAGATGGAAAGCGTCAAGCAATCCAAAAACGATTAATGATGACTACTTTGAAAGAAGCGTATACACGCTTCAAGGAAATTAACGAAAATATTAAGGTAGGTTTTTCCTCATTTGCAAGCCTTCGTCCAAGGCAATGCAAGCTTCTATCCAATTCAGGAACACATAATGTTTGTGTGTGCACAACACACGAAAATATTAACCTAATCTTACATAGTTTGAAAAGAATCAATTTATCAAAGGATATTAAAATGATAACTGGTAGTCTTTTGTGTGAAAATACAACATCAAATTGCTATCTACGATCTTGTTCGGATTGTCCAGATTCTTCATCATTGGAAAATACTTTATGCGCTGAGTTTGAAGAAAATTATATTGATCAGTTATCATTTGAGCAATGGGTGACCACGGATAGGTGTGACCTAGAAACTATTGTAAAACCTGTAGATGAGTTTGTGTCATTTTTTTGCTTGAAATTAGAAAGTTTAATTCCTCACGACTTTATTAAAACAGAGCAATCCCGCTTTTTAAAAAATACGAAAAATACATTACAAGATGGTGAATTTTTAGTCATTTGTGATTTTTCTGAAAACTATAGCTTTGTATTGCAAGATGAAGTGCAGTCCCATCACTGGAACGTACAACAAGCTACAATTCATCCATTCGTTATTTATTTCAATGGAAGTACGCAAATTGAACATTTTAGTTTTATTGTAATTTCCGAAGATTTAAGACACGACTCAGTATCTGTAAATTTGTTCATTGCCAAAATGATTAACTTTTTACGCGTTGATAAGGATAAAGAAATCAGAAAGATATATTTCATGTCTGATGGAGCAGCATCGCAGTACAAAAACCGTAAGATTTTTTCGAGCCTATGTCAATTTAAATCAAAGTACGGAATTGATGCAGAATGGCATTTCTTTGCTACGTCACATGGCAAAGGTCCTTGTGATGCTATTGGAGGAACCATAAAGCGCATGGCCACAAGAGCAAGTTTAGCCAAAGAACGTGAGCATCCAATTAAAACTGCAAAAGAACTATTTGATTGGGCGAATCGCAGAAAAGAAGAAGATTTAACAAAATTATCATTTTGTTTTACTACTACTGAAGAGTACGAATTAACGGCATCAGAGCTCAGCGAGCAATATAATAACGCGAAAACGATCCAAGGAACCCAAAAATTTCACTGTTTCATTCCATTGTCAGAAAATAAAATTAAAGCAAAACTATACTCGAACTGTACTGATAATGATGCAAAAGTGTTCGATATTGTAAAAAAATTGAATAACAATAAATAAATAAATAAGTATTAATAAAATGTTTTCATGATCTCATAACGCATACCCAAATCCAAAACTTTTAAAGTTTATATATAACATTTAGAAACTCATCGATCATACTCTAAAAAAAATATCCTAGTAAAAAAAAATTATTTTCGTGTAATCTGTTAATTCATTTTAATTTATACATATATACATATACATATAATATTTATACATATACATAATATTTATACATATAATATACATAATACTAATGAATACATGAAAACGACTTTTTTTAATTCACGCAAGGCCCTTAACAATCAAATCAGCAACAAACTGCGGTTCCCGTAATAATTTACACCGGAAAAAAACATTTTTTTCTACTAAATGTGAAAATTGTGACATGTTTGAAATGTCATAACTTTTTTGTTTATTGGCTTACCATTTTATGGTAGATAGCTAATATAATGGACCGTTTTCCCTCAAAAAATTACGTTGGTATTCCGATAGGGTTTTGAGATATTTGAGTTTTTGTGTCAAAAATTATGTTTTTTAATGCAAAAAAAATTTTTTTTTACTGTGTGTATTTTTTTTGGAATCTTTATTTAGTTGTCTAACTTTGTTTCTTTAGTTGTCTAACAATCGAACGAACCGTTTTTGCTGTGCAGCTTTTTGAATATTTTTGAACCATTTTCACATACACCCTTTTGAAAAGTTAGTCGTGACTCAACTTGAAGATTTGATATCGGAAAATGACGATTTAGATGGAACTGGAAAACTGTGCAAAGTTTCAGCTCAATAGAAAAAAATGAATTAAAAAATTTACCAAATTTTGGTGCTGTTGCTTGGAATCAATCATATATTTTGCCAAAAGGATGAATGGATGTTCTGGTCCTTTTGGAGCACCGGAATGGCCACGGAATGAACGATAGCTAAAAGCTTCTGCAGGATTTTTTTCTGGTTTTAAAATTGGTACAAACTTAGAATTTTTCTATTTGTCAGGAAAATATGCCAATTGAAAACATTTTTTTAATATATCATCTAACTTGTCTCCGTTCTTTCCACACCTCCGGTAGATGTTCTGTATTCCAGATCCTGGCTATCAATTGGTGCAGACAAGAAGACGACCTGTCCGGACTCATTTTAACAAGTTTCGCTCTAATGGACGCTGGATGGTCCCAGCTGCTTTACTGTTCTTGAGCTGTTTAATAGCATCTTTTTTTTTTAATTTCTTTTTTAGTATCATTCCAAACATTACGTTCATTTCTTATATCTAGGTGTTCTGTGTTATTAGAAAACACTATCATCCTAATTTGGTAAAAAAAATCTAAGATTTTATTAACATTTTGTTAACAACATATTACATTTCATTTGCCGTAGCAGTTCAGATTTTTTACAGGTGAGTTGATTTCACCTGCTTATAAGAGAAAAAAAAACGCTTTGAATATACTTAACCTAACTTAACCTAAACATATAACGCATTAATCGTGGCAATAGAAGATTGTAACGATTTTTGCCTGAAAATATTTATTATTTTATTTGACATTTGTTCCAATGTTTCAACATTGGATATTCTATGTAACTCATTGGTACTATACCAGGGAGGAAGTCTCAGAATCATTTTCAAAATTTTATTTTGAATTCTCTGCAGAGCTTTCTTCCTGGTATTACAACAGCTAGTCCATATTGGTACAGCATACAACATGGCTGGCCTGAAAATTTGTTTGAATATCAAAAGCTTGTTCTTAAGACAAAGTTTTGATTTTCTATTAATAAGGGGATAGAGACATTTTACATATTTATTACATTTGGCTTGAATACCCTCAATGTGATTTTTGAAAGTTAAATTCTTATCTAGCATGAGCCCTAGATACTTAACTTCATCTGACCAATTTATTGGAACCCCTCTCATAGTGACAACATGTCTACTTGAAGGTTTCAAATAAAGAGCTTTTGGTTTATGTGGGAATATTATTAGTTGAGTTTTGGAAGCATTAGGAGAAATCTTCCATTTTTGCAAGTATGAAGAAAAAATATCCAAACTTTTTTGCAATCGACTACAGATGACACACAGGCTTCGTCCTTTGGTGGAGAGGCCTGTGTCATCCGCAAACAAAGATTTTTGACATCCCTGAGGTAACTCAGGTAAGTCAGATGTGAAAATATTGTATAATATTGGTCCCAAAATGCTGCCTTGAGGAACACCAGCTCTTACAGGAAGTCTTTCAGATCTGGAGTTCTGATAATTAACCTGAAGTGTACGATTTGACAGATAACTTTGAATTATTCTAACAATGTATGTTGGAAAATTAAAGTTTTTTAATTTTACAATCAAACCTTCATGCCAAACACTGTCGAATGCTTTTTCTATGTCTAGAAGAGCAAGACCAGTAGAATAGCCTGCAGATTTGTTGGAACGGATCAAATTTGTTACACGTAAAAGTTGATGAGTGGTCGAATGTCCATGGCGGAATCCGAACTGTTCATTGGCAAAAATTGAATTTTCGTTGATGTGGGCCATCATTCTGTTCAAAATAACCTTTTCAAAAAGTTTACTGATGGAGGAAAGCAAACTGATTGGACGATAGCTAGAAGCTTCTGCAGGATTTTTGTCTGGTTTTAAAATTGGAACAACCTTAGCATTGTTCCATTTGTCAGGAAAATATGCGAATTGAAAACATTTGTTAAATATATCAACTAAAAATGATAAGCTACTTTCTGGAAGTTTCTTGATGAGGATGTAGAAAATTCCATCATCGCCAGGAGCTTTCATATTTTTGAATTTTTTAATAATAGTTCTCACTTCTTCCAAATCAGTCTCCCAGGCATTTTCGAAAACGTTCTCTTGATTGAGAATATTTTCGAACTCCTGAGTAACTTCATTTTCAATTGGACTAGTAAGTCCTAAATTAAAATTGTGCGCACTTTCAAACTGCATAGCAAGTTTTTGAGCTTTTTCGCAATTAGTTAGTAATAATTTGTTTTCCTCTTTCAATGCCGGTATTGGCTTCTGAGGTTTTTTCAAGATTTTAGATAATTCCCAAAAGGGCTTAGAGCCAGGGTTCAATTGAGAAATTTTATTTTCAAAATTTTTGTTTCTTAATTGAGCAAAACGTTTCTTGATTTCTTTCTGCAAATCCTGCCATATAATTTTCATAGCAGGATCGCGAGTGCGTTGAAATTGTCTTCTCCTCACGTTTTTAAGACGGATCAAGAGTTTAAGATCATCGTCTATTATCACGGATTCAAATTTTACTTCACATTTTGGAATTGCAATGCTCCGGGCTTCAACAATGGAATTTGTTAAAGTTTCAAGAGCATTGTCAATATCAAGTTTAGTTTCTAAAGAAATGTTAACATCAAGATTAGAGTCAACAAGTCAGCAAGTGATATATAATTTAAAACTATAATGTCAAGCCGAAATTCAAATTTTTAAAACTGCTAATTTTTCGAACAATTTCACCTAGTATCTCACTTTCCGGCAGGGGCTTAGAAAATTTTGAAATTTTGTGTTTACAAAATTGGGCATATTTGTAGTTCTGTGGAGAAAATTTCAACTCGATTGCTTGAAAGGGAACAAAACTACAGCATGTCAAAGTTGAGCATTTTATATGAAAATCGACATGCGCTGCTATTATTCAGAACAGCACTGTATATTCCAGTCGGCTCGTAAATAATTGAAAGTGGAGCTGATAGGATTGAGAATCGCTTCTTGGGATATTTGAAATGTAGCAGGGACATGATCAGAATCAAAATCAGCATGAGTAATCAGTTGGCTACAAAGATGACTAGAGTCGGTTAAGACCAAATCAATCGTAGATGGATTTCTACAAGAGGAAAAACATGTGGGGCTATCAGGGTATTGAATTGAGAAATATCCTGAAGAGCACTCATCAAATAAAATTCTGCCGTTGGAATTACTTTGAGAATTATTCCATGACCGATGTTTGGCATTAAAGTCACCAATGACAAAAAATTTTGACTTATTGCGAGTCAATTTACGCAAGTCAGTTTGGAGCAAATTAACTTGCTGTCCAGAGCATTGACAAGGCAAATAGGCAGCTATGAAAGTATATTTACCAAACTGTGTTTTCAACAGAAACACCTAAAGTTTCAGAAACTTTAGTTTCAAATGATGAAAACAGTTGATGTTTTATACGCCTATGAATGATGATTGCAACTCCCCCACATGCCCCATCAAGTCGATCATTACGATAAACAAAAAAGTTAGGATCTCTTTTGAGTTTAGATCCACGTTTTAAATACGTTTCGGTAATAACTGCTATATGCACGTTATTAACCGTAAGAAAATTAAACAGCTCGTCCTCTTTACCATTCAGAGAACGAGCATTCCAATTTAAAATATTTAAATTATTATTTGGATCCATTATTAATAGCATCTTTAATTTCACGTTTTGTGAGAGGCTACCTGATCTGCCGAACCGTAATTTCGGGTGAAATTGACCATTTTTCACGGTTTTTCTTTTCTGTTTTCTATAATGTTGACAATGCCAAACAACTGAATGCAGGAAAACAAGTACCAAGGTGTGCTTCATTGACTCATGTACCGAAATTTTCTAAGAAGTGTCTAAATCGGGAAATCTCATTTCTGGGTGAAATTGATTACATGTTAATGCGATTATTGTTAGTTTTCAAACCAACTCTATATAATGAATTTGAGCTCCCTAAATCAAAATATGCTTACTAAATTCTTAACAATACAATATTTATAGAAATAATGATTGGTTTAATTTCAAGAATTACACGTGAAACGCCTAAATGTATGCAATTTCCTAAGGAATTTCCTGAGTTCTGGTTTGGGCATACACTGGGCCACAGTTATGAATCATTTAAGCCTCAGCTTAAATTTGATTAATTATAGAGAGCAAAATAAACAATATTTTTTGATGAAATCAATGCCAAACGGTGCAGTTCATGCACAATGTTGTAATTAAATTTGTTGAAAACATTTGAAATTTACACTTATTTGACATTGTCGTAAACCACAATTTATGAATCGGCAAAAAAAGTTGTCCACGATATGAATCAATGTGAGCACGATTTATGAATAAGTTATTTACTTTCAATTATTTTGCAATTAAATGCTATGTAGTTCATATGTTTATTAGAACACTGCCTCGGACAACATTAATTACATCCGGAGGTGAACCGGAACCAAGTATTTCAAGAATCTGCATGACATTGCATAATTTTTAATGTTGCTACTGAGCGGGCTGAACTAGTGAACATTGAATTTGTTGATTTATATGCTTCTGGAGCATGTTTGTTTGGAGGATGATGGCAGGTAGTGTAATTAGACAATCATAAGATCTAGATTGCAGAACTCGTAAATGCTTGAACTTTCGACTGCCTTTACTGCAGTGATAAAAATTCACACGTTCGATTTATGAATTTAAAATTATGGATCGATTCATGAACGTCCAAATGGAATTGCTGTGATTTTCTTGCAAACTTCGTGTGTGTTACACATTCAATTCCGTTGTTTTGGTTCATGGATTGATTCATCAACCGATTACAGAGATTCCAATTTTTTTTCCACATAAGTTCCCGAAGCTTTCCCTTCAGATTTGTATGCGTCCACCTATGGACGCATAGATCATCACCCAACACGGAATCAGTGTGTTTTGCTTATGGTTAGCTTGTGTCATAATCATTATGTTCAAGTTGGTCAATCAATCGATTTTGCGCAATGAGTTTATTATGTTGAAATCGATGAGCTTTGCTATCGATTTCCATGTGCAAAACTTCTAAATTGTTTGTGATCAACCCATAGCAAACTTATCTGCGGTTGGACCTCGTGTCGAACAAGAGTCATCATCATTCTTCCAAAGAGAAGAAGCAAATTTTGAAGCTGAATGTATTATATGAAAATTTGTGAATTCAATTTTTCTTTTATCAGTAAAGTTGTCCGACGTTTTTATTTTTAAAAAGTGTGAATATCTTTTACTTTACTCCATGTGTCTGATAAAAGAGCCAACAGTTTAGCCTGGGAGTTGATCTAAAAAAACTTACGTGCAACAATAGTGATCATAAAATGACAAACAATTGGTATGATATCAATCAGAGAGGATGCAAACCAGTTCTTTTCCTTTCCACTCGTTGCTTTTGGTCCTTCTGCAAAAGCAATACCCCGTTTGTATAGCGAAATTATGAAGAACCTATCAGGGGTAATTAAAAAAATTCTTTACATTTTTTGCGTCTATACTGTTTCGTTTTGTTCCTCACAAATTTAGGATTTTTTATTTAACCAAAAACTATTCAACATAATAATCTTTGAGGCCTTACATAAAAAACGTCCACAATTAGCCATATAAGACTATAAACCCCAAATAACTTTTTCCATAAGAATTTGTTTTTTTCCAAAATCATGGAAATTCATTTGTATGTTCAGATTACTTCTCCAAAAAAAAGAAATTCCGTGGTTTATAAACGGTCCCAAACCACTTTTGCTCTCCCGTAACAAAATTATACATTGGAAAGAATTTGAAACTAAGAATCTAACTAACTAAGAATCAGTTTTAAAAATACTAAGCACAAATAGTTTGAACGCTGATTCATAAACTGTGACTGGTGTGTATATTTCCCACAATTTATTGATCAAGTATTTTACTCAAAAATCTTAGCCAAATCCGTATAAATACGCATTTATCTCTCATAGCTATGTTTATTGAATCTGTAAAAGTTGTCTGGGGCTTAATCTCTCACAAAAAAACTTTGAAACAAACTTTAAAACGTCGTTTTTAGCTAAGCGTCAATAGCCACACGGCTTACAAAGTTGGCAAAAAATACAGCCCAAATAGCTACAAAAATAATTTAGTAATATTGTTGGTTCATACTGCGATCAAGAGCTTTTTACCTGAGATAAAAAGGCTTGGAATGACTGAACACTTTGTGTTGCTTATCAGTAAAAATGATTCTGTAATGCTTTGTGATAAGTTTGATAATCAGGTATCAGAAGGTATCAGAAGGCCGGCTCCAGAGGCACGTTCCCCGCCATTTGGGAGATTTGTGCCATCGCCATATTTGAGCCTATTTCATCATCTACCCGATGGGAGAGGAAAGGAAGGGGAAGATGGTATGAAATAGGAGTGGGGTCCCTTGAAGAGGGAAAATCGCATAAGCGAATTAAAAGCATGTAGCTCCATACCACAATGGGTTCGAACAGCGCCCTAAAAAGGACACTGCAAAACGCATGAGCGTAAAGAGAGCCTATAGCTCATTACCACAGCGGGTTAAGAATAACAGAATGTCCTGAAGATTCAGGTTTCTGAAATCAGTTTCACTTAATAAGTGTTAATCAAGTAATTGGAATCGCAATTACGCGAAGATTGGATAGTTACATATCAGGTGATAATGCGAGCTAATTTATAAGCCAATTCATTCCCAGTTTTACAGAGTTCACTGAATTCAGTTCCTCAAATTGAGTTCGACGTGCGATAACAAGCTTAGACCTTTTGAAAGCAGCCTGACTATCTTACATATTCCTTTACAAATAGCCAGACGTCAACTCGTCCCGCGAAGGGAGTTGTGAGGAACAAAGTGACAAGCAATTGTGGGATTCACTTGAAGCAAGGACAAGTGTGTCCCGATTCACCGGAAGTGGAAACATTCAAATCACTAGGATTTCCAATGGACGGAGAGAATTCATAGAATTTGGTCACAATCAATTCCCAGTTTGTGGAGTATTACAAATGCAAAGTATGCGAATTTACATTCATATGTTCATATAGAGATGTAGCGATGATCAGATAATGATTCATCATCTGATACATGCCAATTCGTCAACTCGTGACTGATTCTGTTCAAGCAGAGCATTATGTCTAACACTTATTCTCTAGCAGATACCATGAAGGTTGGGCGATTCCCTGAAATAAGTAATCCAAGATTTGAACTACTTAAGCATTCCATCAGACTGGAGCTTCTCAAATTGATATTTGAGCTGCTCCAGATGATGTGATGAGTATCAGCATCACTGCCCACAATCAGCAGACGACCTTTTCATAGGCAGTGAACAACAACTCGTTTGAAATCATCCATTGGGGATGGTTCATCATGTGGTAAATACACCACAAAACGAAAGACGTATTTCCTATTGAGGTCATCAACAGAAATATCAATTGTGACAGCACATACATCTCTGGTTGTTAACTCAGAAATGAGTGTAGCAACGTCAGCGCTATTTACGAGCACGCATGCACGAGGTATGGCACGCGAGTTTGCCATTTCATGTTTCTGAAAGTAACAAAAACTGGGTCCACAAGGTTACCTAGATAAAAGTTCACAAAAGTAAGGTTTTTGCGCCATTTGAACTGTACCATTTGCATGAGTCTACAAAGATTGATCGTTGCTGATATTCTATGCTGAAGATTGGTTTAACTAAGCAATCCTAACCGTAGCCACTACCCAAACTAGGCAGGATTAAGCTTTTCGCAATCTCAGAACGAACAAGACCAGCAGCGAAAAAAACCAGATCGGTATCTCTTAAAAGTCGCCAAAGTCGAAAAGCACAGATGTGTAATACGCATAATGCGAAACCATAGAGGTGAAAATTTAAACTAAATTACAACGTATTAATAATCCCACCCTTATTTAGCCTCAGGCTTGAGGCTGAAGAAGGGCAGCCGATTATCTCGGAGAAACACAAGGTCACCTGCACCATTGCTCCGGGTAGCACAGGAAGGGCATAATACTGTAGAGGGCGCCCTGGTACTCCACAGGCTCCGTTTGCGGTTAGGTTTTATTTAGACCCCCCTAACCATTCATTCTTAGGCACGGTAAGCTTAAAGCCACATGAATTAGGGGTCACCTGTTAGGTGGACTATTACCACCGGAACAGGCAGTCCGTAGTGTTAATTCTTAGCCAATTGAAACAACCGCTACCGACACTACACGGCTATCTAGGCTGATCGGGAAAAGGAAGTTAACATTGATGATTAACTCCTGACGTGCCCAAACAGCCCCAATGTCTTCTTAAATCAGCTGATTCATAAATTGTGGGTGATTCAACTGCGTGGGGTTACTGTATATCCCAAGCATTCTCACAAACTTTCAGGTTTATACCATGTTCAAATCTATATTAAGAACTAGAAGTTTATGAATGTTTGTCAATACTGCACAGCACATGATTTTGGAATTTCACATTATTTTCATAAATAATTGAATTCGACAAACAACGTTCATTCAATGCAGGTTACATTGATATTTGTGCTCTATTAGGAAGAATTGAAATCAAGTGGCACGGTGATCAATTTCATCCTACTGATCAATTTCACCCGAATTTACGGTACCGATTAAGCTTCTGCTGCTTTGTTGTTCCGCATTTGCACCATTCATATGTTCATCATTCTAATGCTTCCACCTTTCAATCATCTCATCGTCCGTCTTTATTCCAGCACATTTGGGCTCGCGGTACAAGTTGAGTTTGTTTTAAAATTAACGTGTCTTAAGAATAATACAGTTGCTCTATCTCTTAGCGCTTCAATTCTTCAACGGCGCTTTTTATATCGGAATGATGAATTTGCTGCCTTCGTTTCTGTTTACAACGTCCGGCAATGCGGCTTCAAGGCTTTGCGCGTAATCAGTTGCAACTTCGGGTAGCTTGAGTCGATCCAAGTTGTACGGGCAACGATACCGAATATTGCTCACAATGGATAGTCTTTGGCGCACTTTAACCATCACAAAAGTAGTGGTCCTAATCGGTGTTTGCGCCACGATATGGTCTGACGTCGATATTTAGAACGTTGCAACTTCAACACATTTCCTGTGTAACAAAATTTAAAAGTGAGAGAAGCGGTCGTGAACCCGTTGAATTGGCAACGTTTCACCATGATAATTGAAGTAGAAGCAAATAAACAATAATAACGACAGACATTCTACTTCACGCGTTATCAATTGGAACGAGTCTTAACAGCTGATTCGTGAATTTAATGTTATTTCTTTGAGACTGCTGTAACAAGAGCAAGTGATTCCATTAACCTTTGGGCTGTCGCGCTGTTGTACTTTGTACAACAGTTGTGATTTATATGCTATCATTTTGCAACAAAGATATCTATCGACACCAAACCAAAATGTATTCCTCAAGAATCTTTTTAAGAACAATACTCCACAGTTTTTATTTACAGTATGGCTCTTTATAATACGGTAAAATCAACAAATGTACATGGAAGTCGCATAATAATGAACGCACTATGTGCGGTTCGATGAAACCACAGTTTGAAATCGTCATATCTCAAAATCCAGATAATATAGATACTTGGGGTCTTTTTTAAAGTTGTTCTGGAGGTGAAGCGCTATCTGATGGTATCTCATTTAATTCGGAATTTGACCGCTAGGTGGCACTAGTGGGCATGGAAGTTTTACTTTTGTTTTGCAGATATTTCTGGATCCTGACTATTTAGAAGGATGTCGTCAAAATTGTTTAGTAAGTTTAGGACTATCATTTATCGAGCTATCTGATTCAAAGTTTTGCCACTAGGCGGCGCTAGAGAGCATGAAACTTTTATTTGCAGATATCTCAGGAACCTGACCACTTAGAAGAATAGTGTCTTCGGCAAAGTGGTGCAGTAGCTCAAGGGTTATCATTATTTGAGCCAAGAAATAGGGTATTTTGACACCAGGCGGCGCTAGTGAGCATGAAATTTTTGTTTTGCGGATACTGCAGGATCTCGACTTTTTAGACAGGCACCTTCGACAAAGTTGTTCAGATGCTCAGGGACTATCATTATTTTACAAAAATCTCGAACTTCAAGGATTAAACAAAGAAAGAATTTGAGCTACTGAACAACTCTGCCGAAGACACCATCTTTCTAAGTGATCAGGCTCCTGAGATATTTGCGAAACAAATGCGTTATGTTCAGTAGCGCCGCCTAGTGGCAAAATTTTGAATCAAATAGCTCAAACAATGATAGTCCTTGAGTTACCGAACAACTTTGCCGAAGACGTCATCTTTTTAAGCGGTCAGGATCATGAGATCTGAGAAACAAAAGTTTCATTCTCACTAGCGCCGCCTAGTGGCAAAATCCCGAATTTCTTGGCTATAATAATAATAGCCCTTAAATTACTGAACAATTTTGCCGAAGACGTCATCTTTCTAAGTGGTCAGACTCCGGGAATATTCGCAAAACCAAGGGTGTTGTACAAAGTACAACGCGCGACTACTCGCGTTACAATAATTCGCGCGACGACCGAAAGGTTAATATTGAAGTAAATTCGATTATCGAGGCCACTGTGTGATAAATATATAGCATGCAAGTTGCATGGGACCCAAATCGCCGTAGCAGTATATGCGGAGCTAATTAGCAAAAACAAATCTGAGGTTCGAGGGTTTGAATCCCACAGGGCGAGGATTTTTTTGTTGTTGGAAATTTTCCCAAGGCGTAGAATATCGTTGTATATAAAAACATGCAAAAATGGCCAATTGACATAGAAAGCTCTCAGTCAATAACTGTGGAAGTGTTTGTAAGCCCGCTAAGCTGAGAATCAGGCTTTACCCCGGTTGAGACGTAAGGCCAAAAAGAAAAAAAATAAGTTACATGAGATAAAAAGCTTTTTAATAAAAACGGTGTGAAATGATATGAATTTAATATGAAGATAGATAGGCACAGTAATCAGACAAAGCAAACCCTAACCGGTTTGATAACAATGAGTCATAAAAGCCATATCGCGAGACACTCAGTTTCGCGAACCTCAATGAATGATCCAAACGCGCAACTGCGAGAGAAATAAAATATTGTCGAGCATGTTTATGCTATACAGCGGTTTTATTGAGATCTTTTTTCGCGAAGTGGAAGTGTTACGTGCGCGTCTCGACCGGCAACTATTGAGTGCGATTGTAGTTTTCATTGCGAAAAGGTTTTGTAATTAGACCGTCACCTTCGTAGGAAACAGTTCTATCCCGGTGTCCATTGTCGTCAACGTAATGTTCAAAAGATGGGGTACCTAAGTCAATGATAAGCACATAAGTCGAAACAATGATGCTGATAAGACTACGAAGTATGAAAAACTTATTTTATTTAGTATCTTTTAGCTTCCAATCGGATCAGTCAGCATTTAATATTCGAATAAAGTGATAACGCACAGGCTTGGACACAAAGAAAGATGGGCACACAAGACAACGATGCAGCCTTCGATAGGATTATGGAATCTGTTGTAGACGATGGTCCATTCCAAAAACGATACAATTTAATATTCAATGTTATTGGAGTGATGTTTTTTGCCATGACTGTAGTGAATGTTCTACTGATATTGACCGTTCCGGAGCACAACTGTATGTGCCAGGCAAGGAGCAATATAATGTTAGTGCCATCGAGCGATGGAGAAATCTCACTCTGCCAAGGTAGCTGAAGGGTAAATATGGAATACATTATTGAACAAATAATTGAAACGATTGTTTTTCAGGGAGCCGAATAGCCGAGGCGAGTTGAGCTATAGTTCTTGTGCAATGTACAATATTTCAAAGTACCCAATAGGGACCAGTCCCAACGAGTGGAAATTTGAAGCCAATGAAACGATATCCTGTATTTATGGATATGAATACGATCGACAATACTTTGATTTGATACCAATAACGGAAGAAAATTGGGTCTGTGACAAGGAGCTGCATGCAACGAATATTTTTGCTTTCATACGATTTGCGGAAGTTAGCGGAACGTTTGTGCTAGGGCAGCTGGGAGATCGGTACGTATGCCTCGAAAATTTGTGTAAATCTACCCTTTTAACCCTCTAATGCCCAATCTGCCTATAGACGGAGTACACTTTGGAATTTTGTGTATTTTCTCGTTGCTGTGAAATCAGAATTATTTTATTTTTTTGGATTAAACCTTGGACCATAACAAAATTACCTTTACTCTTTACCCTTATCTTGTTCCACACGAGCGCATTTAGTTATTGTTTTGTGATCAATATCCCAATAATAACTTATTGTATCAATAATATTGTAATACATTATTGTAAATTACGCTCTTCAAAAATGTATTGACATTTATTTTCTCGTTTTCTTTTTTTAAGGATAGGTCGCCTTCCGGTGTACTTGTTGAGCATAGGAGCCGCCACCATCGGTAGAACCTTGGCAGTACTGACCGCTTCACAATACTGGCTTTTCGCGGCGTTGGCTTTCATGGGAAGTTTTGCCTCCAACACCGCTTTCCAATCACCCCTAATTGTGGCCATGGAAATCTCCAAAGATGAAAAACCGTGCTGCACTATCTCTGTGGCAGTTGTTTGGTTGGACAGTCGGTGTCTGCGTAGCTCCACTGATTCTCTGGTGGACTCGGAACTGGATTTGGTTCATGTTGATGACTTCCGTTCCTTGTCTGTTGTTCTATTGTATGCCACAATACAATATTGAGTCTCCACGATGGCTTGCTAGTCAAGGACGTTATCAGGACTGTATTCAACAGTTGAAGAAAATTGCCAAGGTGAATAAATCGAAATTTCATCTCACAGTGGAGGAGCTAAAAGAGAAGATACCGCAGAAAGAAGTCGAAAAGACATTCGGTATTGCTTCGTTGTTCAGTGGCTGGCACATGTCTAAGCTAACAACTTTGTTACTGATCTGTTGGATTTGCAACACTATTCCTACTTTCACGCTTTTTCTAATGAGTATGCAGATGGGTGGTAATCCATTTTTGAACCTATTCTGGCAAGGAGCCGTTGAATACCTGCTTACTTCTGTGGTCAAGTGCTGTGCGATCGGATAGGGCGACGGCTAACCAACAGTGGTGCCTATCTGGGATCAGTCATATTCTGCATTCCCGTAATCTTGATTATTCATCATAGTGGCACCGAACAATACGTAACCGTATTTGCAGTCGTCATTAAGTTTTTCGTTTGCGTTACTTACTTTGCGCTGTATCTGCAATCATTTGAAGTGTATCCTACATCACTGAGACAAACGGGGAACATCATTCGGAATCATCATATCTAACATATTTGGGGCACTTGGACCGTACATAGTGTACCTAGGAACAAAACTATGATATCCGGCTTCCATTTGTGGCAATGGGACTAATAGGATTGTTAGGATTTTTCACTTCAATTTACCTACCAGAGACGCTATATCAAAAGTTGCCAGATACTATGGAAGAAGGACGACGATTCGGTAAGGACCAAGCGTTCTGGAGTTTGCCAAGGAAACCTAATCAGATGTGCACAGAGGTGGAATACAAACTAAGTCAGTATGAAGCAATAAGTGAATCTCAAACAGACTTAGTATTAAAGCAAAACGAATGTGATTTTTATATTATTCGTGTTTTTTCAATTTCCATTCAATTGTATGAATAGTGCCTATATATTTCTAGAAGCCAATAAAAATCGAATTAAAAAAATAGGTAATAAACAAACAAAAATAAATAATATTTACATTCAGAATATGATTTTATTATATTTTATTGATGATGACGTATGTTGATAGTTTAGAGAGCTTGTTTTCAAGAATTTAGTTTCCGACGATGTACTAAATATTTCGAAATTATTATTATTAATATTTATTAAGGAGGTTTTAACTTCAAAGTCATTCGCCTCCAGAATATTTCGAAATACATATTTCGCAAATAGAATACACAACAGTGATCGGTTTTTCGACATCTGTCAAGATTTTTTTTAAATAGCTCACTTCTAAACGTTAAAAGCAATAACCTTGTGTTGCAATTCATATAGCAGCGATCAATATTTATTAAAGTATCGAATATTATTGAGATATGGTAAACCTCTTTCAAGGTCAGGGGTTTTATTTCAGTTTTACGAACAGAAATGCAATTATTTGATCGAAAAAGGTTCTTTGCAGATCTTCCAGTTCAAGAAGAATCACGGATTTTCATTCTACTGAAAATTTTCTAAGAACTGATTACTAAGCAACTAAGGAAGATTTAATTTTTAGGTCTAAGAGTTTGTTCAATTTTATAAACTTGTGTAGTGCACACACTGACCAGGCTACACACGTCACGTCGCGTTTAGATTTTTAGGTACCTCAAAAGCTGCTAACCATCGTCACCCAAATTTCATTCGTTCGTGTGGGAAAATGGGAAAACTTTTTCGCTCGTAGATGTAAATTATGCAAACTTCCTCACACTAGGGTATTTGCTGGCCAGTCACTGTCCCACATCCTAAGTTACATAGAGCGAATGCAAAAGCATATAGTTCAGCTCAGTCTGATCAACACTGTGTTAGCTAGCATGGACTACACTAAAACGAACGATATTGTTAACGTGGACGTACGATAAACAATGTAAAAAATGCTCTTCCCTCATAGTTTTCTAGTAACATGTAATGTAGGATTAATTCAAGAAACTTGCCTAATTGAACAATTCACTGGGACAGATCCTGCTTCTCAGCTTAGTATTAAACGTGCATTTCCACAGTTATTACTTGAGAGGTTTCTTAGGGTAAGTTGCAATTTTTGCATTCGTATATCGTGTGACAGGTACGATGATACTCTATACCCAGGGAAGTCAAAAAAAATTCCATCACGAAAAGATCCTGGACCGACCGGGAATCGAACCCAGATACAGTAGCCGCGGACGTTATCACTATTAGTTAAGGAAGGAAAAATCACTCAGGACACGAAAAATTTAAAAAAAAATCAATATTTATCCTTCTAATTACTAATATTAGTTCAAAAACGACTATGCACAAGCTTAGCACATTCCACTTGAACTCGTCAGCTTACTCCCGCTAGCAAGTAATACGTAGAAACTTTAAAATGATTACAAAATAATGAACAAAATATTTGTTCCTGTTGGTGCGAAACAAATCCCACCTCTGCAGATTCCGGTATAGAACAATTTATTATTTCGGAACGTGAATTAGAACCAATATTTGCTGGCATTTACAGCGGTTTTATTGTGATGTGGATGCTTGGAAAACATGTAGTTGGCGATAAGATAGTGTTGCTTGTCGTTGACGGATTGATTTCAGAACCAAAGTAATTTGAAAATAACATTGACCTTGTTTTAAAGGGTTTTTGAATGGGGAGGTGTCATAGCCGTGAAATGAAAGAGGACCTCAAATTGCAACACGTCTGCAGCTTTCTTCGAGTGATCGCTCGAATCTTGAGTTTTCAATTACCTCATATTTGTCATTTCATTTACACATTCTCTCTCTTGCCCTGTTTCCATTGGAAGAATGACAGCTGGCTTCTTCCATTTGAATAGTGTACAAACAAAATACATTCCAGATGAGCAACGTACGGAGTTTGAGCTTCCCAGTCAAACCTTAAACACCGATCTTTCGAAAGTTGTTGAAAAATGTGTATATAATTTATTTATTTATTTATTTACTGCTTTAGTCAACAGGTGAAGTTCCCACCCCAATGACAATTGATCTTAAGTCTAAAAGCCCAAACAATCTAAACAAACATTCCACATGAATTAACACAAAAATTGTCTAAAATTACACTTATTTGTTCCACGCGATACATTAAAATTAAACACATGATAACAACTATTAAACACACGGGACATACTACGCATTGGTTCGTGAAGGCCATAATTTGTTCTGGCGGAAGGAATGTTCAGGAATGGATGAAACCGGAGATTTCGGCGACGAGTGTTAATGTCCAATAAACTGAGCAGCAGAGGGTTGTCTATTGATCCTTGCAAAAGGTCAGAGATGAAGCACGCCTTTGCTACATTGCGTCTAGGTTCAAGAAGGTCCAGATCAATAAGTTTGCAGCGACTTTCATAGCTTGGCAAGTTCAGTGGATCTCTCCACCTAAGTCGGCGAAGGGCGAAGCGCACGAATTTGCGTTGAACGGCCTCAATTCGTTGAATCTCGTTCCTGTAGAATGGTGACCATACAACCGATGAGTATTCCAGGATAGGGCGTACAATTGAGCAGTATAAAGCTTTCAGGCAATATACATCGGTGAACTTTTTGCTGAAGCGGAACAGAAAACCCAGCTGCGCAGAAGCTTTCGAGACGATGTAAGCAACATGATCCTTAAACGTCAGCTTAGTGTCCAATAGAACACCTAAGTCCTTCACCGTAGTTACACGTTGCAGTTCGACACCAGCCAAACCATAATTGAACTGTAGAAGTGAGCGTCTGCGGCCAAATGAAATCACTGAGCACTTGGACACATTTAGGGACATCCTGTTGATATTACACCATTCTGCGAATATTTCCAACTGATGTTGCAAAAACTCAGAATCTTGCGGTTTATTGATTGTGCAGTAAAGCTTTATATCATCAGCGTAAGAAAGTTTTAGGCAGTCCAGAATAAAGTTGACATCGTTCATGTAAAGCAAAAACAAGAAAGGCCCGAGGTGGCTGCCTTGAGGTACGCCAGACCAGACCGAGAAAGGCATTGAAACATGTTCGCCAATTTTGACGGACATGCTTCGTCCAGTCAGGTAGGATTTCAGCCAGAGAAGCATGTTGTCATTCAAGCCCAGTTTGTCAAATTTCGCAATTGCAATTTGATGGTTCATCTTATCAAACGCTGCCGATAAATCGGTGTGTATCGCGTCTACTTGGTGACCAGATTCTATTTGGCGTATCACGAATGAGGTAAAGCAAGTCAAATTGGTTGTCGTTGAACGTCTAGACATAAAGCCATGCTGATTTGACGATATGTAATGAGAGTAGCTCTGAGTTAGTTTGCGAAGAACAATTAACTCAAACAATTTAGATGTTGAACTCAGTGCAGCAATTCCACGATAATTCGAAACGCTCTGTCTACATCCTTTTTTAAACACTGGAAAAACATAGGAGTGTTTCCAGCAGTCCGGGAAAACGTTAGTGCTTAGAGATGTGTTGAATAATTTTGCCAGCGGCGATGCTAGTGAATTCATACAGCGTTTGAGGACTAGAGAAGGTATGCCGTCAGGGCCAAATCCAGTAGACGATTTCAGTTCCTTTCCAGCCGAGATGACCATGTTGTCAGTGATAGTGAACTGCTCTACTGATGCAGGTAGTCGAGGAACATTTGTGGTGGCATTGGCTATGTCTTGAGGGTGGAGATGCTCATTGATGAAAACGTTGCTGAACTGGGTGCGAAAAAGATTTGCAATGTCCATGGTGGAACTGAATTCGTTCAGGCCATCGGTCATCGTAGAGGGCAATCCGACCTCCTTTCTTTGCTCATTTACATAACGCCAGAAACTTTTAGGGTTAGTTTTGAGGCGGTTTTGCAAACGATTTTGGAAAGAGTTGAACAGACGATTATTGAGTTTCTTGTATTCGGCATTCACTTCCATGTATGTTGCTCGCGTAGAGTCTGTACGGTACTTGCTATGTCGCCGAAGAGCTGATTGTTTCATTCTTTTCAGATGGTTAAGTCCGGTATTCGACCACGCTGGCTTGGGCGTATCGCGCCTGAGCTTGACTGGAACGAACTGGTCAATAGCGTACAGCAGTATACCAGACAAGGTCGACGCAGCGAGATTAGCTTCAGAATCGTGGAGGGCTTCGTCCCAGTCAACATTCGCAAGAAAATTATTCATTCCGGAAAAATCGGCCTTGCTGAAGTCGTAGTTGACATCTTCAGTTGTATCACGGAAGCGTAGTTGTGGTCTTATCGCAATTTTCGTCAGCACAGGTGGATGGTGCCTACACATTTTTACGAGTGGGGACGGAGCCTGCATTACCACACAGTCGTTATCTACAGGGTCTTCCAGTCAGCAGATATATCGATGGAAAGCATGGAATGATAATTGACATCGAGCACGTGCATCGTATAACCAGTCTGAAGAATCGTGAAGGAGGGAGGAGAGATCCAGTGTCAATACTTTGGCTGGTGCTTCTAAGGAATGATTTCTGGAAGCGAAACAGCCGTAGAACAGTTAAACCTACACGTCGACGAGAAATGAGCATGTACGATTCTATGAAAAAGTTTTTCGCAAGAATCGAGACAGGTTTGCTATGGCGCAATAATGACGTCCAGTTTCCGGAGAGCTATAAGATGGCAATGAATAGGCTCTTGGGATTGGATAAGCGGTTGTCCAGAGATCCGGAGCTTCAAAGAATGGAGAACGAAAAGATCGGCAGTTATGACCAAAAGCAATACATCAGTAAAGCATCGCTAGAACATGTCGCCAATCTGAACCGCCACCGAGTTTGGCATTTGCCTCTGGGTGTAGTGATCAATCCCAAGAAACCAAATAAAACCAGTATGGTTTAGGATGCGTCTGCAAAAGCTGGAAGAGCCTGTTTCAACGATATGCTGCTTAAGGGGCCTGATATCCTCGTACCTCTAATGGACGATCTGCTACGATTCAGACAGGGCAAAGTAGTCGTATGATCTGATATCCGGGAAATGTTTCTACGGATTCTCATCCGCGAAGAAGACAAATGGTCGCAATGTTTTCTGTGGAGGATCAGTGACGAAGTTCAAGTCTACGTGATCAACGTTGAGATGTTTGGTGGTACAAGCTCTCAACGCACAGCGCAGTTAATTAAAAACTGGAATGCGTCAGAATTTAGTTAACAGTAAATATCCAAGGGCGGTAAAAGCAGTAACAAAGAACCATTACGAAGTTTATTTCCTCGACAGTGTTGACTCCGTGGAAGAGGCAGTAACACTAGGAGAACAAGTGCAACTAATCCATGCTGCGGCTGGGTTCCAATTCTGGATAATAGTGACTAACGAGCAGGAAGTACTGGACCAACTAGGAGTATCGAGTTCATCGACCAGTAAACCACTACTCCTGGACAAAGACCATACATACGAACGTGTCCAGGGCGTGATGTGGAGTCCATCAGTAGACACCTTTAGGTTCAGCCAGCGAGCAGTTGAAGAGGTCCTGGATACCAGTTGGGCAGTTCCGACAAAACGACCTATTCTGCGGATTGTCATGAAACTGTATGACCCCTTAGGATTTGTCGCACACTTCGTTGTGTGTGGCTAAATTTTGATGCAGAAGATCGGGCGCACAGGGACAGACTGGAACGAACCAATTGCGAAGCAGTTACACGAGCTGTGAAGTGGATAAAACGAAGTGAACGCTGTTTCTTCAAAAACTTCTTGCCGCAGCAATTTAGCGATATTCAGATCCATGTCTTCACGGACACTAGTGTGTCAGCCTGTGCGTGTGTAGCCTATGTTAGGATGACAGTCGACGGGGAGAACCAATGCTAGTTAATAGATGCAAAAACAAACATTGCACCTCTTCGGTCGCTCTCTATTCCGCATTAGGAATTAAAACTTGCCATGGTGGGGTCGCGTCTGCTACAAAACGCATGCTCGGCTCTTACTATCAACATTCCTATTGACGCCGGAGAGAGGCTGGCCGTACTCATAGCCTGGTGTAGAAGTGACGACACAAACTCACGTAGGAAATCACTGCAATCTTCCGTCATTTGTGTTGCAAAGGTTGCATGGACACCAGCACTTTCCACGTAGTTTTATATTTAAAAACGGCAAAACTAGTTCACATTAAACAGTCTTTATTTAAGTGATGAACGTGTATTTACAACATTTACATTTAGAGTTTTATAAAAAATCACTTTATCCAGACCCGTTCTGTGGGCTAAGGATGCGAAAGGCGGCGAACGCGTGCGAGGCACAGCATGGCTGTGATGTGGACCGTACTGTATCGATCGGCAGTCACGATAGTAATGATCAGGCTTTTACTGCTGAGCCGATAGATGGTTTGCATCGTCTGCACTAGAGTACCTGTAAACTCGATTGGAACGCGGATTTGTATGGAAATGACAGTTCGCCGCTGTTCCAATTTTGACATTGACGGCACTCTTATCTAAATCCACACTGAGCACACAGTCTGACCACCAAGTCATGCAGTATTACCTTTAGGCGATTCTTCAACCGGCGAGGTGCTTCTCTAAAGGTCTTTTCAGACAATTCCAGGTCAAATTCAGGACAATTTCAGACAAAAATCAGATTAGTTGCGACGTGCTGTTGAGCAAACAGGCAGGGGAGTGTTTGCAAGACCTGCTGTAAAAGCTGGCAATTCTGGATGTTGCAGGTGGCAAAATAGGACCAGATGAGGTCGATTCGGAAACGGCAGTGAAATGAAAGCTCGCGATACCGATTACCGATTATTTGGATGCTCAGTAAGATTTGTTTGCGGCTACAGTCAACGTCATACAGTTAGTGAAGGGATCAGTTTGTTGATATTGTACGGTCCACGTTTTCTCCGGATACCGCAGGTGTGTCGGAACAATAAGAAATAGAAAAATACTGAATTGTTTGTAAAAATTTTCCAAATCGTCAGAACAAATGCCGTTCTTCTAGCTGCTAAGTCTGCAACTAGAAGAACGATGTTTTTCTGACGATCAAGAACAGGTTCGTCGGGAAATTTCTTCAAAAATATTCCGGGAAATTGTTGAAATTGTTTGTTCAACAATATTTCTAAGTACTCTTCGATTTTCTAACGATAAATGATTGATGTTGCATTCTGACAAATTCGTCCCGAGAATGCTCTCCTAAAAATATTGTATGATAATTTTAATCTTACCACTACCGATTCTACCACATTACCCTGAAGTCCTTAATGACATTTACATGATCACATATAGAAACTCCACAACGTAGAAATACATAACAAGCTAAATAACAAGGCTACGCATCCTACCACCGTTAACACCGCTTCCTCTTTCGTCCACCTTAGCTGCCTTCTCAGTCACATGGTGGTCGAAGTAATTGGAAACCACGATCAAGAATGAAGTCAACTTGAGTTAATTCATGCCAGTAACATTTATATCTACTCTAGCACTTCTAAGTTTGGTTCAGTATTATATCGGACTCGGTTCTGTTCACATCGTACAACAAAATGAATAAATGGATCGGAAAGGTGGCATTGGTGACCGGCGCCAGCTCTGGAATCGGACAAGACGCGGCCCTGGTTCTGGCAAATGCTGGTATGGTTGTAGTCGGTGTGGCGAGGCGGGTGGAACTGGTTGAATCCCTAAGCACCAAGGTGAGCGGAAGCGGAAAGATACAAGCTCGAAAGTGTGACGTTGCCAATGAAGAAGAGATCCTACAGACTTTCGACTGGATACGAAAGGAATTGGGTGGAGTCGACGTTCTCATCTCCAACGCTGGAATTTTTCTATGCAATTTCGTGACACGTTAGATTGGTGATGATTTCATATGATTGCAGTAAATAATTCAAGGTGTAATTTCAGAAAGTGCCACAACGGATTTTCGCGATACCTTCGATATAAACGTCGTTGCAACTTGCATATGCATCAGGGAAGCCGTGAAGGACATGAAAGAACGAGGTGGCCCAGGATACATTTTCATTATCAATAGCATTCTGGGAAAACGTATACCGGATGTATCGGTGCCGATGTTTGGCACCTATCCGGCCTCAAAATTCGCGTTAACTGGTTTAGCCGAAGTTGTGCGCAAGGAACTTATCTACTTTCAATTGCCCGTCAGGCTAACCGTAAGTTGAAATTTGATGTTCAAACAAATAAAATTAATTGTGCCACTTCGAAACTTTCCAGAGTATTCATCCAGGAATGGTACAGACAGACATGATCAAAGTTTTTGATTCATCACTGGCACAAAGGCTTCCAAAACTACAGGTTGGAGATATAACATCAAACATTGTCCACTGCTTATCTGCTCCCTTGGATGTACAGGTGAGAATTGAAGCATAACGATAATTTCTAGCCCATCAAGATCGACGTCGCAGTCATTGATGATCAATCAAAGTAATTCGATACGATAGGAAGACAAACAAGCATGCAAAGAACGGGTATTGTGGTTTTGTATTTGATTCTGTTTCATCTTTCTTGAACTTGAAAAAGGAGATCGCTGTCAATTTTGTTTAGCAGGAACCCGATTTTTTTTTTTATAATAACCGATCTCATTATTGCAGTATGCTTATTATTGTAGCAGTGTTTATAACTCCAAGTATGGTGAAGCTTCTGCAATAATTATGTTGAATCTTCCAACTTTCACATAATAACCAAATTTGAAAAACTACTTTTTCAATGTTAGTTGCCTTTGTTCTTGTGATTGCAGTAAAATACGATTACTGCAATATGCTTCCCCATAAGAAATTCAGGTAACACCACAATGATACGCAATGTATTGTTTTTATTGCTTGTCTAGTTCTTATGCAAACCAAAATGCCTCGTGTTTTTTTTTATTTGACATCAAACATTTGTAGAACATTATAATTACATTATGTGCCCGATTTCTATTTGTTTCTTATACATTTAACATTTGTTTAGTATGTTCGATTCATAAAATATTCATTAGTTACTATTGCTTGGTATATTAAAGAAGTATGTTTCTAGTTTTATTCAGGACATGTTAATATCATGGCTGGTAGTGTCTGAGTGCCTTTAAAGTAGGAATTTTACAAATCTTATACTTGAAAATAGAGACCAAAAAGAGACCGAAAAAGAGAATATTTTAGAAAACCTGACCAAATATTTTTCTATGACTATATTTTTTATTTTAGGAATTTCAAGTATTACTGCTCGGATTACAGTATTTTTTTTTTCAAGTTTTTTTTCTTTTCAGGAATTTCATCAGTAGCTAATGCGAGTATTTGCTCAAAGAATTATTTTGTTGATTCTTTAATAACCTTTTTTAAGATAAATTTCTCAATGAAATCCTGGAGTGCATTCAGTGGTTTTTTAATCAATTTCACCAGGATTTCATCCAAGATATCTGTTTAAGACATTTTCAAAAACTCAAGCAATAATTTCTCCAGAGATGTCTGCACTGATTTCTGAGGATTTCCTTCAGAATTGTCGTTCAGTTTTGCAAGATTTCAACCAACATTTTTTCTAATGATACCTTTAGAAATTACTTCCCATGATTACTTGAGAGAGCTCTAAAAAAATTTGTCAAGAAGTTCTCAAAGAATTTATCCTGGATTTTTTAGGAAATTGTTAAGACATTTTTAGACATTATTGGAGAAGTCCCAGAAAAATCCGTAAAATGAACACTTGATAGGATTTCCAAAAAAATCTCTTTAAAAAGTCAGGAAGGTTTTCTAGATGACTTCCTAAGATAATTTATGAACAATAAACAATTGCATACCTGGATAAAATTCTGCAGGGTTTCCTTGAGGCATTCCTTGTGAAACATTTGTGGAATAATTATTGTAAAGCAGGGATTGAATCCTGAGAAAATTGATTGAGAGAATCTCTCACGTATCGCTCTCTGTAGCTATCATAATATGCAGCACATTATGAGAGACTGTTTATCGTATACTGCTACAACTTTGATCAGATCGGGGGGATAGCAGTGCATGATAAAACCTCTTCAAACAAGCCCCAAACCTGGGGACACTATTGCTATAGGAAGTTCGGGGATTGTTTATCGTGCCAGTAAACTAAAACACCTATCCCCAATGTTAAATGAGCGAGGTAAATGGATTTTATCATCGCTCTCTCTATTTGGGACTCTCGTTCACTGGTTCTATGTATCAGACTTGTCACAACTTGCAATACATTGCCGATCGTGAACCGCAACAGATGGGATGTTTTTCTTCGCTAGCTTTGATCGTGCTTCAAAACCAAACGAGACCGAATTCTGCAATGCCTGCTGTAAAGACTGGACTCGGAAAAAATAAGCCACACAAAAATGATCACCAAAAATTAATTTTAAATCGGAAATTTTCAGGGATTAAATAACTAAATATTAGCTATGTTTTGGTATAATTTATTTTTAAAATTTCCTCCCCCTAGCTCAATGCTCGTAAATTTCTCGTAACATTGCTCATGAGATCTTGGGCGAGGATTTGATCATCTTTCTTACACAATTTCTCCCAGTTTTTCGTCAAAGCTTCATCGGTTTTGAATGTTTTTCCGCTTTTCTTCAAATTCAACCCACAACTTTTCAATCGGACGAAGTTCTGGTGTATTTGGCGGGTTCGCATACTTCTGGACCACATTAACGCCCTCCGCTTCGTACCAATCCATTACAGGCTTGGCACGAAGCGAGATCCGGTCAGAACAGCGTGGGACCACGATGAGAGCGGAGGAAGGGCAGCAAGCGCATCTGCAAGCATTCCTCTCGATAAATCTGTCCATTTATAGTGCCGGTTGTAGCGAACTGCTTGCTGTACCGTCCGCACTCGCAGATCGCCTGTCACAACAAGTACTTCTTCGCGAATTTGTCCATCTTTCTCTTCCTGAAACTTTTCCGGAACCTCTATGCGGGACGTACCGACAAAAAACTTGAGGTCGGGGATTTGCTTGGTGTCCGCCTTGATCTATGTCTCGTTGTTCATGACGAGACAGCCACTCACGGTACAGCTTCCGCGCACGCAATTTGGCCACCGTGTTTTGCTTGTCAGTTTGGTTTGGTGCCTTCCTAACCTTAACCCCTCTACCGGCAGCTTCATTTTTTACCGCAAAAAATATATTCAAATCGCGATAACTTTTTTGTTTCTTGATATTCTTGCACCATTTTTTTCCAAGTTCACAAAAAACTCATCTAGTTTGAGAATCCATGTCAAAACTAACAATTGGAGATCTGGTTTTGAAGATATTTCAATGTTCCTTGGGGGACCGACATTTTCCATACAAAATGTCTTTGGCGGCCATTTTGTTGTACGTCAAATTATCAAAAAAATAAAATGTGGGCTATACAATACCAAGTAATAAGGAGCTACTCTCGAAAAATCATGCAAATCGGTTCAGTATTCTTGGAGACATGCACCAAATTGCTTCATTTTTTCACAACATACTCGCATTAATGTATTGTTCTGAGGAGTGAACATCCGATTACGATAAAAGTTCTGTAGTCATAGATATTCACGTGAGTTATAGCTACTCGTCGGTCCCCCAAGGGATTTTGGAATATCTCCGGTTCTAGATGTCCAATAATCAATATCGACACATATTCTAAAACTAGAAGAGTTTTTTGAGAACTTGTGAAAAAAATGGTGCAAAATAGGGTCCTAAAATGTTGAATGAAATCTTGTTTTTATTTAATAACACAAAAGAGCATGTTACTGTAACTACTTTAGCAATTTTCCCCGCTCAAATAACGGCTATATCATATTTAAACTTTAATTTAAAAATTGGGTCCATAAATGAACCTTGACACTTTTGATCATGTTTGACATTCACTTAGTCGACAAAAACACCACAGGGGTTTTAGTTTTATCACTGGGGTAGTTCCTATCTGACATTTCGGAAGGGACGCGGAAAACAAAATACACCCAAAATTTGAATTTAAGCCAAGGGGTGCGACAAAATCTAAAAAAAAACATAAAAAATGTTTTTTTGGACCTAAACGAACGGAAAACATTAAAAAAAATGAGTAAACATGTGGTTCTGGCCTAAACTTAAGCGTTTGGCACTAAAATTGCGACAGGGCTTTAGGACCCTATTACCAAGAAACAAAAAAGTTATCGTCATTTGAATATATTTTTTTTTGGTAAAAAATGAAGATGCCGGTAGAGGAGTTAATAACACGTAACCCAGTCTGCTTCATGGTCTGCTGGACGAACCACTTCGACGAATTAACCTTTTTGGCCACGTCTCGGGAGGAAAGGTTCGTGTTAGTCTTAAAGTACTGCCTTATCTTCCGCGCCGGGCCGCGTATTCCGTTTTCGGGTTTCGGCCGCTTCCAGCGCGCTGCTCGATGGTCTTCATCTCCTGGAACATCTTCACAACGTGCCAAGCCTCTTGCCGATCCCTCCGTGCGGCTGGCCCGGTTTATCGAACACCGCACCCAAGATTTGCTGGCGTAGCTCTTCTTGTTTCTAATGCGTCTTGAAAACTTTTTGACAGATCGCAATTTTGTACACATAAACGTAACACACTAAACTACTATTACCCAAAATTGCATCAACTTTTACCTATGCTATAAAAAGTTACACCCAAAACAAAGTGTCGCATTTTTCCGAGTCTAATCTTTAGTATTTGCTAATATAAAACCCAAATGATATTTAAGAATCCATGGAATTGTTTGGAACAACTGCAGAAGTAATTAAATGTTGGAAAAATTTCTATATATAGTTCTAGAAGTACTTAATAATTAATCATGGATCGAATTTATTGAGGAATTCCTAGAAGAATTCTTAACATATTTCCAGTAATAATCTCTGGAAATGTTTTGAAGCAATTCCTAAGATATATCGTGAACGAATTCGGGAAAGAATTCATGTAAAAGTAGCTGGAGCAAAACTGGAACATGGTGTAGAAACCTTGGTCTAAGCCCCTCCTATAGTAATCCTTGAAAGATTTACTAGAGTAACTAATAAACAAATCGATGTAGATCTAGAATTTATGGAAAAATCTCTGGAGGAAATCCTGGAACAGCCTCCCGATTTTTTTTTATAATCTGGTTAGGTATTTCAAATAATAAATTACTGCAAAGAGAATGAAAATATCAACTTTAGATAACATTTTGATGAAAAAAGAGACTTTGAAGACCTTCTATCAAACATAGATACATTTAAAAAAAAACTTGCATCAAAATAAAGATCAAGTCTCTAAAAAGAGACCTGCTACCAGCCCTGTAACACAATTAAAAATTCACAATGCTGATTATATAATCTCCATTACAATTGCGCAAATGACGAGTTGGAGTCTAGAAAAATCAGTTTTTTTTTTCAACAAAATTCAATAAAAAATATATGTATTGTTTTATTTTATTATTTCTAACTTCCAAACAAGACCATGCTGATAGTGTCATGAGTTCAAATCTCACCGGACGAAAGTATTTTAGGAATAAAACATTTCTGAGCTTCCCAGGACAGATAAATAGACATAACAGGTAGAAAAATTATTAATTTAAACCATGGGAATCGCAAACATGGCACGGCAAATAGCTGGGCATGGCGAACCATTGGTACCTCACATGCCTGCAGGAATAAAATAGACCCCTTTGTGTGGTCCTTAGCCTCTTGCCCAACAACTTCTATCCCTACCTACGGCACAGGACGGGGTACGAGTAACTTTAGGGACGATCGGGTAACCAACCCCGGTGAGAACTTTGCTCGTATGCTGACATGGAAGGGGGGGTTTGCTTCTGCAAACCTGGAGCGTCTATACTCCATGTTAGGAGCGGCTCACAACAGCGTCTGTTTCCCATGTCAGGGGCGGATGATTGTCCGAGTTTCAGAGAAGGACTCTAAGCTAAACTGCGCACTATGGCCCTCCGAACATTTAGCGGGAATGGTGCTCCGGAAATCTAGGGGGTTAGTGTCAGGCCTTGCAAGCCAATCGTAAAAACACATGAGCACAGGAACGTCAACGAGAGAATACGGCCCAAAACAATCGACAAAGACCACAGCGATGGAAATGGACTAGCGATTGGAAACTCGGCACGTGAAACTGCAAATCTCTCAACTTCATTGGAAGCACACGCATACTCTCCGATGTACTGAAGATCCGTGGTTTCGGCATCGTTGCGCTGCAGGAGGTGTGCTGGACAGATTCGATGGTGCGAACGTTTAGAGGTAACCATACCAGAGCTGCGGCAACATACGTGAGCTGGGAACAGCTTTAATAGTGATGGGTGATAAGCAAAGGCGCGTGATCGGGTGGTGGCCGATCAACGAAAGAATGTGTAAGTTGAAGCTCAAAGGCCGGTTCTTCAACTTCAGCATAATAAACGTGCATAGCCCTCACTCCGAAAGTACTGACGATGACAAGAATTTTACGCGCAGCTCGAACGCCAGTACGATCGCTGCCCAAGCCACGACGTCAAGATCATCATAGAAGATTTGAACGCTCAGGTTGGCCAGGAGGAGTTCAGACCGACGATTGGAAAATTCAGCGCCCACCGGCTGACGAACGAGGACGGTCTACGACTCATAGATTTTGCCGCCTTCAAGAACATGGCCATTCGCAGCGCCTACTTCCAGCACAGCCTCCCGTATCGGTACACCTGGAGATTACCATAGCAGACGGAATCACAAATCGACCACGTTTTGATCGATGGACGGCACTTCTCCGATATAACCGACGTCAGAACCTATCTAGCGTTGGTGAAACTGCGCCCAAAAATATCCGTCATCAACAATGTACGGTATTGACGCTCGCTTCGGTATAACCTAGCGCAACTGGAACAACCGAACGTCGCCGCCGAATACGCGCAGCAACTCTTGAGGACTGCTGGAGTACCATAAAAGCAGCCATCAACAATCCAGCCGAGAGCATTGTTAGGTACGTGAAAAGGAGGACATGCAACGATTGGTTCGACGAAGAATGCAGGCGGGTTTTGGATGATGAGGATGCAGCGCGGGCTGTAATGCTGCAGCAAGGAACGCGATAAAACGTGGAGCGATATAAAAGGAAACGAAAGCGGCAAACCCGCCTATTCCAGGACAAAATGCGCCGCCTGGAAGAAGCGTAATGTGAAGAAATGGAACAGTTGCATCGTTCACAATAAAAGGCTTCGTGCCACGAGCCGAAATGTGTAGGGTGGCTTGACGCTCCGCTGTGGCCTCGTTCCTTCGTCCGATCCTACACTGTCCCCGCTCCGTAGGAATAGGATATCGACTCGCACCTGGGCACATTGGTCCAGTTTTGAAAAATCATGGCATAAATTAAGCATTCTCAATAGTTCACTGTTTTTAACTATTACAAGTGTTTTGGAACATGATTTAGGGTATAAGATTCTATTTTTGGCAGAGTCACAATTTTTTGGTTGTCATAGGGCAAATTTCAACAAAAATACTGTTTTTCATACGTTTTTCAACTTTTTCAAACAACTATCGTTTAGGAAAACTTAGGCAAGAAGAATCATCTTCAATCAATTTCTTAGTCTTAGACTCGCGTTTGAGCAAGATATCTTCGCGGGAGTAACGGGGAGCGATTTGTACGGTACAAATAAGCTCTTCTTCAAACATTCGAAGTACCTACAACAATAAGTATTAATTTAGTAAGGTTAACGACACTTTAATTAAAATTTTCATCCGAAGATGTTGAATCTATATGAGAATGATATATCGACCAGAAAAAAATATGCTGAAATCATTTTTTTTTTCACGGGTTTTAGTGAAAATAGATTAGTTGAGTTTTGAAGCAAAAATTTAGGCTTTTGGATACGTGCAGCTATTTAACATCCAAAAGACTAGAAAAACATGTTTATTTTCAACATCTCGAAAGTATTTTCAACTATCTGATATAGTAGATGAATATTTCACTTTGTTTTTCAGCTAAAAACTAAGTTTGGAAATGGAGTTTTTGCAAGCTATTTGAAAATCTGGACCAATGTGCGGGGTTATCCCTGTAGCCCAGTGATTGGCTAACCGTGATGACACCAAGAGGCAGGCTTCTCTTCCCGTGTAGTTTTTAGCTGATACCTGTTTTCCGGGTGCTTGCGTTGCACCTTGTGCGGCTGATGGCCGGTGTCGGCTGTTTAACAAGATCTGGAGAGCGTTGGCCAAAATCTAAGTTGAAGGGACTCTGCCATGTACCGAGTAAATTGGCGTAACATCGTTTACGAGGGAGTGGAGACGAACCAGCCTTCGGCTGAAAGTCTCGATAATAAAGATAATAATAATAAGTTTACGAGGTTTTATCAAACTTTTTTATCTAGTTCGTTTATTTGAGGCTCAAATGCGTTTAACGCTTTACGGAGCCGAAATAATTTTTTTTTGTATTTTTATTAACGTAAAACGGGGTAACGTTCACAATGCGAGTAACTTTGATAGTGCGAGACCCACAACATACTAAATGAAATAACAAAATTTCTGTTAATCAGTTAAGCAAAACGAATGTAAAAGTAAAAAGTATTAGTATGACACTTCACGTCAAAGCTATTTTTGTTGGAATCAAGTACATTTAAGGATTTATATGCAAATATTAAAATTTATAATATTTTAGCATTTTTTAAAAACTCACAAACAATCCGTTTTACGATCACTATGTGATGAAGCCATAATGAGTTCCTCACTTATCCTTGACAGCCTAATTGTAGTAGAACATGAATTCGGTCGCAAATCTCTTAGCGAATACCATTTTTACAAACTGGGACCATTTTTGAAATCGAAGTCAGAAATTTCCATATTGCGTTAAACGCCTAGAGGTATGCAACGCCCTATAAATGTTCCGTAATTCATTCAATTTGGTTCGACTATCAAAGTTACCCCAAAACAGAAAACCGACTTTTGATTATATGGAAATTTATATATCCATTCAGAATAACTCTTTTGGCAATCTATCAACTGTAATCGATACTTAGGATACCAGTACTTGTTTTAAAAATATAAATTATAATTCTTTGAAACAGCATGCATAAATATTCATGTTTTCTTCGAAAAATTATCAAAGTTACCCCGTTTTACGGTACATACAATTAATTGGCTTTTTCGGTTCAACATTAATATGGGATGGAGCCAGGATACTCGTGGCAGCTCGAGGTTAGTGGTCACAATTTTTGAAGGAAGGACATGGCAGAGATTGGGATTAGGGTTCTCAGCAGTTCATCCGGGAGGTATAACGTGGCATCTTGATTTTCGTTTCATGGCGTTGGTAGCGATTTCTTGCCGGTATTCCACTGCCGGATGGTCAGGATCCTCAATCCAACACAAAGGGGACAAAACACAAACAAAAACTGGGGAAGAGAACACAAGAGAATTGAACTTTTATACAAGACAAGCGAAGGAAATCGTAAATTGGTACCATACAAATAAGATCGAATGTGTCCAATACATCTCTAACTGGAACATAGGGTTGTCTACCTCGGGCCGCAAGGGTATCCAAGAGTTGTGCTCTAGAGGCGTCCATATCCGGGCACTGCCAAACTACGTGATCGATGTCATCATAACCGGAACCACACCTATTAAAAATATTGCTCATTGCGAGGTTAATCCTGTGTAGACGTGCATCTAGCGAGTAATGGTTGGACATAAGTCTTGACATCACGCGAATGAAATCTCGACTTACGGCCAAACCTTTCCACCAGGCTCGCAAGGAAACTCTAGGAATTATGGAATGTAACCATCGTCCCAGTTGGCCATTTAGCCAATCGCTTTGCCAACCGTGAAGAGAACTTTGACGTACTAAATGAAAAAAATCATCGTGTGAAATTCATCTATCATAAATCTCACCTTCCTCAGCGCCCACCTTTGCGAGAGAGTCCGCCTTCTCATTGCCACAAATTAAGCAATGTGAGAGGACCCATATAAAGGTAATCTTATATGATCTTTCGACCAGTGCACACATCTGCTCTATTTTGTAAGAAAGCAAGATGCATGCTTTACAGGTTTCATCGATCGGAGTGCCTCAATGGAACTGAGACTATCCGAGAAGATGAAGAAGTGGTCTGCGGGCATGTTAGAGATCATCCCCAAAGCGAAGTTGATTGCTGACAGCTCAGCAACATAAACCGTGCAAGGTTCCTGAAGTTTGCGGAAGGCGGAAGAATTTCCATTGAAGACACCGAAGCCAGTGGATCCATTGATACGGGAACTGTCAGTGAAATATCTCCTGTAGGAATCGACATTCTGGAACTTTGCGTTGAAAATACGTGGAATATTTATACATCGAAGTTGATCTGGAATTCCATGAATAGCTTGGTTCATGGGCAGACCATATTCAACAGAGGAACTGTCATTGGTGAAGCGTACACGTGGAGGGTTATAACATGGAAGGCTAATGTCAGATGACATGTAGTAGAGATAAACTCTCATGAATTTCGACTGAGTATTCAGTATGAGCAATTCTCGCATTATGTGTCGAGTGCATACACCCTAAGGCGATACGCAAACAACGATATTGAATTCGTTCCAATTTAATCAGGTGGCAGTTTGCTGCTGAGAGAACTTTAAACAGAAAGAGCCATACTCTAGGACAGAATTCTCTCTGTCTGTTGTTTTATAAAGTTTTATGAGGTCTTCCGGGTGAGCACCCCACCATATTTTGGCTATTGTTCGTAGAAAATTGATCCTTTGTTGGCATTTTTCCGTTAAATACCTAATATAAATTCGCCAAGTGCCTTTTGAGCATGAGCATGATTGACCGCCCGCAGATGCTACTCCGTTATTGCAAGAACAGCTGTACTTACTCAGGGAACCAACAGACACTTCTCGAGATCAGTAGCATCATCAATGTGTAAGTACAGGTGCTCTCATTATTATAACAAATAATAAAGGCGCCGGCTGCGTCCGAATGCAGGTCAATTTAGGGATGGAAGGGAAATGTTGACGTGTTACTTGCTTTATGGAAGCCGAGGAGTCCTCAGCACTTCCACAAGTAGACACTGGTAGTTTGGATATGGGAAGGGTTTGGGTAAAGGATTGATTTTGGTAAACGATAAATATATAATTTTAAAAAAATGCGCCTAACCGGATTCGCGATATTACTCGATAAAAGCATTGAACGCCGAACAATTGTTCATCGCTCGCCCCACAGGAGCAAGTGACAAGATCAAAGGATCAAACACTACTAACGCGATCCGCTATACTATTCCATCGTGCTTCGCGAACGACGCGCGACATGTTTGATCCTGCCTTCGTCGTCCGCCCCCGCAGGAGCAAGCAATAAGATCGAAGGATCAAACAATACTAACACTCGCGGAACTTTTTCACTTCTTTCCGAACGACGCGCGAAAATGCTGCTTTACAAGCACTAAATAACTGGCCGAATTTTCATATTCGGTGTATCACTATCCTTTACCTTAGCTATTTTCCAATAATAAATTAATAAAAACAACCTGAATATATAGCTTTCTGAGGAATGTTGTTCGATGTCAAAGGATATATTTGTTTTATTGTCTTCTTTCAGATCGATGATATAACCGTTATGCCATCAATGGTTCAATCACCTCAACACTCAAGGACCTCGAACACTCTAAAAATGGACCATGATTAAAAGAATACATTTCAATATATTCTTCTTAAAGCATTTTTTCACTAAATAGAAATTAATATTGAGAGCTATAATAAAAAGTGTAATAAGAGTCAGATCTTTCTATAAAACATATACCTACATTTAAGCTAAGGCACATTTTAATCAATAAAAGTTTTGCACCTGATTGAGTGATCTACTCGTGACCTCCGAAAATAAATGTGAAACATTTCAATCGACCGAAAGCATAAAACCCCTTCCCTCCATTATACAATTTCAATCACCAAGTTGGATATACATTCACGGAATATATCCCTCATCATACAAATAGATCTGCACATTGCCAAGATTGGATTTATGCATAGGTATATGTATGTGTTGCTACCGACTTCATCCAGCATTGCCGCATCGACGTTTGAATTGAATTAGCTAATTTAAATTGCTATTGGTTTGGTCTCTCTGATTTGGCGAAGTAACGGCACAACGGATTCCACTTGGTTTGATTGACTTGCTAATGTTTAATTAAGGCCAATTAGTTCTTTCTACGAAGTAAATGTCGGTCGCCACAACATCGAATGGACTAAGGATTGTGACGTATCACATGCAATGATTCACTTCGTTTCGACTTTAAATATGGTTGATTATAATATTATCAGACTACCTATAAGAGTACATTAATTTTAGCACTTACCTTAACTTCTAAGAATGTTCAAATTTGTCATCGGTTGATGTTGTAACTGCTGGGTGCGCTGTTGAAGTTGAACGTGCTGTTGGTTTATCATACCGAATCCACTGTTACTGCTTGTCGCATCGAAAATGTCCGAATTTGGTGTAGTGGCTGGCGGTTGAGAGTCAGCATCTACCGATGGAGCCAGTGTTACTACCGTTGCAGGTATCGTAGTTTGATTAGCGGCCGGCTGAGTCACTGTAACGGTTGGCGCTTGTTGCCTCTGGGGAACCCACTCCGGGTGCGATGCTTTCAAATGAATTCGCAGATTATTTTTGGTGGAGAACACCTTTTCGCAGTATTTGCACTTCTCCGGTTTATCACCGGTGTGGGTGGTATAGTGCGCTCTCAGCTGTTTGGCTGTTGCAAATTTGTGCTTACACTGGTCGCACTCGTACTCTTTGAAATGCGCCTGCAGATGCGAGATCATGTTATTGACTTTGTCAGTGTTGTAACGATCGCAGTGATTGCATTTGAAGTGCATCGGATTGCGGCTTAGTACGGTGTAGTGCTCAATCCAAGACTTGGCCGGCCGGTAGTTATCGTTTTTAGCATGTACCTGAGTGAGGAATCGAGAAATAAATATTCAGTTCAAGGAGTTAAATAAATAACAAGAACACTAAGTGGAGAAGCTCTGTCCCAGTTGGGGCATAACGCCAATAAGAAGAAGAAGTTAAATGAATACAGCCATTCCATGAAAACCCGATCTGGTGGGTCACCTAATTCCGCGAAAATTCGCTATTTTGTTCCTTATCCGAAATAAGGATACACGTGTTTTTGGATTTTTTGATTAGGGTGACCATTTCCAAAATAGCGTGACCAGAAAAATCGACCAGACTTGTTGAGAAAACAACAAATAGGGGTCTTCTATAAATTACGACACACTCTCAGGGAATGATTCACGGAAACGTGTGGATCCATACATAAATTACGAAGCCTACATACAAAAAGTATGATATACGGAGAAGAGGTATTGAAAATTGCCATATTTTGTGTGACGTAATTTATGGATGACCCTTATGGTTCTTCTGATGTGTTTGCTTAAGAAATATAAGTTTCAGCACTCGTGGCATTGGCGGATACCTGCTGAACACAAATATAGGGGTAGTCAGAGCGGTTTCGCCAATGAGGTGGAAAGAGCATCCCTTGAAACTGATGTCAAGAAAATGAAGCAAAAGTCATGTTATAAGTCAGTTTAATAAACTCAAAAAAAGGAATAAATTATTAATTTTCATCATTTTAGAAAGTTGATGTTTGACTGTTACAAAGTTCTTTAAAATTAAATCTGTTTGCACAGTATTTCTAAATACTAATAACTTTCGAGTTTAGTGAACAAAATATTTAAATTATTAAATTCTATGAGATAATTTCACAATGAGCACTAGTGTGGGACAAAATTTAGATTCTCGCTCCATTCCACTTTTTGGATTGCATTTAGGTCCCATACCAACTGTGCAAAATTTCAGCTCGATAGGAGAAACTATATTTTAGCGCCAGCCGTTCAAAGTTTGTATGGGATTTACTATGGGAAAACTTACTTTTGCAAAGAAAAATCGCCAGAGGTCGCCCATTGACCTCTATAAAAATTCTGAACACAGACCTCGATTACGATGAAGAATATTGCCGAGAACCGCGAAACAATCCGACACTTGTGAAAAAAGTTATTCAATGAAAACCGATTGGCAAGGCGACGTTGATTAACACGTAAGAGAATAACAATAATAACAAAATCGGGCAAAATTTTCGAATAGTAAATGCTTAATTACTTTTTTCACAAGCATCGGATTGATTTGCGGTCTTGGGCAATGTTGTTCATCGTAGAAATACCTATCGAGATCTGTGTTTAGAATTTTTATAGAGGTCAATGGGCGACCTCTGGCGATTTTTCTTTGCAAAAGTAAGTTTTTCCATAGTAAATCCCATACAAACTTTGAACGGCTGGCGCTAAAATATAGTTTCTCCGATCGAACTGAAATTTTGCACAGTTCTGGACAAACATTTCAAAAGGGCACATCAACATTGGTAAACATTGTCTTTGCAAGCCGCTGTTGAGCCCAATTCAACTCGATCACGTTCACCAATACCACTATCAGGAAGAGCTAACACCAATATTTCTGATAGTGGTGTTAGTTTGCGTGGTCGGGCTAAAAAAAGTTGTTATGGGACCTAAATGCAATCCAAAAAGTGGACTGGAGCGAGAATCTTATTTTTTCATATAACCGTGTCCCACGCTAGTGCTCATATCACCCCATAGATGAAAAATCGACACGAAAACCGTCAAATTTTTAAAAATCAAAACACTATTCGAGAAACTATATTACAAAGCAAATCGCACGTATCTAGTGTATTCAGAGCCGTAGCGTGGCTTCATGGCGCTCTTGGCAAACCTGCATTTCATCGCCCCTTAATCAAAGCTCAGCAAAAAAAAAATAAAGTCTGAGCGATTTCTACGAGAATTTTTATGAAAACCGTCAAAAGCGTCATAAAAGGTTATATTATTTCCTTGAGATAAATTATTGACTAAATCTCCTGCAAGAAAAATGAGTATTCTTTTATTTTTTAATGAAAATTTTCTGAGTACTTTTGAATAATATCTGAAAGATGCATTGACAAATTCCGAAGAAATATAGAGTTTATATAGCTAAGAACAAATGTACAGTTTCTACTAGATGTTTCAAACAAAATTTGTAAATTTTGGTGAAATGCAATTTTTTTAAAAAATTCTCCTGTTCATGTCGGACTATTTGCTTATAAGCAGAATTTTAGAGCTTATGCCAGAAATACAACTCGAAAGCCATAGCAATCCTTTACAAAATTATGATTCTTAAACAATTCTTAACCAACCTGATAATAGTAATTGTAAAGAAAAAAATTGTTATATTTTCTGAGATATGATAGGATGGTTTAGATTCTTTGGACATTTATAGAAATATAAATTTTCAGGAAATTCATAGAGAAAGCATAGAAAATTCTCTAGGATTTGAAAGGGAATATTTTTATTTGAAATTTTGCGTAGATTTTGTCAAGACATTATTTGAAAGCTTCATTGCAAAACTGCTGTTTGTAAATCAATAAAAAAATATTTGTAATATATTGAAGAGTTTTCAATTTACTTTCAAGGAATTGCTATTACCATTCAAATTGAAAGCATTCTTCACAGTAAGATATAGAAAAATGGAAATATTCACAAAAAAATCTAAAGTTGTTTTCCAAGAGCCTTTACGGTGGAAGAGAAGGTGAATATGGCAAATGTCAATCATGCAAACTTCTTGAAAGGTGAGCAAATTTTAACAATAATGATAATGAAGAAGTCTAAATAGTTACATTCAACTTTTCCACCGCATTTTTTTTTAAACCAAACGAGTTTCAGCTAATGTAGAACATGTTTACGGTTATCTATATAAATAAAAAAGAATTGGTGTTTGTATGTCACGAAATGGCTTACGAACGGGTCAACGGATTTGAATGATTTTTTCTTCGTTTTGTTCGTCAAGGGTTCCAACGAGTTTGTGTGTATAAAAATCCCAGGATATTCACCGGGAACGTTGAAAAAACGAGAGTGCACGGAACTGTCATTTTGATGGGGACGATCCATAGCGTTTTTCAACAGACTTGATGGTAAGACGAAGTTTGCTGGGAACACTAGTTAAAAATATATTACAAATTCTAGAATTATGTCTGGTGTGAGAATTTTCGTCTAGGTATAGAGCAGTTTACAAAATGATTAGAGTTATGAAAAAAATACGGAACATTATATCAGAATGACGCCTAGAATTATGTGAAAGACAGATCAAGATAAAGCAAGAGCCTGCTGCTGAGAATCTTGTAATTGATTCTGTGAGAATCTTGCCCAATTTTCTGTTGAAAATCTGTCCATAATTTCGTGGATCCCACTCAAGATAATCTTAGATTCATGTTCAGTATTCTGTGAAAATATTTTTTGTAATTTTACTAAAAAAAAAACGAGTGATCGAAACATACAGTCTAACTTTTAGCATACATACAAATCTGAATGATACAAATCCTTGTTTCTTCTCATTAACAAACTTAATTTATGTGTTTTTATTTGAACTTCAAACTTTAAAAATATATTTATAGGAATGAACAATATCTTTTGAAATAGTTATTGCATATTTTGTTAAAGCCTTTCAAAACCTGTTTTGTATGTTTCTTTATTATGTCCTATTTTTTTTTTTTTTTTTTTTGAATTGTTACTAATAATAAGCCCAAATCTAATATGCACCTTTGAGAATTTTACCGAGTGATTCACGCATTTTGGCGCCCCCTTTAGGCTGGCGCCCTTGGCGGGTGCCAACCTGGCCAACCGCACGCTACGGCACTGAGTGTATTGATCTAAAAATTGGGACCCAGACAACCAGAAATCGCATGAAAATTCACGTTACAACTCGTTTATTCATACTAATTACATTAAACCCGCAAAACACCGTGGATAAACTCGTCAGATTGATGACCTTCCTCGCATAAAACACTTCTTTTCTGGGTTCACTTGCATATTTTATTTCGTCTCGTATACTCGTACAAACAAAATCGGATCACTCCGTAGCAGCTGTCAAATCAACATTTGTTATCATAAGTTAAGTCGGATAAGATCACAGATAATTCGGTAGAAAATTTATACACTCGCATTGTATGTTATTATTCATCGCATAATGTATGCACGCATATCGCCTCCACTTTTGTACGTAGAAGGCCTTTTCGCGACATCTTATAAGTGAAATCTTGCACATACAAAGCCTCCAGGTGATTTCGTTATACATACGTACATTTTGGTTGTCTGGGGAATCATACAAAGATCAGCAAATTCTATAATATTGTCTGCACTTCCATCGACTTTTCCTTACGGTGGCCAAACTGTCCCACTTTCCTCTACACGAAATTCATACGTACCAATGCCACGGTACTGAAAACCGTTTAAGAAATGTTTATCTTTATTTCATGTGAAAATCAAAACAATATTAAAAAAAAACTGAACGTAGACTAAAGCGCAACGGCGCATACAAAACTTAACTCTTTTTCATACAAAAAGTGCTACGATGGATGCTGGCTTGCATTCAAATTTAGCGTTACATAATGAATGGATGCTGCCTTACATTAAAATTCATGTTAATTTGATTGTTTCGAGAGTGCGCGGAACAAGATATTATTCTGCACGGAATATGGAAAAGCGTTTTAAAAATGCGCGGAATTAGACAGTTTCAACGAGTGAAATACTCTAAAAAAATCACAATTATAAATTATGAATACATTTTAGTTTATATTTTTTTGTATGTGGTAATGACTCATTTCACATCGCATATTAGTTGGTTCATTACGCAACGCTTTTCAATTACGTAATGAAGCACATGTGATTTATATGTCATTCTTAGAAAAACGGAGAGGTGTATGAATTGGTGTTCTTAAGATTTGTGTAATGATCATTATTAGAACGAAATGGAGAGTTCAAGAGAGTTCAATAAAGTGATTCTTCTTAAACTGAATCAACTGAAAAATTAAATTGAAATTAAATCTCTTTCATGCCTTTACCACAATCATGCCTCTCGCACATTGTTCCGGTTCATAAAAAGGGTTCTAAGTTGCCTGTGGAAAATACCCGTGGAATAGCCATTCTATCCGCAATACCGAAAATGTTTGAAAGCCTAATCTATGACCAGCTTTATTCATGGATTGAACCGAGTATTTCATCATGTCAACATGGGTTCTTGAAAAAGCGCTCTACCTCAACGAATCTGGCTGAATTTGTGTCTCGAACTTCCCAGTGGATGATGGATGGACTACAAGTGGACACAATATATACAGACATGTCTAAAGCGTTCGATGTTATTGACATTAATGCCATTCTATCAGTTTGGGAAAACACGGCATTGAAGATCGAATTCTCAGCTGGCTTCGTACTTATTTGGAAAATCGGACCCAATACGTTAAGCTACACCCAACGAGCTCGAAATCATTTTCTGTTGATTCCGGGGTGCCTCAAGGCAGCCATTTTGGCCCTTTGCTCTTCAAGATTGCATCGCTGCCTTGCGTCCTAGAGTGAAAAAATGCTAACAAACCCGCTTCTTGCCACCTTTATTCACAGAAGAGAAGATCGATGAAGAGAAATCGATCATGCTACTTTCGCCCTTATTCTAGCACACGCTTGATATTGATCTGAGCTATATAGTGTCTACAGTACTTTTATCAACCAATATATGGTCAACAACCAGGAATGAACATTTTTTGAAACAACATCAACAATAACAGGATAAACAAGAAAACATTTCAAAAAAGTCCGAACAATTATCCACACGGTTCAAAACATTTGCTATGTAAACATTGCATGAATTTTTCACAAACCGTGGAAAGTTGTTAGGAGCATCACAAAACCATCAAATCTTAATTTTTCATAAACATTGAAAATATTTGAATTTTAAAAATTGTTGTTTTATAGAAATAATTGATTAAAAGAAAATTAAGACCAGTGAAGCCTAGAATACATTTTTATGCTATTGTCGCATTGCTGTTACATTCACATGCAGGAGGTTTCAAAACATTCATTTGCGACATTCGGGTTGGTCCTAATACATTCTTACTGCAGCCATGAATATATCACCTGACATGGATAAGAGTAGCGTGCCATTCTTTTTAGCCTCCCATGAACGTTATGCTGTCGTGGATGACGGGAGTGCGAAATGAATGTAAAAAACAATCACGACGCAGCTGCGATCGTAGCGACAACTCTTCACTCGATTGCTTCTAATCCAAATCGCCACTTCATCACAGCTCTGAACTGTCAAATGCCGCCTTTATGCCGTTATCTTGCAGTATATTGTACAGCATGCGTTTTCACTGCTGCGCAATGGACCGATGCACGCGTTCATTATTTGACGTTTAAGCGGTGCCGTGTTATTTATGTGAGGTTTATGGACAAAAGGTCGAAAGACAAAACGTTGAAAGGACAAAAGGTCGAAAGACAAAAGGTCGAAAGGACAAAAAGTCGAAAGCGATTTGCTTGGTGGGAAATTTTTCCTTCTTTAAAAAAAGATTTTCGACCTTTTGTCCCCTCTTTTTTGTTCTTCGACCTTTTGTTCTTTCGACCTTTTGTCTTTCGACCTTTTGTCATAGATTCTTTATGTGACCATGGAAACCAGTGAATTCGGCACCGCTCAAACGTCAAATTAGTGAACTCGCAGAAACCTACGAATAAATATGGTAGAAGCAAACCTAAAAAACAACCCTGGTGCTCCGTTTGTGTCACTTTTTTGCTGCTTGCAATGAACGCCTTCTCCTCCACACGGAGAAAACGAAATACTCAAATTTGAGTTCTTTGTGCCCAACTTGGCACCTTTGTGCGTTACCCCAAATTTGAGTAAATAGCCTAGTACTCAAATTTGGGTTATCGCACAAAATTATCTCAGTGGGTGATTTTTACCTAATGTCACCTCGGATATCAAAACTCAAAAATAGGTAATTTTTAATGGGATCAAAATGCAACCTAAAAAATATTCATAAATGCAATATGCACAAGCTATATTTTTATGATTCATGGAAATAAACTAAACTCAACTTGAACGATACAACCATTCATTTTATTTTATTTCAAGAAGGGAACAATGCAATGAAATTACATCTAGAATAATATTAAAAACCGATATTTTTGGGATACATCACGAAATTCAGCCAAGGGCGTGGGTGGCAGGAACGACGACATCATTGCCGGACACAATTCGGATCGGGTGAGAATACTTGCAGCATAGGATGGCAGGAACAGCATGTAGTGGGCAGGCAACAAACGACACATATTGGGTACAGCATCCAGCTTCTCACTCACAACAATTGTTAATCGGTAACGATTCCGGGAATCTTGAACGATTGCTGGCTGGAACGGCAATCAGTAGTTCGAAGAGGGTGGTAGTCATCGAGAGCAGAGCACTAACTTCATAGGAATCCGACACTTTTCCTGGAAAAAACAGAAAGGGACCATTCTACATTTCTGCACACTGATCTGTACGTCGGGAAATAAATCAAGCATAATATTATTTACCTTTAGTAGATCCGGATTCCAGAATATTCACTGGCCGATTGCATACATTTTTTAGAATTGAAAAAATAATAACTAATTTTGACGATTACGTCTTACACCGACGACGACTAAGCTGGAATGAACAGTGTTGACGTTTCATTATGGCTGTCACATTTTTTCATCCAAAATTGAGTTAAAACTACCCAACGGAAAGTACGCAACTTAAATGCCATAAGTTGAGTTATTTTTACATTTTGTTTTTTGAGTGTTTGGCAATTGAATGATCGATTAACATATTTATGTGTCTAGCCATTTTGACTGCGTTTTGTGGCATAATAAAATACGTTAAGTGACAATTCGAGCGATGCAACTAGTTTTGCTCAGAAAGCAGGCAAGTTCAAATATGACAATAATTGTCAACTATTGTATGGTCAAAGGCGCAATAATTTGCATAAGTTATTTTTTACTTAAATTTGGGTTTTCGTCCAACTACTCAAAAGTTGGGTTAAATGTACGTATTCGACAGAATGTAAATCACCCATTTCTTGAGTTCAACCGTCTTTACTTAATTTTGAGTTTAAAAAAACTTATTTTTAAGTACTTCGTTTTCTCCGTGAAATGGACCGATGCACGAGTTCACTAATTTGACGTTTCAGCGGTGCCGAATTCACTCGTTGCCATGGTCACGTAAATAACACGGCACCGCTAAAACGTCAGATAGTGAACTCGTGCATCGGTCCATAGGTCCATACACGAGTTCACTAATATGACGTTTGAGCGGTGCCGAATTCACTCGTTACTATGGTCACGTAAAACGTCAAATTGTGAACTCGTGCATCGGTCCATTGGAGGAGAAGGCGTTCATTGCAAGCAGCAAAAAAGTGACACAAACGGAGCACCAGGGTTGTTTTTTAGGTTTGCTTCTACCATATTTATTCGTAGGTTTCTGCTTCGTGCCGTTCTCGCACAAGGTGCTGTCCATAAACCACGTGGTCATCCATGGCTGGAGAATGGCGGAGGCAGTTTGTTTGACCAAAGATCACGATCGACACATTTGTTTTGTATAGACGCAAAACCAGGAGGGGCGAAAGAAGAGGAGTTTAAAAATAGAAATATAACCCGTGAGTTATGGACAGCCCTCAAGCTAGAGCGGCTGATTGATACAAGAATGAAAAGAAAAACATATTTCAATCGGTGCACATTGTGAGTGGCACATTATGATAATACAGGTAACTGTCTACTACAGTAATTCATAGCTCATATATAGCTGAACAAAAAAAATTCACAGTCGCGCGTGATTTTTATTTTCAGCATCGCACACAGAAAAAAATATTTAATTTTCAATGTGATGTAAACTGAAGTCTACTGTAAAAATAAATCAAATTCGTGTATTGTTACAGCATCATGTAAATTTAAATTAATAAACATTCAATTTTCAACTATAAATGGTTGAATATTACATGATCATGTAAATTTAAAGTGAATTCGATTGAAAAATAATGGATGAGTCGTTGAAATTTAGGTTTATTTTGATTGTAATTGTAATTGCTCAATCCACACCCTGGCAGACAATTATCCGCCCATCTAGACACGGGCTGGGTGAGGACCTACCAAGCCTCCCCCGTTAACATGTCCTATACCGTTTAGCACACCGGGATCTTCCACAAGCAGGCGCCGGAATTAAAGCGGTCCCACAAGCTTCAGATACATTAAATAGATATAGTCCCTCTGGCACTAAACCGAATAGCGGCCTTCATATCATCACTAGCACTGCCTATCCCGCACGCCAAACAAAATGCCGGAAGTAGCGTGCCGTGTAGAACATCCGATGTTCTACACAGCACATCACCTCCGACACCATGCTCAACGTACAGCAAAGACATCGCTAATAAAAAGCGGAATGCGTCATTCGATTCAGTGCCAGAGGGACTATAAATGTAACGAAGAGGAAATGAAAAGATAGTAGAGATGGTTTGGTTGTTGGATTGCTGAAACGAGAAGAAATAAAGTCATTACGTTAAAACGTGGTTTTTATAGTTGAATAAATGTATCGATAGTTTCTCATCTGTTTCTTTTCCGTGTCGTAGTTGCGTCGATTCTATCCACCTCGAGTTTTGTCGTCTCCGCTCGAGCAATGAGGACCGCGATGAAATGAAAATATAAAATATGACCATTAGTGTTTATCTATTATTTAATGTGGTTCTCATTTGCTTTTAAATACCTAAGTAACATGTGAACTCTGCCTCTATCAGAAAATTCTAATGAATTATATTTTATTCTCCTGCACTTTCCCTAACACAAAGTATTCCTATTTAGTAAGACATTTACAAGTGCAAAAGCGCAAATAAAAGTGTGGGACCTCATCGAATCATGTTGATTCCCTCAAAGCACTCATTCTTCGATTTGCGAAAAATGAGTCCGCTGAAAACACCGACCCGACTCGACGCAATCGCGCACCTCTACCAACGCCTCCGCACATGTAAAAACTTCTGCGATAAACCTGTGGTGTGAAAGAAATGCGCAATATTATTTTAATTTCAATCCTAACTGCATGACCCGTAGGCTCTATGCGTATGATTGTTCATTATTTTAGCTAAATATACCAGTTATTCCTGTACATCAGAAGAAAAGAAAAACGATTAAGAATATCTTGCAGCGTAAAGTTTAAGTGATCAAATATTAATCCTTTCTTCGAACCTAATTTCATTATACATTGGGTTATGCTATGCTTCGCGTGTGATACGAACAATTAGGTTTATCAATATAATGCATTAGCATCCAAACAAATACCCTAGAAAATTTTCTTATTGTCCGACAAACATTTCAAAACAATTACGAACTGCAAAAAATCAACGGTAACTTTACTCAACAAAGCTTTCATTCGATCACCCTTAAAATACACAGTCATCAGTAGACCATGCACTATAATATCCTCCTAATATAACGCAGAGCTAAAAATCCTCTCTTGCGTTACCCAATCTGAACAAGAAAATATTTTCAAATACTTCCCATAATTTGTGCACGGCAAAACAGATTCCACTTTCTACGTAATGTAACCTAGTATGAACAGCTGCCCAACTCTCCAGACCTGCGCCCTCCAAGATCCAAGGTGCTGCTGCCTTACGTTCAAAACTTCTTTCCTCAAAGTCTGTCTATCAATTCCGAACTCTATTGCATACTACCATACCAATCAGACCCTATTCCTGACAAGACACAGAGTCATAACCCCAATGTGATGGATTTACCCAGTAAATCCACAACCTTGTCCTAACCCCTCTTACGTTTCGCTATCCTCGAAAGTCACCCATATTGATGCTTGGCAAAAAATATCAGTATTCAATCCACAAATCCCAAATTACACCACATTACGTTGGTCCGTTTGGCGTCGCCGGTGGATACCTGTTCTGACATTCGTTTCTTTTAAACTCCATTTCAACCATGTCCCTCCACTTTATCAATACGAATGTTGACGAATCACGATAATCTGAAGATCGTGACCAGAACGGAGGTAGGATAAATCACTAGGGACCAACTACCACCTTGAAATTTAGGTTTATTTTGATGCTCCAAATATGTGCATGAAAATAAACTTAAATTTACAACATATTTTCAGCTGTGCATGAATGTTTTTGTTGCATGAAAGTCATGGTAGTCAATGCGTGATTGTCACGCTCACTACAGTTTATGACGGTACATTTTGGTTCACTGATTAAGACATGACTTCTATTTTATTATAAAGTGTTCGTTTGTTTATTTTACAACAAAACAAATCAAACAAAGGATTCAGTAAAGTGAATTTATATAAAATGTATATACAGTTAACCCTCCATGAGTCGATATTGAAGGGACCATCGACTCATGTAAATATCGAGTCATGGAACGGCAATGCTATGGAAAGCCGTTTGAGTGGACCATCTTAGTAACCATGAAATTTGATTTTCAATATGGTTCCATGAGTCGATATCGAGTTTTTTTTATTAAAGTGATTTTTAATTCGTTTGGCTAGTTCATCACTGCCACATGAGGTGCCTGAAGGGCATTCGTGTAAAGGGGGAAAGTAAGGCGAGTAATGGAACATCGACTCATGGAGGTTTAACTGTATTGCAATACGTATCAAGAGCAAGTTCACAACATAATATCTAGAAATAATTTTGTCAGTGATATTTTACATGAATCTGCAGTACAAAACAATTGCATCCTTCAACTTCATAGGTGTTTTTCTTCACTGGCACGATAAACAATCCACGAACTTCCAATAGCAATAGTGTCCCCCAGGCTTGGAGCATGTTTAGAGGGGTTTTATCATGCACTACTATCCCCCCAATCTGATCAAAGTTGTAGCAGTATACGATAAACAATCTCTCATAATGTGCAGCATGTTATGATAGTTACAGAGAGCGATACGTGAGAGATTCTCTCAATTTTCTCAGGATTCAATCCCTGCTCTTACGTCATCTCAAAACTATTGAAAGCCAAATTGCTTCTTACATAAGCAAAATTTTACTTGTGTAGGATCTTGCAAAACATTGTTCTTTTTCTTCATAGAGTGCACTTTAAATAAAAATTAATTTTATTTACACGAATTTATATGATTCTTCTCCATATTGTTCATATAACATGTTCATAGAATCAGAACGAATGTTGTTTTATAAAACTAATTAAGCATAGCAGTACCTAGGAGTTACATCATTCGTTCGTGTTGACTTGAACAATCAAGCATTCGTAGCTTTCAGTTCCTTTTCAAATAAATTAAATTTGATGTTTCATACAGAAAACTAATGAGTATAAAGAGCATGTTACACTGAAAAGTATTATATAGGGAGCCGGATCCAATTCTTGGCACTTTTGATTCACTTCGACAGTGGTTTTTTTTTTTTTTTTTGAAAGCTACAGAGCTCGTATTTGGCCACAATATACGTCGTTCTGGGGGTGAAAATCATGAACCGTTAGAGGTGTGCCAAAGTATTGCGAAGGTGATATGTTTCACAGACGGATATTAGGCAGCATCCATTTATTACGTAACGCGAAAATTGAAATTTTTTGACTCCCTCCCATCCGTAACGCTTTCGGTGTGAAAAATTTTGAAATTTTGTATGAGCCTACTCCCGCCTCCCCCTAGAGCGTTACGTAATTTGTGGACGGCGCCTTATTGACGTAGGACTACGTCTTTGTTTTATGATGCACCTTTTACATTGGCACCATCAAACCCTGTGATCGTGGCCAGAGTGAAACTTCTCCGAACATACTGTACAACTAAAATCAACCGTTTGGGAACTATTGAAAAAGCGCACGAAATCAACAACATGAAACGCAGTGTAATTAACTCTGTCAAAGCACCCGGGCCGCTAAAAGTACCAAAGCACTCTAAGCTATCAGTACAACATGGCAAATATTTGGCTTTCGTTTCTTCATTTGACATGTTCTAACAATTTTGTCACTTATCAGAGTAATAGAACTCACCTTTAGATGTAGAATCAGATTGCACGACGTGGCAAACTTCTTCGAACAGAGATTACACTGATAACTGCGTTCTTGACTGTGCTTCTTCAAATGCACATCGTAAGATTCCAGACTTTGTAGAACCTAAAATGATTTATAATACTAACGTTAAAAAGCCACCTCAGAAGAGTAAACATCAACTCACCTTCTTACAAATAACGCACTCCAGCCCTCTATTTTCGTCATGTAGCCGCTCGTGATTTCTCCGCTTGTTCGGATGATTGAAGACCATATCGCACTTGCTGCATTTCAGCTTCGTCGTGTGATATTTCATGTGCGACTTGAGAGCCTGCTGCGAGCCGCACGTTTTGCCGCAAATTTCACATTCAACCTGACATGGTGCCCCAAGACCTAGATGGAACACCTGGGTGTGGTAATACTTTCCAGCTGAATTGCTGTATCGGCGATCGCAATAGTCACACTTGACCGGTTGGGCATGCATCTTCATGTGACTATTCAAACCTCTCACTCGGTTAATGACGACCGTCTCCATCACGCATTCTTTGCACGTGAATGGAATTCTGTCAACGTGGGTCGAAAAGTGTTCGAGTAAAGCCTTTTTACATCCCAAGGACTCGCTATTGCAAATGTAACACTTGTAATCATGCATCGTTGGTACCGGACCTGTAATAATCGGGTATTTTCTTGGCGCACCCGGTCTTCGTTTTGGTTTATTGGGGTCCTTTGCCAACTTCGTTCCTTTCTTACGACCTCTTTTCTTCTTTACTATAACCTCGTCCTCTGACCCATCGATTTCATGGTTTTTATTACGCTTAATTGCATCGCCAATCTCGAACGTCTTATCCTTCTCCTCGTCGTCACCATCTTCCGATAAATCATCATCGCTCTCCTCCTTTATAATTTTCTTCCGCCTTGTGTAAGCTCTCTTCGCTTTCGGCTTGCTGGCAGACACGTTCCTAGTTCGGCGAGTTCTTTTCTTCGATGCATCAAATTCGCTGTCGTTATCGGATTGCTGTGGGCTTGATGCAACTGGATCGCCGAAATCGCTTTCGTACTTTTTATCGTCAGCCTCTTCCATGTCGTCGAATTCTTGCGAAAATGATTTTTCTATTGGGTTTTCCTCTTTCTTACAACCATCAACCATCACTGGCTTTTCTTCATCCTTTACAACGTTGTCTAACGAAGCAGCTCCAACGGATATTGAAAGGATTTTCAGCGGCAGGTCATCCTCATCGCTATCCATTAGTTCTTCTTTGACATCAATGCTAGAATTTAAATGTGTTCTATTAGATTCTAAAGCTAACTTTGGGTTTTCCATAAATGACGAAGCATTTTACAGGAGTTAAGACGATGTTTATCTCTAGTCACAAGGGAGAGGCAGAGTCTTTGAATGGGGAGTTACGCGAAGACTGAAACCCAGTCTACCTATTGAACCGGTAAATCGTCTACCTACCGAGCAAAATAAACAAACACGTTTTGAGGTGAGAGGGGTATTGTTATCGTGAAAAAAAATATTGCTACGATTTAAGTTGCGGTTTAATACGATGATGTAACAAAATGTTTGAAGCACTTCAGGATCTATTATTTGTGAATGAACCCTCTCACGTGCAACCGCAGGCTCCTCAAAACGCTCCAGTTGTTCAAAAATCTCTTCAAAACCCTCTGGTTAAATCAAAAAGTGGCGCCAAACCAAAAAGGTTTCACCTCCAGGCTTTAAACTCTCGGCTGGAGTTTCCTTCACTTTCAGGAGCATCTAAAACCCCAGATGCTCCAATTTCTCGCCCAGTAAAACAACAAACTCGTCATTAGGAACGCCGACACGAGCAAGTCGATGTTTCCGGAAAAATGACTCTTTCTGGGTTAGTGGATATCATATTCGAAACTTTGGAAGTATCACCCGCTACAAGAAACATAATCAATATGGCACTTACTTTGGTGAAACCTTTCCTAAAGCAACTGGTTTCAAAATGGCCGATTCTTGTTTCGATCATATCTTTCGATGGATAATTCAACCAACTAGGTCGGGGGGCTGCAAAACGGTCGACTCAACTAGGAAGAAGAGTTCAACACAGTTCTGGTCCTCACAACTTCCTACTTCACGCTTCCACGGGTCAAATGATGACGAAGACCGCCAACTAAGGGTTGCTTACTTAGCTGGTAGTGCAGCCTGGGCACTGTTGTCCTTCTGACATCAACTAGATTGAGGAGGTACGTCTCGAGCGTCTGTTCACCAGGAGGTGCGGCTAAAACATTGTCTGTTCTGGTATCCAGCGGCTGAACAAGAAATGCTGAATCGCGCACAGCTAAATCCAAGGTGGTAGCCCCATCAGCGCGATCGTCCTAGTGTTAGTTGGGACGTTAAACAGAGCTCGCACGATGGCGCTCCGGCGAGACAGAACATGGAACATGGAACTGCAAGTCACTTGGTTCCACAGATTGCGACAGGATAGTCTAGGACGAACTACATCCCCGTAACTTCGATATCGCAGCGCTGCAGGAACTTTGTTGGACTGGACAGAAGGTGTGGAAAAGCGGGCATCGAGCGGCTACCTTTTACCAAAGTTGTGGCACCACAAATGAGCTAGGAACTGGCTCCATAGTGTTGGCACAGACAAACAGACGTAATACTCAGAACAAATCTTGATCAAAATCATAGTCACGAGGACATGTACGCCCAATGCTAAAATCGGTGTGTTTGGCTGACAGGCCAACAGATGGCGGTAGTGTGTGAACGTCAAACACGAACGAAAACGATGCGAGCGCTGCGGGTGGCGGATTCGCCACCTACCATATTTTTAAATCGATCGTTAAAAAGCTGATCGATGGACAATGATGAGAGTGTGACGTCTGTTTGTCTGTGGTGTTGGGCAAGATGCGACAACGTGTTATCGGGTGGCAGCCGATCAACGCAAGGATTGCAAGATGTGGATAAAAGGCCGTTTCTTCAACTACAGCATCATCAACGTACACTGCCCACACGAAGAAAGACCCGACAACGAAAAGGAGACGTTTTACGCGCAGCTGGAGCAACTTTGCAGCCTCTCGTGGTATGGTAGTCCGAAGCACCTTCTTCCCCCGCAAAGATATCCATAAGACCACCTGGAGATCACCCGATAACCTAACCGAGAACCAAATCGACCACTTTCTAATCGACGGAAAATTCTTCTCTGACATTACCAATGTTCGCACATACCGCAGTGCGATTATAGATTCGGATCACTACCTAGTTGCTGTATGTATGCGCTCAAAACTTTCGACGGTGACCAACTCGCGTCGAAGCCAAACGCCGCGGTTTAACACGAACGAGGCACGGTATAAACAGGCACGGAACAGACAAAACTCGATCTCCCGAAGAAAAAAGCGCGATCAAGAAGAACGAGATCGCGAAGCAATGGAAGAGCTGTTCCGCGCTAAAGACACACGGAAGTTCTACGAAAAGCTTAACCGTTCGCGCAAAGGCTTTATGCCACAAGCCGACATGTGCAGAGACTGTGACGGAAATCTTCTTACGAACGAACGTGAGGTGGTCGAAAGGTGGCAGCAGCACTACGACGAGCACCTTAATTTTGATGTGGCCAGTAGCGGAGGTGGCACGGAAATAACTTTGGGAGCACGCGCGGACGACGAAAGACTTCCGCTTTCAGATCTCCAAGAGGTAGAAACGGAGATTAGGGGTCATGCACAAATTACGTCACGCTCCAGAGGGGAGGGGTCGAGCCAAGCGTGACAAGCCTTACAACATTTTCGGAGGACTCATAAAAAGTGTGACAAAGAGGGGGAGGGAGGTGGTTGAAAAAATTGAAATTTAGCGTGACATAATTTGTGTGCCATCCCACACTGGGGCAGAATCGAAAATATACGAAAACAACCTGTAGTTCTTCGGAATGAAGAGATAGACGTTTGATGTCTTCTACGAAAATGATCCTTCCAATAAGGCCGATGTTTTGACATAAAGTCATATTTTTTAGTATCATTCGCATAAATGACTCAAATACCATTTCGGCCAAATGGCAGTTTAGGTGTATGGTTTCTTCGGCAAAGTTGATCGTTATTTTATGCTGAAAATAATTGCTGAAGACGTCATATTTGCAACGCCTACTATTTTTTGAAATATTGACACTTTAAAAAAAATGTACTTAAAACCGAAATAGTTGAGTTTTGCTTGTAATTTTTCAATTAAAATAGGGAGTCGATGCCGGTTATGGACCCTTTGCGTATTATGGACCCCCTACAGAAAAACATAAAATTAACACTCAAAACAACTTTATTCCTATAAAAATTCACCGGGGGAACTTCGATTACATTGTTAGTCAGCAGTTTTAGGCAAAATATTTGGTTTGAGACGCATAAATGCGGATATTTGAACAGTTTTGTAAATTAAACCACACAAGAGGGTCCATAATACGCATTTCCAGGTGGGTCCATAATAGGCTCGTCGGCAGCGAGCCGGATTGCATGGGAATCAAATGGAGGGTCCATAATACGCAACGTCAAATTTGTAAACAATCCTATTATGGACCCCGGGAGGGTCCATAATAGGCATTCGGACAACAGTTTTTCAAATGCATGATTCGCTGGAAAAATCGAATGATTTTGTATGTTTCATAGACGTACTATGAAGTAAAGACATTGAATTTGTTGTTAGATTCCACAAAACGTATATGCGTCTGAGATATCATTGCGGAAAAGCGTCTAGAATGAATTTCAGCTACTAAGGGGTCCATTACTAGCATTGAAACCCTACCATATATTGCCTATGACTATGTGATTAACTAACATAAAGCAGGTCTGGTGAAAATTTGATCGTAAAAATTCAATTTTGTTTGATTTTTTTAGTAAAATTTCCAAAAAACAGGAATATTGCGTATAGGCCCTTCTTGCGATCGGGCAAGTTCGGGCAGGTGTTTTCATCGCCATCCACTTACGAAAGGTCAGAACATTCATGTCTAATTTTTTCAAGGATATGATACTTAATATATTTTTTCTATACGATCTGAAAGTATGCTAAGCCTATAAAAAAGTTCAAAATTATTTTACATGATAATGTAACAGTTTTTTGCGGTTTACTTATAGCTAAATGTACTTTTTTTTAAATTCTTTAATTTGCAGGCTCAAACGCCATTATAGGCTTAACAGAGCCGAGTTTCATAATATAGGGTTTCCTAATTTAGTAGGCCCTTCTTATTAACGTTTTTTACAGAAATTGTTTTTTCCTCTAATAAAGTAAAAGAATTAGTTGTATCAGTCTGACTGCAGATCTGGGAACACTTAACCTGACAAACTTTCTTCGTCTCGTTTTGCTTTCGAGTTGACAGCCGTCGTTTTGTTGATGCCCCGGTGATATCGTGCGTGTCTATTGTGTCCGTACCTGATGTCGATGTGTTGTCGGGAGAATGCGAATCGTTGTGTGTTCTAGATTCTTCTTTGGCAAGAGAACGTCTGCCTCTTGCTATGATCTCCCCAAATGCATCTGGGGAGGAAGGTGCTGATTGCTGATCCAATGGTGGGAAGTCTTTAGATGATTGGATTTGCGGTGTCGTAGTTGATGATTCGGTTGTTATGGTGTTTGTCTCCCTGCACCTCTGGTTCGGATATACCAGAGAATATGATTATACTAGAGAAACGCGGAGAGGATTTTGACTTTGTTTATAAACAATATTTGCAATGACTATCAATAATTGAGGTCATTCAAACAATATTTTAGTGTACGTGTCATCCTGTCAATCGCCATAAGAAACCAAGCTTATCAATGACGTCACTTTCGTATCGCTTTTCACTAATACACATCCATCGTCTCTTTTGCGTAACGTCTCTTTGAGTCTCATTGAATTTGCTCGATTGGGACCACGTTTGACGGTTCAATTGGAACCTTTGGTTTCAGAATCCGCGCTTCTCTATATAAACAAATTCTCTGGAATATACTTCTTTGTCTCAGTATTTGCAAGTGAGTTTTTGTCCTGAGTACACTGAACGAAATCTCCCGCCATGAAATGAATGATTTGTAATTCACATGTCTACAAATCCTCATATATCTCATTTTAAATGATTATTCAAGAATATGAGCATTGACCGACTATCAAATTAAAATAATCCAATATGTGGATGGCTTTCAGTATACATTCGTATGATTAAAAGTAGATTATTGAATTATGCCTATACGAATGAATAACATGCAGCTTCTGACGTATTTTCTTTTCTTCGATGTCCCAAACCAAAAATCATTCAATTGTAGTCCAAAAACTCATATGAGTAGTTAATGATGCTAAACTTGAAATCATCCTAGTCAATGTTGTTATAAACATGGCGGCAGCAGCATGGAGCGGAGTTTCTTCGTGGATTTTACAGGTAATTTCGCATTTTATGATGGAATTATGCAGAGGAATTGTCAACTGTAGTTTCATTCATTATTATCAAGAGGACCAAACACCATTCAACGCACGAGTCATCGTCTATGCGCGCATTAGAGGCGATATTTAGACATCAAGTTCGCTTCAATCAGCTATGTTACGCGCAGCTTGGGCATTTGTTTAAATGTTAGTTGTTGTGATTGTTTTTATATTTTAATTACCTTGTGAATAAATGGTGAGCAATGCGAAACCACCAACAATGCGTTATTATTTGTTTTCAATTTTATTTATTTAAAATTACGAAAAAACATGTAATGAGGGATGTTTACATTGGTGAATGATAATCATTCAATTTCGTACGTTTTATTGAAGGCTGAAAATCGTTTCAAAAGTGGATGATTTTCATTCGGTGTTATTTGTAAACAGATGATTTCGAGGATGATGAAAATCATCTTGTTTGTGTCGGAAAATAGGTATGGGGCTCGGATGACGCAAAAAACATTCAAATCATGGCGGGAGATTTCGTTCAGTGTAAGTGCATAGTGTCCTTTGCCCATCTATCACAATATATGACGGGATGGGTTGCTTGAGTTTTATTTTCAGGGTGCGTACTCCATTATACACCCCCGGGAAATAGTGCTTCCACCGCTCCCTAGTTACGTTGTAGACATCTCTGTATTGTAGCATGTAAGAGCGAACAGTGGTGTTGGGCATAGAAGTAGGCAGATCGTGCACTCTAACAGTCACCGCTTCCGTATCTATATGCACAGGTATCAAAA